>NC_065579.1:89129769-89446588 GCF_024542745.1 Macaca thibetana thibetana
GGGCATAATGGCACATGCCTATAGTCCCAGCTACTCAGGAGACTGAAGTACAAAGAATCACTTGAAACTGGAAGGTGGAGATTGCAGTGAGCTGAGATTGTGCCACTGCACTCCAGCCTGGGCAACACAGCAAGAACCTGTCTTCAAAAAAAAATTAAAATAAATAAATACCTACATAAATAAAAGGGTGAATTTTATATATGAGTTACATTTCAATTAAACTGTTATTTAAAAAAAAAACATGGGGAGCATCAACCTTCAGGGAGCTTCTGATCTAGCAGTGGAAAGAGGAGTTCACAAATATCTATTCCATATGGTAAAGTAAATGATGTGAAAAGTTCAAATTTCTTTGATTCAAAGGGAAAAAATTATATTCAGTTGGATGAATCAAGAAAAGCTTCAAGACAAAGACATTTGAAATGGATCTTAAAGGCAGATTAGACTGTAATAGGTAAAATTCAGGACGTTGAACCATCCAGGTCGAGGAAGGGAGAAACATAGGGAGAAATATTTTAAGCAAAGGCAAGAAAAAAATGGAAAATGAAGAAAAATTATTTGATGAAAAATATGTTATTGTTTGTTTCCAACACTAATTCATTTTCCTCCTGGCACACAGAAGACTGTACTTTCTAGATTCCTGGCATCCTGTTAGGGCCTGTAACTGTGATCAATGAAATATTATGGTGGTGATTGGGGGCAATGTGGGTTCTCAGATTGGCTCCTAAAATCTCCCACAAGATCCTCCATAGATACGCAGATGTAGAGAATGCAGAGAACGACTCCAAGGCCTTGAAGAAGGCCTAAAGTAGGTGATGGGGTAAACTGTGGCCTATAGGTCAAACCCTGCCCACTGCTGATTTTTACACTGCCTGCAGACAAAAACATGTTTTTACATTTTTAAATAAAAAACTTAAAAAGCACCGTTTTGTGACACATGAAAAATTTTTTCACATTCAAAATTCAGTGTCCATAAATAAAATTTTATTGGAATACAAGGCTAATTTGTTTCCATATTGTCTATGGCTGGGTTTTTGTTTTGTGTTGTATTTTGTTTTTAGAGATAGGGTCTTGCTCTGTTGCCCAGGATGGAGTACAGTGGTGGCATCATGGCTTACTGCAGCCTCTATGTCCTGGGTTCAAGTGATCTTCCTGCCTCGACCTCCCTAGTGGCTGCAACTGAGGCCTGTGCCACCACGCTCGGCTCTATGGCTGTTTTAGTGCACAATGGTAGACTTGGGTAGTTGCAACAGAGACTGTATGGCCCACAAAGCTTAAAATATTTACCATCTGGAACTTTACAGAAAAATCTTGCTGACCCTTATCATGGAGAATGGCAGAGCCACTAGTGGAAAAAAACCCTGGTCCTAGAATGACCTTATGGAATAAGCATTAAATAAATACTTATTGTGTTAAGCTACTGAGATCGCTGGGTTACCTGTTACAGCAGCAGATGATCTGTTGCCTAACCAGTCCACTGTAGATAAAAAAGCTTTGTGAAAGCCACTTATATATTACTCGTCTATACTTTGTATTTACTAGCATGGAGGATTGGTTTTGAAGATAGGATGTATCAGTCATCAGAAATCACTGATTTAGTCTATCCAGAACATATTTATTTAATTTTCCAAGTGTATTAAATTACTCAATACTATATAATAAATATATTAAATTATTAAGGACACAGTTTTCCAAATTTATTAACCCCCTGCACTTCTCTCAAGAACAAGCAGGCTGAATAACTCTCACTTGTATAGCAACTTGTATCCTAAACTTTAGCTTTGATAAACCTTTTCTACATTAAAAGATACAATGTGGGGTTCTATCTGCTAGTTTTGAACCTAGCTAGTTTTGAACTCTGCTAGTTTTGAACCTAGCTCCTAGCTATTAGTTTCAAGCTTCATATAGTTCTCTAATTTTGCCTCACAGATGCATATAGACAGGGACAAGGAGTCCTGCTCCCCTGCCAAATTACTGCATTTGACTCCCATGGAATTGAATTTGATCAGGAACCTCTTCTACTCAGAGAAATAAATACCAAATAAGGATGTTTTAAATGCTAGTTTTGCAGTTTCTTATCAACTACATTCCCCTATCCTGACGGGCCTGGGAGCCCACGTGTGGTGTGAGAATGTGAACTTGCAGGGTTACCAATTGGAACTGCATCTCCTGCGGGGCTGAGAAGCCTGGGCCTGGGCTCATGGAAACAACAAACAACTGGGATCATCAGGGTGAGGATTTTGTGGGGAGCACAATGGAAGGGCAATGAATCACAGAGTTTGGAGACTTTGGCCTGAGAGTGGCTGAAATGATAACTCCTAAAATTAAAGCTGAATAAGAAGAAAATAAAGATAAGGGGAGTTGATCAAGTAATGGATGTAGTTGAAATAACCCATTAAGAAAGATATAAGGAAAGATATGAGGTATTGGTGAAGTGTGAGGTTTCAGATTTTAGAAGTGGAGAAATATTCAGGGTAATGACAAGACCTGTAGAGAAGCAATGAGTGTGGAATGTGGAAGTGAGGTGAGGCGAATGTCCCTGAGTCTAAGGAGGCAAAAAACTCAGATGCTACAAGCAGGGAATGATTGTCCATAGAGACAATGAGGACAACCAGGATGGCAGCAGGGTTTGGGCCAAAGTGGGTAGCTGTGAGCCAGGAACTAAAGTTTTCAGCAAATGGAGGGGGAGCCATGACAGTAATGAAAAGGGATAGAATGACAAGACCACAGGGCAGGACCACAAAGGACAGTGTCCCATAAAGTGCAATGGTCTGAGAAGTGACCCAGAGGCCCATGGAGTGTGGGAGAAGTGGCAGCATTCCCTGGAGAGGGCAGCAGATGCAGGTCCTCAGGGTAAGCTGGGTTTCAGTCAGGAAGCAGAGGCGGGTTATGGAGTCTTTCAGAGGACACGAGGGAGCAGTAGAAGGCTGCATCACGAAGATGAAATGCAGGGTAGTGTGGCAGTACACACGAAGAGGGCAGAAACGTCCAGATCCTCTTACTTTATTTCTATCTATGTGTCTTTTATATACTTAGTACGCCCTTTCCAATATTTTTCAAAACAATGTGGATATCGTTTTAAAAAAATACTTCAAACTTTTAAACATTATATGCCAGAAACAAACCTGAAGCCTTTTAAAGAAAGGCTCACAACAAAATTGGGAAATTCTCTCAAACAATGGTTGACAAACACAATACTGATGCACTTACCAGCTTGCTATTATTTGCATTAATTATTCTTGGCTTGAAGGAATTGAAGGGAGAAGAAAGAGGTAAGTGCACAACAACTAGAAATAAATATTGGCATTGCTGAAATATTTAATAGTACAAAAAGAGGAACAATCATAGTTCTTTGTCACTCTACTTATCCATCTTCTTAAAAAATCACAAGTGAGGCCGGACACAAAGGCTCATGCCTGTAATTCCAGCACTTTGGAAGGCCAAGGTGGGCGGATCACCTGAGGTCGGGGGTTCAAGACCAGCCTGAGATTGCGCCACTGCACTCCAGCCTGGGTGACAGAACGAAACTCCATTTCAAAAAAAAAAAAAAAAAAAAAAAATCACAAGTGAACCAAGGATAGACCTCAACGGAGTCAGAGCTGAAAAGAACACAATATATTTATATTAAAGACAGATTCTTTGATACCAAAGCTGAGTTGAGACAACAAACAGACTGAGAAAATGTGGAGTGAGATCTTTGCCTCCAAGTTGGGTTGGTGCTAGAGCAGGGGTCCCCAACCTCTGGCTGTGGACCGGTACCGGTCCGTGATCTGTCAGCAGAGCAGGAGGTGAGCAGCAGGCCAGGGAGCATTTCAGCCTTGACCTCCGCTTCCTGTCAGATCAGTGGTGGTATTAGATTCTCACAGGAGTGTGACCCCTATTGTAAACTGCACGTGCGAGGGATCTGGGTTGCGCACACGAGGGATCTAGGTTGCACGTGCGAGGGATCCAGGCTGTGGCTCCTTCTGAGAATTTAATGCCTGATGATCTGAGGTGGAACAGTTTTATCCCAAAACCATCACCCCTGAGTCTGTGGAAAAATTGTATTCCGTGAAACTGGTCCCTGGTGCCAAAAAGGTTGGAGACCACTGTGCTAAAGAGCTGGGCAAGGGTTAAGAAAGTTGATGCTTTTACACTAAAAGGCAAATATCATATGTTCTTACTCATATGTGGGAGCTTAAAATGTGGAGGGGTGGGGGGAAAAGGGAGATGAAGGGGGGAAAAAAGGATATAAATGTATTTATTACCACTGAACTGTATACTTACTTACAAATCGTAAAGATGGTTAAAAAAAAAAAAGAAAAAAGAAAGAAAAATCAGAATAAGGGCTATAGACTAAATAATAGTTTTTTATATTAATTGCCATGTTTTTTAAGATAAATTATACTGTGGTCATGTAAGAGAATATTTAGTTTTAGGAAATACACATAAGTCTGTAACTTATTCTTAGAGTTCAGAAAAGAGAGAGGGAAATAAAACAAATATAGTAAAATGTTAACATTTGGAGGATCTGGATTAAAAGTATGTGATAATTTTTTGTACTATTATAACTTTCTTGCATGTCTTTAATTATGATTAAAAAAACTTAAATGTAAGAAAAAAAGGAAAGGAAGAAAGTTGATGCCTTTAGTAAACTATGGACCCTCTCCCCAGAAGATTGTACCTGAGCTGGTGCAAAGAATGTTTCACTTGCCATCTCAAGGGATTTAAAAATCTACCAAAGACCATTCTTGAGCCGAGACTAAGAGCAAGTGAAGCTTAGGAAGGTGGCCCAGAGAAGCCAATCAGGCAGCTAGCTTCTGAGGAAAGAAGATATTTTGTTTGGGAAAATTCCAGAGGGAAAAAAGTAGGGAAGCCATGGTTTCAGGGTTTAGATGGATTTGAGGATAGTGGTTTTGAACAGGAGAAGTGAATGGCTCAGGGGCCGGAAAGACAGAGACTTCATGACAAATACCTAGCTATGAGAGCGACAGGCCACACCTTGAAATGTGGTACAAATCATCATCAGGAAATCCAGGAATGAGAGATTCATACAGGGAAGAGGTAGCACAGAATAAAAAATGCCAGGCCAGGAATGGTGGCTCACACCTGTAATCTCAGAACTTTGGGACACTGAGGCAGGTGGATCACTTAAGGCCAGGAGTTCGAGACCAGCCTGACCAACATGGCAAAGCCCTGTCTCTAGTAAAAATACAAAAATTAGCTGGGCATGGTGGCAGTAGTCACAGCTACTCAGGAGGCTGAGGAAAGAGAATCACTTGAACCCGGGAGGTGGAGGTTGCAGTGAGCCGAGATCACGCCACTGCACTCCTGCCTGGGTGACAGAGCAAGACTCTGTCTCAAAGAAAAAAAGAATAAAACATTCCTAGTCTGAGTCAGACCTAGGGTCCGACTTTCACCCTACTTGTGTTTAGCTCACTGTTGAGAAGGCTGGCGTCTCTAGGCCTCTTAGGTTAAAGAAGAGAGCTCATGTGGCGGTGTGAGAATTAGCTTAGCTAACACAAGTAATGTGTCTTATGTGAAACCTAGCATCTGGTGGCCCTAAGCAAATGGTAGCACATTACATGAGCGGATTTGGAGGAGTCCATTCATTACCCCATGCTCTTACCAACAACACCAACTGAGGAGACAGGCTGTGCTGATGCTGTTTTCCACGATGCTCCGGAGGGAGTTGACCACTTATTTGCTTTCCTTTCAGCAAAGAAAGCATATTGCAGGGCTCTAGCCTGCCCTGATTGAAAAAGATATAGAAACAGCTCCTCCTCCTTCTTGATGCCCACTTCATAGGGATACTGCACAGCAGCCTGGACTGCACGGACACAAGCCTCCTGAGCAAGACACCCAGGGTGCTGCTTCTGCATCTTCAAGAGGACCTCACTAAAAATGGTGTCCATGTTGGGCAAGCTCTGAATTGGCTTGTTGCAGAGTCTACGGGATTCTAGCGGTTGATCTGAAAGGAATAAGAATGATCAGAGCTTTGGAAATGGTACTTGTACAAAGGAAATATGAAAATATAATAATAACATTAAACTATTCAAATTCAAAGCACAAACTAAAGGCTATTCATTAAGATATTTCATGTACACTAAACCTATGTACACTAACATCTCTGATATTTTTACAACATAGTCTTATAAGATAGAATTTAGTAGATTCAAAGCAATTTTAGATTACCTAGTTTAGGCATAAAAGTTGTATTTTCTTTTTAATCTAAGACCAAGACCATTTTATAATAGATTAATTATTAATTTAATCAATCAATTTAATCAATAGATTAAATATTAATTACAATAGATTAAATATTAATCTGTCCAAGGAAAACAGTTCTGAGTTAATATTTTATTTATTAATTTTTAAAAATAATTTCAGCTTTTATTTTAGATTGAGGGCATACATATGCAGGTTTTTTACATGGGTATATCACACAATGCTGAGGCTTGGGATATGAATACTCCCGTCACCCCAGTAGTGAGCATACTACCCAAAAGCTGGTTTTGCAACCTTTGCTGCCCTCCCTCCCTTCCCTGTAGTAGAGTCCCTAGTGTCTATTGTTGAGTGAATATTTTAGATTCAAAATAACCTTAACTCCATTCCTAATAGTAACAAAAACCAGAAAAGGAGACAGTGTGATATTGATGCAAGGATAGGCATACATATCAATGGAAGAGAATTGAGAGTTCACAAATGAATTCTTACAATTATAGCCAATGATTTTCAATACAGGTGCCCAAACAATTCAATGGAAGAAAGGAGAGTCTCTCTCTCCCTTTTTTTTTTATTCACATTCAGAATGTTTATCTTAAAACAAAGAATCAGAGGAACATTAATAATAGAAAATCTATATGGAAATATTCACAATCTGCTCATTAAGAAATGGGAAAACAACTTCCCTGCCTTACTGCCAACCTGCTGTTTGAGGAGCCGGAAGTTGACGTGAAGTTGGAAGGTCACCTTTTCCAGCTAAACCCCACTGAATAGCTGTGTGCATTTTTATTCAAAGGTTCCACGACCAGAGGGAGCAGAACTGAGAACCAAAATACTGTTATTGGCAAGGGTTTGGCTCAAGGGTCTGAGATGTGTAAGCACCAAGAAGGGATAGGGAGATTGAGCAACATATGAAAAGGGGGGCTGTGAGAACAAGCACAGAGAAAGTAAGTCAACAATAAACTACTTCCACCCAGAGCAAAGTGACTGTGCATATACATCCACACTCTCAAGTGTGGGCTACACTGCACACTGACTCATACTATCTCAAACGTGGTTTATTGGAAAGATTCTAGTCCCCTAAGGGCACTCAGCATAGGAGCACAGTGACATGGTAACAGACATACATAAGCATACTGTTACCCTAAAGCAACAACACACTTTAGATCATAATCGTTCAGAAAAAAATCCTAGAAAGGAGCGTCTTTCCACACATGGTGGTGGGATAATTGGATATCCACACGCCAAAAACAATCAAACAAAAAAACAAAACTTAGGTCCTTACCTAGCACCATATATAAAAAGCAACTGAAAATGGATCACAAATCTAAATTGAAGAACTAATACTATAAAAATTCCTAGAAGAAAATACAAAAAATTTTTCAGGACCTTGGGGTTAGGCAAAGTATTCTTAGATATAACACCAAAAGCGTGACATATAAAAGAAACAAGAAATCAGACTTCATAAAAATTGAAGACTTTTGTTCTTCAAAGGATATCAATCAGAAAATGAAATGACAGCTGGGTGCAGTGGCTCACGCCTGTAATCCTAGCACTTTGGGAGGCCAAGGTGGGTGGATTGCCTGAGCTCAGGAGTTCGAGACCAGCCTGGGCAACACGGTGAAACACCATCTCTACTAAAACACAAAAAATTAGCCGGACATGGTGATGTGCGCCTGTAATCCCAGCTACTTGGGAGCCTGAGGCAGGAGAATTGCTAGAATCTGGTGGGACGGAGGCTGTAGTGAGCTAAGATCACACCATTGCACTCCAGCCTGGGTGACAGAGTGAGACTCTGTCTCTAAAAAAAAAAGAAGAAAAAAAAAAAGAAAGAAATGATAAGCCATAAACTAGGAGAAAATATTTGTGTGGTAGTCAGAATAACACCCCCACAAATGTTCATGTCTTAATTCCCAGAATCTGTGAATGTATTACCTCACATGGTAAAGGGATGTATCGGTGAGATTAAGATTAAAGACCTTGGCTGGGCGCAGTAGCCCACGCCTGTAATTCTAGTACTCTGGGAGGCCGAGAGCTCAGGAGGTCGAGACCAACCCGGGCAATGTGGTGAAACTCTGTCTCTACCAAAAATACAAAAAATTAGCTGGGCACGGTGGCACACCCCTGTGGTCCCAGCTACTCTGGAGGCTGAAATGGGAGAATTGTTTGAGCCTGACAGGTGGCAGTGAGTGAGCCAAGGTTGTGCCACTGCACTGCAGTCTGGGTGACAGAGTGAGACCCCATCTCAAAAAAAAAAAAAAAAAAAAATCAGACCTTGAGATGGGGAATATTACCCTGTATTATCTGAGTGAGTGCCTTCTAATCATATGAGTCATTAAAAGCAGAGAATCTTTCCTGACTGTGGTGAGGGGGATTCAACAAGGAAGAAGGGTTAGAGAAATGCAACATGCAAAGGACTTGACCTGTTAGCACTGATGTAGCTTTGAATATGAGGAAAGGAGAGCAAGAACTAAAGAATGCAGTATTCTCTAGAAGCTGGGATTGACCTTTGGTTTACAAGATCGCAAGTTTGCAAGCAAGAACATGGGGACGCTGATCCTACAGTGCAAAGTGCTGAGTTCTGCCGACAACCCAAATGAGCAGGAAACAGTTTCTCCCCTAGATCCTCCAGAAAAGAGTGCACCAGCAGACACCTGGATTTTAGCCCAGGGAGACCTCTAGAATACTTCTAGGCTACAGAACTGGAAGAAAATAATTTCAGATGATTTAAACTGCTAAGCTTGTGGTAATTTGTTATCACTGCGATAGAAAATACAATTGGCACATCGAATATCAAATAAAGAACTTGTTTCCAGAATATGTAATGAACTCTTATGACTCAATAATTAGGTAAACAATGTAACTTCTTAAATGGGCAAAAACTTGAGCAGATATTTCATCAAGGAGCGTATGTGAATGGTTAATATGCACATGAAAAGATGCTCGACATCATTAGTCATTAAGGAAATGCAAATTAAAACCACAACAAATGTGGTAGACAGCCTCTAAGTAATGGGCTGTCATTTCTAGACTAGGTTACAAAAAGACTCTGGCTTCAGTCTTGCTCATACTTTCTTGCCCTCTCAAATTGGTCACTCTGATGGAAGCTAGCTGCCCTGTTGTGAGCCACCCTATGGCGAAGCCCACATGGCAAAGAACTGAGGGAGGCTTTTAGCCCACAGTCAGTGAGGAACTGAGGCCCTCAGTACAACAGCCCATACGGAACTGGATCCTACCGCTTGAGTGAGTTTGAAAGCAGATTCTCCCCCTGACTCTCAATCAGCCCGAGATGACGACAGCCACAGCCAACACCTTGATTGTAGCTTCGTTTGAAATCTGAAAGCCAGAAGACCTAGGACACTTGGATTCTGGACCCACAGAAATTGTGGAATAAATGTTTGATTTTAAGCCACTAAGTTTTGAGGTCATTTGTTATGCAGTTAGACTTACTAGAATGACTATAATAAAAAGACATCACTACTGAATGTTGGTGATGATGTAGAGAAACTGGAAGCCTCATACATTGCTTCTGAGAGTATAAAACAGCACATCGCTTTGAAAAACAGTTCAGTTGTTTCTTAAAAAGATAAACATAAACTTATTGTTCAACCCAGCAATTTCACTCCCAGGAATCTACACAAGAGAAATGAAAGCAGATGCCATAAAGAAAACCTGTCTACAAATATTCATGGCAGCATTATTTATAACAGCAAAATCCGGAAACAATTCAAACATCCATCAACTATTGAATGAATAAAGAAAATATGACAGAGCCATCCAATAGAATATTATTCAGCAATAAAAAGGATCAAACTGTTGACACATGCTACAATACAGATACAGATGAGCCTCAGAAACATTATGCTAACCAAAAGAAGCCAGACGCAAAACATTACACATGGTATGATGCCATTTAGATCCAATGTCCAAAAAATGCAAATCTATAGAGACAGAAAGATCAGTGGTTGCCTAGGGCTGGGAATGTGAGTAGAAGTTAGTGGTAATGGGCATGAAGAAACTTTTTGTGGGAGTGGACAAGTCTTAAAATTGATTTATGGGGATAGCCGCACAATCTATGAGGCATATCATGCCTCATTAAAGCTGTTAAAGTATATCTAAAAATGAATTTATCAAGAAAGGTACAAGACCTTTCAGAAGATAACGATACCACTTTATTGAAGAACATAAAATAAGACCTTAATAAAAACAGAAAAGCCCCATGCTCCTGGATATAAATATTTAATAGCATAAAAATATAAATATTTTCCATATGTATTATATATGAAATTTTAATAAGAATCCTTATGGTACTGCTAAAAAAATAACTTTATGGAATGATTCCAAAGTTTTCATAAAATAATAAATTCATAACAACTTATAGTTACCAAAACTTCAGCTATACCAGAAGTTGTTTTCTATAATGTACTGGCATCTCTTAAAAAATAAAACCATTTAATCAAAAATGTACATCTTAGTTATTTAGACAGAAAGCCTATCAGGGCTTATACCAGAGCAATTTCACCATAAAAAGACATATGAACATGAGCCCATCTGGCATTGAGCCCATCTGGCATTGGGTGTGTTAGGCGTGTTCAAGGGAACGTAAGGTTTGGATGTAATAATGTGCACATGGTAATACAGATATATTGTATAATCTCAACCTCCTTTTTAAATCAAAGAGACAGGAATATTTTCTTAATGCTTGATTAGTAAGTAGTATTGTAAAGAATGAGTTTCTAAATTAATGATTTCCCATATGGTGTTAAAGAATAGGATTCAGGAATGGAAAGAAGACAGTGGTTAAAGGCATGTGGTCCCTCTCATCCTACTACTTTGAAAAAACATGAACTGTATCCAATAGGCCCACCAATTACTTGTTCGATTACCCAAAGAGTTGCCCAATCCTCAATTTATGGGAAAGCAAACTCAGCAGAGAAGAATGGGGAACTCCCCCAGGGTCTACAGATGATTTAATTTGCCGGTGACCTAAAAGGAAGGCAAGAACGGACGATGGGGAGAAGAAGGAGAGAACAAGAGCATGGAGGTGCAAGTGGAAGGCAGCCTGGGCGGCTGGTGCAATCTATGCCATGTAACAGGGCATAGACAGCGTTGGGATATCTTAGAACTGGATCTCTGTCTTGTGATATTACCTCTGTTCCCAGCATTCCTGGGGGTGCTTCTCAACATCATAGCACACATCAGATTTATTTGAAGAGTTTAAGAAGTTCAGATGCCCACGTCATACCTCAAAATTAACTGTTGAATTTTTTAAGCATAGTCATGCCCAGGCCTCACCATCGATTCAGTTAAGAATCTTTGCCGGGCGCGGTGGCTCACGCCTGTAATCCCAGCACTTTGGGAGACCGAGGCGGGTGGATCACAAGGTCAGGAGTTCAAGACCAGCTCAACCAAGATAGTGAAACCCTGTCTCTATTAAAAATACAAAAATTAGCCAGGCGCAGTGGCAGGTGCCTGTAGTCTCAGCTACTCGGCAGGAGAATCGCTTGAATCTAGGCGGCAGAGGTTGCAGTGAGCCGAGATCATGCCACTGCATTCCAGCCTGGGTGGCACAGTGAGACTCTGTCTCAAAAAAAAAAAAAAAAAAAAAGAGGGAGAGAAAAGAAAAGAAATGAATATTTAAAGGTGGGGCATAGTAAGACTATTCTTGAAAAGTCCAGAAGTTGATTTTAAGGTATAGTCTCTGGGAGCTCCAAGAGCAGAGTGTTGTCCACCACTGAATCAGGGACAGCTGCAGTTCCTGGCAATTTCGTTTTAGGCCAGAGATTGAGAAGAAAAGAAGGGGGAAAAAAGAGAGGAGAGAACAAAACTGAAATGAAAAGAAAGCCTGCTTAATGGTGTGCAGTAATTATTTCTGATCAGCATAATCCTATTATCCTGGGGACACTGAAAACCTTGCAGACTGCATATGGGCATTTTGGGAGCTATCCAAGGCACTTGTCTAGACCAGCCCTAGGGCCAAACTAAGCATATCCACTGGAAAATTTTGGATCCGGGCATAATTATAGATGGGTTTTCCCTGCTCAATTTCCTATCTCTTTCTTGCTGCAGCTATAACTAAGGATGCTGTTATCTTACAACTTCGGTTATAAGATATTCAGAATTTCCCCTTTGGGTCTGTAAGTACAGCTGTTTTCAAAGTGTATTTCTTGTATACTTGGTAGTTTTCAAGTCACTCAGCAGTACCTACACAGTAAGAGAGGCAAGTGTCAGCATGTTAGCATCAGCCTTAGCTGCCCAGGGAAATGGGGAGGAAAGGAACTAATCAGTGATTCAAATACACTATTAATTGAATTCTTTCCTTGACCCACTCACATTTTGTCTTAGTTCTATGAGGTATTCTACGACATTTTTGATAAAAAAGATAAGTGAGTCATGTTTCTGAAGGAAGAAAAGGAGGTGATTATTTTCCCTTCTTCTGCTGTAATGGCAAGAAAAGATTTTTTCTGCCTAGGCTAAAGAGAGACTCAACAAGGGGTTCACGGAAATCGTGAACACAGACATAAAGGAATCTGTCTCTCCTCTCTCTCTAACCCTGATAAACAGAAAGCTGTGTCCATCATAAAAGCTTTGCAAAGGACAGACAGAATAACTGCACCCTAACAGGCTTCAAGAAGGTGACCCACAGAACTTGTCTAGCAAGTAAAAAGGAAGCTCAATTTAGACATGTGCGTAGGCCTCCTATGTAAGACAGGTCACTCTGCTCTTTTGAAACATGTTCATATAAATGTTCACAGAGAGCAAAAATATATTACAAAGTGAAGAAGATAAAATGAAGAGAAAGACAAATAAAACCACTAAGGTTTTTTAAAAGCCACAACTCCAAAAGGACAAATAGACCAAGGTCTTTAGGCAGAATTAGAATTGTTAAAAGTGGCTAACACAGCCCAGCACAGCCACAGGAACAGGACCACGGTTCATTACAGAGACAAAAATGGAGCATTAGGTTCCAGAGCTGAGACTCCCAGTTAGATAATTCCCTGTGCCCATTCCAGCTGGGGAAGGTTGAGAAAGAGAGAGCCTGTAGTCTCTTGGTTTTTGAATAACAGCACACACATTCAGTGTCATGCCAGAAACATGCACATGAGAACAGAGTTCTTAGTTCAGAAACAGGCAGGCTGCTAGCCACAGGCATGTGCAAATATATAGCATTTTACAGGATCCTCCCCTCCCTGGTTTAGTCAAAGCAATCTGGTTTGGCCAAGTAATTCTGCATTGCACTACTGAATGCATTGCACTGCAATAGTCTGGGAGGCTTCATAGAATACGAACATTAACATGCATAAAGCCAATGAACTTCCACACTCAACTCACCAGGATACAGTGTTAAGTTTGTAGAGGAATGTGCAGCTAAGTCCCAAATTGCGTTTTAGGTATGTTAACCTTGTACACTCCCTTCCCACCTACAATTGGTTCCAAAAGTGCTGATTGGGACACTGACCACTGAAAATTCCCTTTTCTCCCTCCTTTTGTATAAGAAGTAGAAACTAAATAAACATTCTTCATCTTCTTCTTTTTTTTTTTAAAGCAAACATTTGAGCAGTGGGAGTGAGAATAGGTTGAATAATTGGAATATTGTTACAAATGGGAAAAGGGAACACAAAAATTTTACATGTATTTTTAAAACAGAGACAGACTTTGCATAACACAAAAGTCCCCACTTTAAAGTGTATCGTTCAGTGTTTTTCAGAATATTCACAAGGTTGTGCAACCATATGTGTATGCATTTTAACCATGCCTTTCATAACTGATTTACAAAAATATCTTTAAGACTATAGCAGCCAGGTGCGGTAGCTCACACCTGTAATCCCAGCACTTTAGGAGGCAGAGGCAGGTGGATCACTTGGGGTCAGGAGTTCGAGACCAGCCTGGCCAACATGGTGAAACCCCGTCTCTACTAAAAATACAAAAATTAGCTGGGCGTGCTGGCATGTGCCTGTAATCCTAGTTACTTGGGAGGCTGAGACAGGAGAACTGCTTGAACCCGGAAGGTGGAGGTTGCAGTAAGCCGAGATTGCACCATTGTACTCCAGCCTAGGCGAAGAAGCAAGACTCTGTCTCAAAAAAAAGACTATAGGTAGTGTTTGCATGTCAGGTGTAAAAAAATCAAAACTAGCAAAAATTATCTCCTTTCTTACCCTTGTTCTCTGTATATCAATGGTTCTCAAAGTGTGGTCCCCAGAACACAGCATCAACATCACCTAAGCATGTTTGTTAGAGATACAAATTCTTGGGCCCCACCCCAGATTAAATGAATCAGAAAGTAATGAGTGAAGCCCTATCTATGTTTTAATAAGACCACCAAAAAGCAATTTTGATGCACAGTGAGGACCATGGCTCTAGATCAAGACAATTGCTCTAGCTTTCCATAACTATAGATTTCTAATAAATGCATATATACTTAATGTAATTAACATATTGAATTTTTGTGGAAACTTTCCTTCAAGTTAATCCATCAATTTTGTTCTGCTAAATGACCACACACTAACAACTATATTTAAAACAAAGAGGCTGGGTGTGGTGGCTTACAGCTGTAATCCCAGCACTTTGGGAGGCAGAGGGGGTGGATCACCTGAGGTCAGGAGTTTGAGACCAACCTGGCCAACGTGGTGAAACCCCGACTCTACTAAAATTACAAAAATTAGCTGGGTGTGGTTGCGCATGCCTGTAATCCCAGCTACTCCAGAGGTTGAGGCAGGAGAATCGCTTGAACCTGAGAGGCGGAGGTTGCAGTGAGCCGAGGTCATGTCATTGCACTCCAGCCTGCGCAACAAGAGTGAAACTCCATCTCCAAAAAAAAAAAAAGAAAAAGAAAAATAAAGAGAAAAAAGAGGAAAGTGGGGAAGCACAAAAAGAAAAGATAGGCACAAGGCCTCAAATGAAAATGAAAGGCAAAATAAATAGGCCTCATTAAACTACAAAGTTGGTAAGAGAATAAATGGCAAATGTAGATAAGATTCTGAGTTAATCCTTGGTTGATCTGTCCTTTTCTCTACCTTGATCTCTAGCGTTTGTCTATTACAAAGCAGCACCAAGAAATCATAGGATTTCAAACAGTGGAACTCATTTAAAAAAGGAAAAACAGTAAGAGTCCTAGGGTTTCCATAGGATTCTAATCACTGAACCCCAAAACAGACATTACACCCCAAAACCTTGCTTCAGTTGTGGCAAGGACAAATAACTAGGCACCCAACCACTGTAGCCTGTGAGGTCTCAGAACATGATTTGAAACCAACTAATTTTGTTGAACCCTTTCTTTTATCAATACATAAAATAAAGCCCCAAAGGTGATTTGTTAAGGTCCAAGTAGCTAAGGCTGAGAGCTCTGTCCCTCCTGACCTCGAGTCCCGAGCCCCTTTCTCTAACAGAATGCATCCTTTCCACACTGGCCTCCCAAAGGCATCCCTTTTTTTGGGGGGGTAAATTTAATGACTCAGATATTAGGAAAAGATCATTTTTTTTCAAGTCAAGAGTCTAGATTACCTACTACCCAAGTACAACCACTACTGAAAATTTGTTACATCGCCTTATAGTTTTTTCCTTACACAAATATGTATAAGAACACACGCACACACTTGTAAAATGTTCTATCTGGCTGTTTTCTTCTTAATACTATATGTAGGCGATTTTCCAAGTTCTTCAACTTTCTTTAAAAATGGAAGTTGTAATAGCTGAATGAAGTTAGTTCATTGAAATTATCGTTTTTACATAATTAATTTCCCAAAACTAAATATTTGACTTTCCAATATTTTATGATAATCGAAAAGCTTTAGTGAGCATTACTATATACAAATCTTTGTGTATTTATGTGATTATTTCTCTATGGTAAATTCCTAAGAATAGAAAAACTAAGTCAAAAGGTATGAGTAATTTTAAGCCTCTATATGTGATTTGTCCAATTGCCTTCTAGATAGGATGTATTACAAGCATTCTAATGAGAGCTTATTTAAACTCAATCTCACTGTATTTTTTCCCATCTGTTCTGATCTGTTTGGCAAAAATTAGTGTTTTTTAAATCACTTTTTTTTGTTAATAAATTTTAAAAAGCATTTAAGAGTTAAGCGTATACTTACTTTACAACCCAGCAACACTATTCTCAGGTATTTACCCAAGAAAAAGGAAAAACTATGTCTACAAAGACTTGTGTAGGACCAAAGTGGAAACAACCTAAATGTCCATCAACTGATAATGGATAAACAAATTGTGGTTTACCCACACTGTGGAACACAAGTCAATTAAAAGGAAGAAAATATTAATGCATGCAACAATAGGAATGGCTCTCAAAAACATTATGCAAAATAAAGCCAGCCACAGAAAACTATATACTATTGCATGATTTCATCCATATGAAATTCTAAAAAAACTGTAAAACTATGACAGAAAGTAGGTCACTGGTTGCCTGTGGCCAAGGGGAAGAAAAAAGGATTTATGGGAAAGGGGTATGAGAATCCTTTTGAGGGTGATAGAACTATATTTTGATTGTGGCAATGGTTACATAACTGTAAACAATTACCAAAATTCACCAAACTCCCCCCTTAAAATGCATGAATTTTATTTGTAGAAATTACACCTCAATAAAGCTGGAAAAAATAAAAACAAAACCAAAAACAATTTAGAAATGTTTGAGAAAACTAACTTATCCTAAGCCGGGGAATAAAACAAAACAAAAGCAAAAATCACTTAAGAAATTTTGGAGAAAAACTAACATTTTCATTTTTGCTTATTTCCTTTCCATTTGTATCTGTGACCATACATACTCTAGATCATGATGATCATTACTCTATACATGACTATATACTATATAATTGCAAATACATGTACATTTATATTCTAAACATTTTTATATCACAATTTTACATTTTTCTACATGGTCTTCATGATTATAATTTAAAATAGTAATACATAATTGTCTAAAGCCCTGAAGTGTTAAAAGGCGAATTACAGGTTTAAAGCAAATGGTGCCTCAATATTTGGATGCCACCAAGTGGACAAACTGTGTAATGTCATTAAGATTAAACACTACTTGGTAAGTTTTATAAAGTAAAAATGTTTAATTTAATGTTTAAAATTAATTTAAAATTGTCAATAAAATAAAGTGTAATCAGACCATTTTATAAATGTAGCTAAGGTTGAGACTTGAATCCAGGTCTCCTAGATCATCAACCTCATCTATTTCTTGAAGTAACTTAATTCTCAAATCAGAATCTAGGGAAATCACTTAAGGAAAAGAACTTCCTGTTTAAATTGAGACCTTTACAAACTAAAACTACAGATGTGAATGACAGACATGGGTCTATCTTTAGCAAACCAAAGAATCATTTAGGGACCTCCAAATGCAAATAGCCTTTGCTGTGTGTCTATCAAGTGACTTCTAACAAAACAACAAGCCCCCTTGGGAAGCACAGTGATGAAAATACAGTGAAGGTTGCCTGAAAGGCAGAGAAAAACAGTAGGAAATTTATTTCTATTTGGGCAAGGACTTGCTGATTCTCTTTAGGGGCCTCCATTATTTTCTCCCCATTGTTCCTCACCTCTCCAGTTCAAGCTTTTACTTTCACAGTGAAACAGTAACTGGCTAGAGCCACAAGAAAGAAAGATTATTTCAGGAAAGTGTTTGGTCTCTGCCAGGGTCAACAAAAGAATGACTCCTTCAAAAGAATGCCTTTGAATGACACTGGGCCATCGCCTGCCACCAAGCGGGAGATCAGCACTCTGTTCCGCCTGTGACCCAATACTCTTCCCAATTATTTTTTCCGGCCATTTTTACCCTCTCCTTCTTGCTCATTTAAAGCTGACAACCTCCATAGACTGAAAATAAACTGTTTAAAAACAAACAAACAAACAAAAAACTCTAGGAGTGCCACTGAAAGAACTCTGAAAGGAACATCCCAAGTCCATAAAGTAAGAAATCACTGAGAGAAGGACATAATTCAGTTTGCAGAGACAGAAGTTCTCAAGGTCCACAGCTTTGCTGCAGTAAATTACAGAGCCTGTGATATGGTTTGAATGGGTGTCCCCTCCAAATCTCATGTTAAAATGTGATCCCCACTGTTTGAGGTGGGAGCCTGGTGGGAGGTTATTGGGTCATGGAAGCTGATCCCTCAGGAACGGTTTAGTACCATCCCCTTGGTGATAAGGGAGTTTTCACTCAGTTGATGAGGGATCAGCTTGTTTAAGAGTTTGAGGCCGGGCATGGTGGCTCATGCCTGCAATCCCAGCACTTTGGAAGGCCGAGATGGGCAGAACACGAGGTCAGGAGTTGAGATCAGTCTGGCCAACATGGTGAAACCTCGTCTCTACTAAAAATACAAAAATTAACCGGCATGGTGGTGTGCGTCTGTAGTCCTAGCTACTCGGGCTGCTGAGGCAGGAGAATCACTTGAACCCAGGAGGCAGAGGTTGTGGTGAGCCAAGATCACGCCACTGCATTCCAGCCTGGGCAACACAGCAGGACTCCGTCTCAAAAAAAAAAACAAAAAAAAAGAGGTTGGGACCTCCACACTTCTCTCTCTTGCTCTGTTGCCATATGACGTGTCTATTGCTGCTTCACCTTCAACCATGGGTAAAAGCTCTGAGACCTCACCAGGAGCTGAGCAGATGCTGGTACCATGCCTGTACACCCTGCAGAACTGAAGCCAATTAAACCTTTTTTCTTTATAAATTACCCAGCCTCAGGATTTTTTTTTTTTTTTTTGAGACGAAGTCTCGCTCTGTCGCCCAGGCTGGAGTGCAGTGGTGCGATCTCAGCTCACTGCAAGCTCCGTCTACCGGGTTCCCGTCGTTCTCCTGCCTCAGCCTCCGAGTAGCTGGGACTACAGGCGCCCGGCACCACGCCTGGTTAATTTTTTGTATTTTTTAGTAGAGACGGGGTTTCACCGTGTTAGCCAGGATGGTCTCAATCTCCTAACCTCGTGATCCGCCCGCCTCGGCCTCCCAAAGTGCTGGGATTACAGGCGTGAGCCACTGCGCCCGGCCAGGATTTTCTTTATAGCAATACAACAGACTAGCACAGCCTATCTTCAATCTACTGAAGTGTTTGTCTGGCTGGTCGTTTTAATGTCTTTTTTAAATTTTATTTTATGTTCCGGGATACCTGTGCAGAATGTGCAGTTTTGTTACATAGGTAAATTTACGTGTGCCATGGCAATTTGCTGCACCTATCAACCCATCACCTAGATATTAAGCCCAGCATCCATTAGGTATTTATCGTGATGCTCTCCCTCCCCCTCCCCCTCTGCCGACAACCCCCAGTGTGTGTTGTTCCCCTCCCTGCGTCCATGCGTTCTCATTGCTCAGCTCCCACTTATAAGTGAGAGGATGCGGTATCTCGTTTTCTGTTCCTGCATTAGTTTACTAAGGATGATGTCTTCCAGCTCCATCTACGTCCCTGTAAAGGACATGATCTCACTCCTTTTTATGGCTACATAGTATTCCATGGTGTATATGTACCACATTTTCTTTATCCAGTCTATCATTGATGGGCATTTGGGTTGATTCCATGTCTTTGCTATTGTGAATAGTGCTGGAATGTACACATGCATGTATCTTTATAATATACAATGATTTATATCCCTTTCGGTATATACCCAGTAATGGGATTGCTGTGTCAAATGGTATTTCTGGTTCTAGGTCTTTGGTGAATTGCCACACTGTTCGTCCACAATGGTTGAACTAATTTATATTCCCACCAACAGTGTAAAAGCAATCCTATTTCTCCACAGCCTCACCAGCATCTATCTGTTGTTTCATGACTTTAATAATCACCATTTAATAATCAGCATGAGATGGTATCTCATTGTGGTTTAAATTTGTATTTCTCTAACGATCAGTGATGTTGAGCTGTTTTTCACATTTGTTGGCTGCATAAATGTCTTCTTTTGAGAAGTGTCTGTTCATGTCCTTTGCTCACTCTTTAATGGGGTTGTTTGTTTTCTTCTTGTAAATTTGTTTAAGGTCCTTGTAGATTCTGGATATTAGACCTTTTTCAGATGGATAGATTGCAAACATTTTCTCCCATTCTGTAGGCAGTCTGTTCACTCTGATGATAGTTTCTTTTGCTGTGCAGAAGTTCTTCAGTTTAATTAGATCCCATTTGTTAATTTTAGCTTTCGTTGCAGTTGCTTTTGATGTTTTAATCATGAAATCTTTGCCCATACCTGTGTCCCGAATGGTATTGCCTAGATTTTCTTCTAGGGTTTTTACAGTTTTGAGTTTTATACTTAAGTCTTTAATCCATCTTGAGTTAATTTTTGTATAAGATGTTAGGAAAGGGTCCAGTTTCAATTTTCTGCATATGGCTAGCCAGTTCTCCCAGCACCATTCATTAAATAGGGAATCCTTTCTCCATTGCTTGTTTTTGTCAGGTTTGTTGAAGATCAGATGGTTGCAGATGTGCGGACTTATTTCTGAGTTCTCTATTCTGTTTCATTGGTCTATGTTTCTGTTTTTGTACAGTACTATGTTGTTTTGGCTACGATAGCCTTGTTGTATAGTTTGAAGTTGGTAGTGTGATGCCTCCAGCTTTGTTCTTTTCGCTTAGGATTATCTTGGCTATATGGGCTCTTTTTGGATTCCATACGAATTTTAAAGTAGTTTTTTTTTTTTTTTTTTCTCTAATTCTGTGAAAAATGTCAATGGTAATTTAATGGGAATAGCATTGAATTTATATATTACTTTGGGCAGTATGACCATTTTCACAATATTGATTCTTCCTGTCCACGAGTATGGAATGTTTTTCCATTTGTTTGTGCCCTCTCCGATTTCCTTTAGCAGTGGTTTGTAGTTCTCCTTGAAGACGTCCTTCACTTCCCTTGTTAGCTGTATTCCTAGGTATTTTATTCTCTTTGTAGCAATCGTGAATGGGAGTTCATTCATGATTTGGCTCTCTGCTTGTCTACTATTAGTATATAGGAATGCTTGTGATGTTTGCACATTGATTTTGTATCCTCAGACTTTGCTGAAGTTGCTTATCAGCTTAAGAAACTTTTGGGCTCAGAAGATGGGGTTTTCTAGATATAGGATCATGTCATCTGCAAATAGAGACAGTATGACTTCCCCTCTTCCTATTTGAATACCTTTTCTCTTTGAGAAGAAGTCTCGCTCTGTCAACCAGGCTGGAGTGCAGTGGTGTGATCTCGGCTGACTGCAATCTCTGCTTCCCAAGTTCAAGCAATTCTCCTGCTTCAGCCTCCCAAGTAGCTAGGATTACAGGCACCTGCCACCATGCCTGGCTAATTTCTGTATTTTTAGTAGAGACAGGTTTTTACCATGTTGGCCAGGCTGGTCTTGAACTCTTGACTTCACCTTAGCCTCCCAAAGTACTGGGATTACAGGCAGGAGCCACTGCGCCCAGCCCTTGAATACCCTTTTATTTCTTTCTCTTGCCTGATTGCCCTGGCCAGAACTTCCAATACTATGTTGAATAGGAGTGGTGAGAGAGGGCATCCTTCTCTTGTGCCAGTTTTCAAAGGGAATGCTTCTGGCTTTTTCCCACTCAGTATAATATTGCCTGTGGGTTTGTCTTAAATGGCTCTTATTATTTTGAGGTGTGTTCCCTCAACACCTAGTTTATTGAGCGTTTTTAACATGAAGGGATGTTGAATTTTATCAAAGTCCTTTTCTGCATCTATTGAGATAATCATGTGGTTTTTGTCAAGTTCTGTTTATGTGATAAATTATGTTTATTGATTTGTGTATGTTGAACCAGCCTTGCATCCCGGGGATGAAGCCAACTTGATCGTGGTGGATAAGCTGTTTGATGTGATGCTGGATTCATTTTGCCAGTAAATATATATATATTTTTTTAATTGAGATGGAGTCTTACTCTGTCACCCAGGCTGGATGCACAATCTCAGCTTACTGCAATCTCTGCCTCTTGGGTTCAAGCAATTCTCGTGCCTCAGTCTCCCAAGTACCTGGGATTACAGGGTGTGCACCACCATGCCCAGCTAATTTTTGTATTTTTAGTAGAGACAGGGTTTCACCATGTTGGCCAGGCTGGTCTCGAACTCCTGAACTCAAGTGATCCACCCGCCTCGGCCTCCCAAGGGATTACAGGTGTGAGCCACTGTGCCTGGCCTAGTTTGCCAGTATTTTGTTGAGAATTTTTGCATTAATGTTCATCAGGGATATTGGCCTGAAGTTTTGTTTTTTTGTTGTATCTCTGGCAGGTTTTGGTATCAGGATGATGCTGACCTCATATAATGAGTTATGGAGGAGTCCCTCTTTTTTAATAGGAAAAACATTCATGTGATAAAAAATTTAAAAAGCTACAGCAAGGTAAACAGTGAAGAGTCTCCTTCCAGTAGCTTCTGCTGGCTGACCAGCCCTCTTCCCAGAGGCAGCCATTAAACATTTCTTGTGAATCTCTTCAGAAATGTTTTATGCATCAACAGTTAGATATATACATTTTCCCTATGTTCTATCCCACCCCTCCTTTTTGTTATACCAATGGTAAACCACTATATACAATAATGCTTTTTTCACTTAATAATGTATCATGGGCTTCATACCATATCAGTACAAACAGTTTCTCATTCATTTTTAAGCAGTATCATATTTCATCACATGGATGTATCATAAGATATTTAGGAGTTCCTTATTTAAATGAACATGTATCTTGTTTATAGTCTTTGGCTATTTTTATTATTTTCTTACCTGAAACTGTCTGAGCAAATCTGATTGCTTCTTCAACCGGGTCTGAGTTCACAACTTTATCTAGAATGCCCAGCTTGAGTGCTTCACCTGCTAAAATATGTCTTCCTGAAATAAACAACAACAACAAAACAATCAAAGAACAATGTAAGATTAAAGCAAAAGCATTACTCTCTCTAGTAGGAAAGGCTGTCTGTCTGGATATAAATATCTACTATTGAATAAGGTAAGTAAGAACCACATTGACTGATAGAGTAGAAAGATCACCACCAAGGTAACCAGGAAACTTGGATTCAAGCTCCAGCTCTAGTTTCCACTATTTGTGTGATCATGAAGAACTGCACCAGGACCACAATTTCCTCATCAGCAAATGGCAATAATTATGCTTATCTCAGTAATTCTGAGTATTAAGTGAGAATAATAGATTCTCTTTATATTCTATAACTCTCTACAGAAGTACTTTATGAACTACAAATCTCTATAGAACTCTATAGAAAAGTGAGATGTTTAGTTTTCGATAATAATAATAGAAGTAGTAGCAGCAGAGTAACATATAGTATCTATCCTATCCCTAGCATATACCACTGGCTGTGGTTGGTTTAAAAAAAAAAAAAAAAAAAAAAAAGAAAGACCAGGCACGGTGGTTCATGCCTGTAATCCCAGCACTTTGGGAGGCTGAGGTGGGCAGATCAACTGAGGTCAGGAGTTCGAGACCAGCCTGGCCAACATGGTGAAACCCTGTCTCTACTAAAAATACAAAAATTAGCTGGGCATGGTGGTGGGCACCTGTAATCCCAGCTACTCAGGAGGCTAAGGCAGGAGAATCGCTTGAACCCAGGAGGTGGAGATTACAGTGGGCTGAGATCACACCACTGCACTCTAGCCTGGGCAACAGAGCTAGACTCCATCTCCAAAAACAAAAACAAAAATAAAAACAATAAAAAAGAGAGAAAAAATAAAAAAAGATAGTTCCCAGACATAAATATAGTTAGCTCAATGAGAAAAAAAAAATAAGTTGACATTCTATAAGGTATAATTAAAATTACATAGGACAAATGGGATGGACTTCTGCCAGTTTTTGGCTACCCAGCATCTCAACTCTTCCCTTAGTTTGTGGAATGGCTATTGTGTAGGCTTTGAAGCCCTGCTTCCTACTACAGAAGCTGAAAAGGACACAGATGATTAGACAATTGACAATCTGACTGTGGCAGCTGGAGTGTGGCCCATGACCCCAGTTAGTGAACTGAGTGCTCTGTTGAGGGTTTTTAGCTTGCAGTTAGTGACACTAAGCAGCAGCAACAGGTTAAACCTCATTTTACAGCTGCCAACATCTAGTGTCTGGCAGTGGTGGTGCTGGTACACTTAGCATCCAGTCATACCATTGGCATCCTCCAGTACAGAATGTCAGCAATAGGGGATATAGAAGTTTGATGAAGGTTTGCGCCGTTCCTAAATTTGCCTTGACAGTTCTTCACCCATTGTAAATATGCAATTTGATCCGCATATTCTGAGTATGAGGTAGGGGACATCAGCATCCCCTATCCCAGGGTCAGAAGGAAGGAGATAGTGATACACCGCTTGCTTTCTTGCCAGTACCATCTTGCCTTCTGAAAAGCAACCATCAAATCTGTCTTGGTGGCAACAGTTCCACAGTCTTCACTGCACTTACAGTGTTGGTGGATGCCATCGGAGACAAACCTTACATTCCTGGTTCTTATTAGTGCTTCAGAGAACTACAAATGAGTTTTCTTGATTGGATAGAAAGTCCGGTGATTTTTTTTTTGTTTTGGTAGGTGTCTCTTTGAAAAGCAGTATTTGGACAGTTTTCTGGAAGTATTTCTGAAAACAGGCTTTCAGACCTCCTCCTGGAGTAAGGAGTAGGGTAGGAAGTACATAAGTAGTTTCCGGGGTCAAGTATCCTGTGTATAAAATCACTTTGGTAAGTAGAGGGTGAACAGCCTACCCAGGTTAAGGGAACCAAGCAAACACAAAATGGAACATGGAAACCTGGATACTATTACAAAAGGATTTTGAGGTCAACTAAGCAGGGAGGATGTGAGCTACTCCCAGATGGACTACAAATTTCTTTAGCTGTAATGATTTCTTCTGGCTTGGATTTCACAAAATTGGAAGAGTATCACTACTATTCTAACAGAGTCAATGGGATTCCAAGTACAGTCATATACCATATAATAACATTTCTGTCAACAACACATACATGATGGTGGTCCCATATGATTACAATATCATATTTTTACTGTACCTCTTCTATGTTTAGATGTGTTTAGATACACAAAGACTTTCCATTATGTTACAAATGTCTACAGTATTCAGTAAAGTAACATGCTGTATAGGTTTGTAGCCTAGGAACAATAGGCTACACCATATAGCCTAGGTGTGTAGTAGGCTATACCATCTAGGTTTGTGTAAGTAAACCATGATGGTCACATAACAACAAACTCATGTAATGATCATTTCTCAGAATATATCTCGTTGTTAAATGATGCGTAGCTGGACTTTTATCCTGTTTCGAAGAACTAAGGATCTAAAGACATGGCTCTGTATATCCAATTCAGATTCTTAGGCTGTAATTTAAATTTGTTTTTCCTTATGACACCGTAAGTGTAGATGACAACCACTGTCCAATGTGCTCTGATAAGAACCCTGTGTGCCCTAAGGGAACTGAGGCTGAGAGTTCTCTTCTCCAACCTAAGTAATCTCAATTTTCTCCAATTTTCTTGATAGCTTCTTTCCTAACCTTTAAAATTTTTTTCCACATGGAACTCTTTCCAAATGTCATATTCAGGTTTTCCTAAAATTGTGCAGACTACTCAAAAAGACAGGTGTATAATTCTAATGTTAGCTCTCTTCTAATTCACTGTGACCTTTTCTATGCAAATCAAAACCCCATCATATTCTTACTGTTTCCACCTCTTTTCTGCATGTTAAAAATAGTGATATTTCTTTAAGCAGTGCTTTGGGAAAAGGCCAATCCTAGTTCGTTTTATTTCTTTTTGTCAAAGCCAGTTTTCCTGATTTCTTCCAATAATCTTGGTTTCAGGCAATACTGCAAATAGGGCCACAAAATTATTCAGTATTCCCCCACATGCTTTAAGTTTCTGTAAACCCTCAAATTTACAGACTCATTTCACACTATTATGATTTCCTCCTATATTTTAGGCTTCTTTGCTTCCTATTATATCTTTTGCACAATAAATTGTCTCATGTGCTTTGAATTTCTGAAGTATGTTAGATCCTAAGCATCCTTTTATGAATTTGACATTAAATACTTAAAATAGTTCACATTCTTTAAACTGTACTTATTATACCATTGTAAATTAAAACAATATCTACTTGATTTATTGAAGGAAATAAATGTCATATTTCTGGACTTTCTCTCCTTTTATACGCTACACTACAGATTTATAAAATCATCCCCCCATTTAAAAGATAAAAGCCATTTTTAATGCATATAGCCTCACAATATTTTCTTTTCTTTTGTTTTTTTCTTTTTCTTTTGAGACGGAGTCTCACTGTCACCCAGGCTGGAGTGCGATGGTACAATCTCGGCTCACTGCAACCTCTGCCTCCCAGGTTCAAGTGATTCTCCTGCCTCAGCCTCCCGAGTAGCTGGTACTACAGGTGCATGCCACCACTCCCGGCTACTTTTTTGTATTTTTAATGGAGATGGGGTTTTACCATGTTGACCAGGCTGTTATCAAACTCCCGACCTCAGGTGATCCACCCGCCTTGGCCTCCCAAAGTGCTGGGATTACAAGCGTGAGCCATGGTGCCTGGCCGGCCTCACATTATTTTCTAATTTGGCTAATGTATGCACAATTTTATATTATGGTTTCTATGTCAAAAGATGTGGATTTCTACTGGCAGTTCTCGAAGGGGTCTTAGGACCCCTTTGCCCTCTTAAAAATTATGGAGAACTCCAAAAAGCTTTTGTTTATATAGGTTATATCTATCAATATTTCCTGTATTAGAAATTAAAACTGCAAGCTTTTGTCTGGGTGTTGAAATTACAAGGCTAGATGCTGTGGCTCACACCTGTAATCCCAGCACTTTGGGAGGCCAAGGCTGGCGGATCACCTGAGGTCAGGAGTTTGAGACCAGCCTGGCCAACATGGTGACCCCGCCCCCCGTTTCTACTAAAAATACAAAAATTAGCTCGGTGTGGCACAAGCCTGTAGTCCCAGCTACTTTGGAGGCTGAAGCAGGATAATTGCTTGAACCTGGGAGGCGGAGGATGCAGTGAGCCGAGATCGTGCCATTGCACTCCAGCCTAGGCGACAGTGGGAGATACCATCTCAAAAAAAACAAAAACAAAAACAAAAACAAAAATCACTGCAAGCTTTAAAAATGTTTCTTTATTAGTTCATTTTAAAATAATAAACTCACTGCATGTTAGCATACATGTTTTTATGCAACAATAATTATATAAAAATTTAAAAATTAGTGAGAAGAGTATAATTGTTTTAAATTTTTGCACAGTTATTTACTGTCTGATTTAACAGAAGACAGCTGCATTCTTATTCTCCTATTGCTTCTGCATTCAATCTGTTGTGATATCACACAGCATATTACAGTCTCTGGAAAATTCCACTACACATTTGTGAGAAAGGCAAGTAATGTCTTATTATTATGAAAATAGATCTGATCTCAAGGACCCTGTAAAGGTCTTAGGCCATACCCAAGAGTCCCTGGACCACACTTTAAGAATCTTGCGATTTAGATAATCATTCTTCATAAATATTACATAGCATCCTAGTATGTGAATGTTCCATAGCATTTACTTGTGGCTGGTATAATTTTAGTTCCTTTGAAAGTAACCTTTTGTTTTGTTTTTATCCTTTGGAAGCTTGCAGGATTCCATTTTCTGGATGTTTAAAATCTTTACCAAGACATATCAAAGAATTATCTCCTCATCAGTTTTTCCAAGAAAATGGCATGCTAGTTAAAGTACAATCTCTGATGCTATTCAATGTCTGAAGAATTTCTTCTATTTTTTTCTTTTGGTTATTGCTTTCATTTTGCCTTGTGCTTTGGGAGCACTTATTATTCAAAGCAGAGACCTCTGTTGTATATCTTCCATGTCTGCTATCTTTATTTACATTTTATTTATCTTTTTGCTAAATTCTTCTGAATTCTCTAGATGTGTCTCTTTTTATCCTCTATGTTGTTGATTTTGTAATCTATCCTATCACATCTTTTTATTACTTCAAAAAGAAATTATTTTGGCTAAGGTTTTGATTTTAAATATGGTGTTCTTATTTAATAAATTATTTTCTTTTCTAATTTAGAATAATGTGAGTTTTCTAAACTTTTTTGTTTTCTTTAACGCTTAAGTAGATTCACATTTACATTTCATTTTTTTAAGTCATAAAATATTTTCGTAGGTTTTAGGGTTGCAGTTGTTTTAGTTTTAAGAATTTTTGTGTGTCTGTTTCTTTTAACAATATTTGCTGATATTAATTATTTCTGCCTGAGAGCCTTGAGGTGCTAGTACTAAAAAAAATACAGAGAAAACCCACCTGGACCTACAGCTAAAAGGCAAGCAGGATAAAGATGTTACTCCCAATTCCTCTTCCCCGCTCAAGTATTCTAGGTAGTCAGAGGTATCCCACCAAAGTCTAGAGCTCAAAGCCTGTCCTGTGAATGAGTATAGAGTAACTCATCAGGGCTGGGGCCAAGCTTTATGAGAATACAGCAGAGCTTTCTATGCTTTTCTGTGAACAAAGAGGACAGCGCCTAGAAAATAAAACAGAAAGAGGAGCAGGACACTGTAGTCCTGTCAGCTGATTGGACAGAGAACATCAGGGAATGAACTGCAATATGATCAGGCATATCCTCTGGGGTTAATGCTAAAGATTCCTTCATTTTCAGATGGCATTTTAAGGAAATTGTGGAGAAGGTTGCTGTTGTAATCACTCTACTTTCCAGAATTACCTCTCTCACGGATTTCAGAAGATCAGAAAGGGTTAGCCACCTAAATCTATTTACTTATTAATTTCCTATGGGAACAGTGCCTACAAAGTTGGCACTTTTTTCCCTCATTCACATCAGTAGGGAATCTTCAACTTTCACAATTTAATCTTTTTCTTTAACATCCTTTCTTAGAAAAACAAAATTTTCAGCCGGGCACAGTGACTCACACCTGTAATCCCAGCATTTTGGGAGGTCGAGGCGGGTGGCTCACCTGAGGTTAGTAGTTCGGGACCAGCCTGGTCAACATGGTGAAACCTTGTCTCTACTAAAAATACAAAAAATTAGCTGGGAGTGGTGGCACGTGCCTGTAATCCCAGTTACTAGGGAGGCTGAGGCAGGAGAATCACTTGAACCCGGGAGGTGGAGGTTGCAGTAAGCTGAGATCATGCCACTGCACTCCAGCGTGGGAGACAGAATGAGACCCTGTCACCAAAAAAAAAAAAAAAAAAAAAGAAAAGAGAAAAAGAAAAAAATATTTTCCAAACCAAAGCAGGATTGTGAATATCGTGATTACTAACAGCTTTCATATTAGTAGCATATTACTGCTGTAACAAATTACCACAAACTTAGAGGCTTAAAACACACATTTACTATCTTATAGTTTAAGATGTCAAAAGTCTAGGTCAGCAGAAGGTGTTCCTTCTGGATGCTGTAAGAAAGAATGTTTTCCTTGTCTTTTCCAGGTTCTAGAACTGCCTACATTACTTGGCTTGTGACCTCTCCCCCCGTCTTCAAAGCCAGCACATAGCGTCTTCTCTCTTCTCTGACCTCCTGCTTCCCTGTTATAAGGATGCTTGTGATAAAATGGGCTGAGCTAGACAGTCCAGGGTAATCTCCCTCTCAAGATCTTTAATGTAATCACACGTACAAAGACTTTTTTGAATGTAACATAATATATTCACGGGTTCTGCGAATTAAGATGTGGACATCTTTGGGGGCCATTTGGATACCATTTATGAAATATGGTCTGTTTAACAGGCACTATATCAGAAGCATGTCATGTTATTTCATTATTCCTTAAAACAACCATGTGGTTGTTTACTGATGAGAAAACAGAGGCTTAGAGGAGTTCAGAAGACCTCTCTCTGCTAAACCCCAGGCCCGTCTATCCGATTGTCTATTTGACATCTCTACTTGGATGTGTAACATGCCTATCAAACTTAACATGTCCCAAATGAAGCTCTTGTGATACTTCCATAAAACCTGTTCCATCAGCAGAAATCCCAGTCTTAGTGATGGCACCATCCTTCCAGTAACTCACTCCAGCCATTAGATCATCCTTGACTCTCCTCTTTCTCTCACATCTCGTATCTGCTCTGTCACAAAATCCTATTGGCTCTACCTTCAAAATATCTCCAGAATCTGACCATATCTTACGAGTTACATTGCTACCACTCAGATCCATGCCCCCATCTCTCTCCCTTGGATTATGATAGCAGCCCTCAGTCTTCCTGTTTTTGTCCTTGTCTCCAATTAGTTTATTTTCAACAGTCAGAGTGATTTTTTTAAAAAAAAACCTAAGTGAGAGCATGTTACTCCTCTGCTTGAAACACTCCAATGCCTTTCTTCTTCAGTCACAAGAAAAGTCAAAGTTCTTTCTATAACCTACCAAGCCCAATAAGATATGGCTTCATCCCCTAGTACTTTTCCCCTGACTCATTTCATTCCAGCTACATTGACCATTGACCTTCTTGCTGTTCTTTGAACATTCTAAGCATGTCCCTGCCTCAGGGCTTTGTACTTGCTATTTTCTCTATGTGGGATTCCTTCCTCCAGATATTGGCATAACAAGCTTCCTTATCTTCTTCAGATCTTTATTCAGGTGTCATTTTGTAGAGAAGGCTTTTCTAGCTATCCTACCTAAAATATTAATTCACCTCCCATTCCTAACATTTTATATCTCCCCCTTCCTGTTTTGTGTTTTCTTAGCACTTATCTCCACCTGATTTTATATATATATATATATATAAATTATATAATAGGTAGGCATATGTGTGTGTATTCAGTTGTGGTGGATAGTCTCCAGAGTGACCCCCAGCAAGTCTAACCTCTTGGTATTCAAGTTTCCTCCCATATTGAATAGAGAAGACCTGCATAGCCAATAGGAGAGTTTAGAAAAGATGGCATATGACTCTAATGCTAGGTCATAAAAGACACTATGGCTTTTGCCTTGCTTTCTCTCTTAGGTCACTTATTCTAGAGGAAGCGAGCTGTCACGTTGTGCGAATACTCAGGAAGCTCTATGGAGAGGTCCCCGTACATAGGAAAGGAAGCCTCCTGCCAAGGTCAACACCATCCAGTCATCCATGTGACTGGGTCATCTTGAAAGCAGATTCTCCAGGCCAGGTGCGGTGGCTCACGCCTGCAATCCCAGCACTTTGGGAGGCTGAGGCAGGTGGATCATCTGAGGTCAGGAGTTCAAGACCAGCCTGGCCAACATGGTGAAACCCTGTCTCTACTAAAAATACAAAAATTAGCCAGATGTGGAGGCGCATGCCTGTAATTTCAGCTACTCAGGAGGCTGAGGCAGGAGAACTGTTTGAACTCGGGAGGTGGATGTTGCAGTGAGTCAAGATCGCTCCATTGCACTCCAGCCTGGGCAACAAGAGCAAAACTCCATCTCAAATAAATAATAAGTAATAATAATATATATCTAACAATTATGGAGTTATTACCATGTGGAAGACTGTCCTAAGGACACTGTATATATTAACTTTTCCAATTTTCACCACACCACCACATGGTAGGTACTATTCCTATGCATATTTATAAAGAAAATAAGGCACAGAAAAGTAAAATGACTGACCTAAATTCTTATTATTAGTTATGTCTGTTTGAAGTATATTGTTGTATACATTCTTTCTTCTAAACTTACCTCAACTGAAAGTTTCATTCACATCTTACAAACAAATATATGGTAAATCTGAGGCAGGAGAATCACTTGAACCCAGGAGGCAGAGGGTGCAGTGAGCAGAGATCATACCACTGCACTCCAGCCTGGCGACAGAGTGAGACTCCATCTCAAAGAAAAAAAAAATATATATACACACACACACACACACACACACACACACACACACACACATATATATATATAGTAAATCCAGGGTCTCTAAGTGTTGTCTAGTGTTGCAGTGTTCACATTCTCTATGAAAAAGAACAACTTAAAAAGCACTGAGCCGGCCGGGTGCAGTGACTCACGCCTGTAATCCCAGCACTTGGGAGGCTGAGGCGGGCGGATCACCTGAGGTCAGGAGTTCGAGACCAGCCTGACCAACATGGAGAAAACCTGTCTCTACTAAAAGTACAAAACTAGTCGGGCAAGGTGGCACATGCCTGTAATCCCAGCTACTCAGGAGGCTGAGGCAGGAGAATCACTTGAACCCGGGAGGCAGAGGTTGCCGTGAGCCAAGATAATGCCACTGCACTCCAGCCTGGGCAACAAGAATGAAACTCCGTCTCAAAAAAAAAAAAAGAAAATAAAAAGAACAACTTGCATTTCTAACTAATATCTTAATACTTGCAAACGAAAAATTTAGTCATTTTCATATAAAATTTGAAAACATACCTTGAAAATTATGATTTTCTCGTTTATATTACAATTTTTTTTTAGATGGAGTCTTGCTCTGTGGCCCAGAGTGGAGTGCAGTGGTGGGATCTCAGCTCACTGCAACCTCTGCCTCCTGGGTTCAAGCGATTCTCCTGCCTCAGTCTCCCAAGTAGCTGGGATTACAGGTGCCTGCCGCCATTCCTGGGTAATTCTTTTTGTATTTATTAGAGATGAGGTTTCACCATGCTGGTTTCCAACTCCTGACCTCAAGTGATCTGCCCATCTCAGCCTCCCAAAGTGCTGGGATTATAGGCATGAGCCAGCGCGCCCGGCCTATATTACAATTTCTAAATTAGTTCTGAATATAATGCACTCTATGTGAACACCAGTGTTTATGAATAGTCACTTGAACTGAAATAAAATCCTAAATTTGATTTGCTCTTCACATGCACTTTCATTTAAAAGATTCTCACATTTGATCTTCATGATAACATCTGAGAAGCTCAGAAAGGTATTTCTCCATATTACAAATCAGAAAATTGACCAGGCCAAGAAGTCCAGGAATGCTTTCACAATAGGAAGTAGGTAGTCAAGCCAGAATTTTTCTAAATCCTAGTCCAATTCTTCACACTAATCTAGACAGTTGTTCCCAAGGTCTATACTGACCTGAGGTAATTAAGTCAAGTGCAGCAGGAACTCCAATGAGTCTGGGGAGAAGCTGGGTTCCTCTTGCACCAGGGAGAAGTCCCAGTGTAACTTCTGGTAAGCCAACTTGGGCCTATCAAAGATTGAAGGCATAAAGGCCATTAGAATGAGATGGTATGTTCAGAGTTGAGGCAAGCATTTCCCTGGATTTCCTGTATTCTCAAAAGCATAGTTTCATTGAATTCAGCAAGATTTCTACAGGGCAAATCAGTGCACATCCTTTTCTTTAATTAACAGCATAAACAGAGCTGTGCTGTCCCTAACTCTTCATGTTGAAACACATTTTTAGCTTCTTACACATTTATTCTCTGACTGTATTATGACCTGTCTCAGCCAACAAAAATAATATTCTCTGGAAACAACTTTCTGGAGTCCTGCAAGAATCAGGAAACAACAGAAAGTGAAAAGACAACGTACAGAATGGGAGCGAATACTTACAAATTATATATCTGATATAGGATTTCTATCTGGAATATATAAAGAACTTTACAAATCAATAATAAAAGACAAGTAACCAGTCAAAAAGGGCAAAGGATCTGGATAGACATTTCTCCAAAGAAGAGCTACAAATGGCTAGTAAGCACTTGAAAAGATGCTCAATATCATTAGCCATCAGAGGAATTCAAATCAAAACCACAAGATAACACTTTATACCAACTAAGACGGCTATTTAAAAAAATGACAGACAATAACAGGTGTTGGAGAGGATATGGAGAATACAGAACCCTCATACATTGCTAGGGGGAATATAAAACAGAGTAGACACTTTGGAAAACAATCTGGCAGTTCCTTAAATGTTAAACACAAAGTTACCATATGACCCATCAAATCCATTCATGGGTATATGCCCAAGAGAAATGAAAACATATGCCCACAAAAATCTTGTATACAAATTTTCATGGCATCATGGTTCATAAAAGCCAAAAAAGTAGAAGCAGCCCAAATGTTCATCAATGATTAGTGGATAAATGAAAGGTGGTACATCCATACAATGGAATATTATTCAGCAATATTAATAAAGAACTGATTCATGCTACAACGTGGATGAACCTTGAAAACATGCTAAAAACAAAGTCAATCACAGGAGACCACATATTGTATGATTCTGTTTATATGAAATATCCAGAATAGGCAAATCTATAGAGACAGAAAGTAGATTAGTGGGTGTTTAGGATAGCAGGAGAAGGTGATGGAGGATTACCGCTAAAAGTTACAAGGTTTCTTTTTGGGGTGATAAAATGTTCTAAAATTTACTATGATAATGGTTGCACAACTCTGAGAATATACTCATATACCATTGGATTGTACACTTTAATTGTATGGTATGCAAATTACATCTCAAAAAGGCTGTTTTTTTTTTTAAAGAAAGTCAGACAGTAATCTCAGTCCAGACAAGAAGGTGAGCTTGAGTCCTTCATGACATTGCCTTTCTTGGCCATTCCATTTAAAAGTGGCTAAGGATCTGTTAGCCATTTACAGGTACAAGGGTGAGAAGAGGGTACTTAAATGCAGACTGCCATTTGCCCAGATTGTAATTTCAGCAGTTCCAAAACACCTCACATATGTGAGGTCTCTCTTACATGAGGTTTTCCTAACAGTCAATCACCATTCTTTCTATCACTGCCCATCTCTACCTCTTTACTTATTGCTAGAAACTCAGATCTGCACTCAGGGTGCAGAAGGTTATGGTAAGAGGGATACAGAAAAGGAGCACTTAGGACATATATGTGTATTTATTTATAAGCATTTATAAAACTTAAAACACCATTGGGAAATGGTTAAATAAATACTTGTATAGCTATATGATCGAATATTATGCCACCACTTACAATGATTTTTTTTTTTTTTTTTTTTTTTGAGACAGAGTTTCGCTCTTGTTGCCCAGGCTGGAGTGCAATGGTGCAATCTCGGCTCACTGCAACTTCCGTCTCCCGGGTTCAAGTGATTCTCCTGCCTCAGCCTCCTCAGTAGCTGGGATTACAGGCATGTGCCACCACGCCCAGCTAATTTTGTATTTTTAGTAAAGACGGGGTTTCTCCATGTTGGTCAGGCTGGTCTTGAACTCCTGACCTCAGGTGATCCGCCTGCCTCAGCCTCCCAAAGTGTTGGGATTACAGGCGTGAGTCACTGTGCTCAGGCTATAATGATATTTTTAAAGAATATTTACCAGAAGATTAACATGATTTCTCTTCGGAAGCCACAGAGGTCAGAAGGCATGAAATGACATATACAAAGTGCTGAAAGAAAACAACTGTCAGTCAAGAATTCTATATTGAACAAAACTATCCTTTGAAAATGAAGGCAAAATTAACACATTTCCAGATAAAGAAAAACTGATGTTGTTGTTGGTATATTTGCCCTATAAGAAATACTTCAGGCTGTAATGAAAAGACACTAGACAGTAACTTGAATTCACATGAAGAAATAAAGAACACTGATAAAGAGTAACTACATGGGTAAACAGAAAAGACAGTAATAATGTATTTTTCACTTGTAATTCTTCTTTTTCTTATCTGATTTAGGACCACTGTGTAAAGCAATAATGATAAATCTATGTTAAGTGGTACATAACTTATAAAGATATAACTTGTGACAATAATAGCATAAAGGGGCAAGTCATGGAGGCTACAGAGGAGCAAATTTTTTGTATATTATTAAAATTCAGTAATAATCTGAACCAGATTGTCATAAATTAAGATGCTAATTGTAATCACCAAGTTAACCACCACTAAGAAAATAACTAAAAATATATACAGTAAAATAAACAGCAAGAAAGTTACAAGGGTACACTTTTCCATTTAACACAAATGCAAGCAGTAACGGAAGAATTGAACAAAAAAACCAAAAAGCATAGAAAACAAATAGCAAAATGGCAGAAGTATGTTCTTCCTTATCAGTAATTACATTAAATATAAGTGTATTAAGTTCTCTAATCAAAAGACAGAGATTGGCAGAGTAAAGAATATGTAATAATGGGTTAAAGATGATAGTATAAAAATACAATATAAACTAAATACAATAAAAACCCAAATGTGGTTTTTTTGGTTGTTGTTTGTTTTGAGATGGAGACTCGTTCTGTCACCAGGCTGGAGTGCAATGGCGCGATCTCAGCTTACTGCAACCTCCACCTCCCAGGTTCAAGTGATTCTCCTGCCTCAGCCTCCTGAGTAGCTGGGACTACAGGCACATGCCAGCATGCCCAGCTAATTTTTGTATCTTTAGTAGCGACGGGGTTTCATCATGTTGGCCAGGATGGTCTCGATCTCCTGACCTTGTGATCTGCCCAGCTCAGCCTCTCAAAGTGCTGGGATTACAGGCACGAGCCACCGCACTGGCCAATGTCCTTTTTTTTTAAAGGATGTTTTTCAAAGGAAAAAGAAACTAAGAAAAAAATTACATACAAAAAAGACTAGAATGAAATAGAATGTTAATAGGGGTTATTTCTGAACTGTGAGTTTATTATGATTTTAGTTTACATCTGCATACTTTCTTATGTTTTCTAGTTTAGTAGAATAATGAACATTATTTTTATCATTAGAAAAATATATTAATTACAAAAATGCTACCATTATATATACCGCGATACGCAGTGGTATCATAGACCTCATCTAACTTGTCTAATAGCCTAAATTAAATCTATTTCCAGAAATTTCCCCATATTTACTAGTTTTGTGCTATTTTCCAATAGAAATTCATCTTATTAGGTACTGATAATTATAAGGGACCATGAAACAGAAATCTTTGAGTTATCAAAGAAGTATTTAAATGTATACTTAGAAGTGACAGCCAACATATTTAATACGTCATACTGCATGAGCACTGCATCAGTGAAACCTGATATGGGTCATAGTACTGGAGGTAGAGTCTTGGGGCTCTCTATTGACTCAGGAGTTCCCCTATAGTTGATGGATCATAGAAAGGCCCTAGGGCTAAGGTTAAGGGAAATAAGGAGACAGAGGGCTCACAGTAGCAGGTGTTTACTTACCAGAATGGAAGTGAAGTGTTTGAACATTTTAACAATTAGTACCATTGTACTGGTACATAACAGCTGAAGTGGTTAATCAGGAAGCTAAGCATTCAAAATTATCACCTCTGGGCTGGGTCCAGTGCTCATGCCTGTAATCCAAGCACTTTGGGAAGCTGAGGCAGGTGGTCACCTGAGGTCAGGAGTTTGAGACCAGCCTGGTCAACATGGTGAAACCCTGTCTCTACTAAAAATACAAAAATTTGCTGGGCATGGTAGCGTGTCTGTAGTCCCAGTTTCTCAGGAGGCTGAGGCAGGAGAACTGCTTGAACTCGGGAGGTGGAGGTTGCAGGGAGTCGAGATCACACCACTGCACTCCAGTCTGGAAGACAGAGTAAGACTCCATCTCAAAAGATAAATAAATAAAATAAAATAATAACCTCTAATACGTATGACTGCATTTAGAGTTTGCCCTAAAGAAAAGCCCCACACATCAGCCACTATATAGAGCCTTGGTTGTTACCTCTGTATGGGCAATCCTATAGTGACAGCCCAGGGCCAGCTCTAGTCCCCCTCCAAAAGCCATGCCTTGGATTGCTGCCACCACAGGCTTCACATTTCTCTGTATTTCATCTACTACACGTCCCAGTGTTAAGCCAAATGTCCTAGGAGCACTGAAGCCATGAATATCAGCACCTAAGGGCACAAAGACAAGGAGAAAACAGAGTTGAGAAATACATGGGCATTGTTATATAGCAATAAGTTACCTGATACTCTTTAAAAATTTTTTAAATTTCTTTTATTTATTTCTTAATTTTTTTTTAAGAGTTCCTGATGACTCTTAAAAAGTCTCAGACCTCTTTGGGCCCTTACACTTCATCCTTGGCTGAAAACAAGTATATTGGAGAATGTAGAATGCTATGAGAGAAAATCCTCAAATCTTTACCAGAAATTCTGTAATTTTCTAAAATCTATCTTTCCATATAGTAAGTAGTAATTCTATCTTTAAAAAAATTAAGAATCTCAGAAAAGGGGAATAGAGATTCTCCTCCAAAGATCATTATTCTGAGATTGAGTCAGCCCCTCTCATTTTCGTATATGTGATATTGTTAATCAACCCTATTCACAGCAACTTAGCTCCATATCTTTGTTAAGGGCATGAGTCATTACAATATCAAATATCAGGGTAACATATATACATATTTATGAGTTATATGTTAGTCAATCAGCTTAGAATTATGTTTTTGTAATAGATTTTTATCTTCAATAAAAATAATATTTATTGGCCGGGTGTGGTGGCTCATGCCTGTAATCCCAGCACTTTGGGAGGCTGAGGCGGGCAGATCACTTGAGGTCTGGAGTTTGAGACCATCCTGGCTAACATGGTGAAACCCCGTCTCTACTAAAACATACAAAAAATTAGCTGGGCGTGGTGGCGGGTGTCTGTAGTCCCAGCTTCTCAGGAGGCTGAGGCAGGAGAATGGTGTGAACCCGGGAACCAGAGCTTGCAGTGAGCCAAGATTGCATCACGGCACTCCAGCCTGAGTGACAGAGAAAGACTCCGTCTCAAAAAAATAAATAAATAAAATAAAAATAATATTTATTGCTTTTCCTGATTATAAAAATAACATATATTATGGAAAACTTGAAAACCACACAAAATTAAAAAGAACATGAAGATTACCCTAAATATCACCATACAGCCATAATTTAATATTTTGGGGAATTCTTAGTTTTTTTCCACATGAGTGAGTGGGCATTACCACCTGAGCTCTGCCTTCTGTCAGATTAGTAGTGGCATTAAATTCTCACAGGAGCGTGAACCCTATTGTGAACTGCACAAGTAAGGGATCTAGGTTGTGCTCTCCTTATGAGAATCTAATGCCTGATGATCTGAGGTGAAACAGTTTCATCCCCGAACCATCCCTGCCCCCCTACTCTCCCAGGACTGCACCCCCACCCCCTACCCCTGTCCATGGAAAAACTGTCTTCCATGAAACCAGTCCCTGGTACCAAAAAGGTTGAGGACAGCTGATTTAGAGCATACTGTAAAATCATTTTTATATTTTCCTATTTTCATATAATATTATACATAGTAAGCTTTTTCCTACAGCATTATCTATTCCTTGAAAACACTAGGCCAAGCATGGTGGCTCACACCTGTAATCCCAGCACTGTGGGAGGCCGAGGTGGGTGAATCAAGAGGTTGGGAGATCGAGACCATCCTGGCAAACACAGTGAAACCCTGTCTCTACTAAAAATACCAAAAAAATTAGCCAGGTGTGGTGGCGAGCACCTATAGTCCCAGCTACTCAGGAGGCTGAGGCAGGAGAATGGACGAACCTGGGAGCCAGAGCTTGCAGTGAGCCGAGATTGCGCCACTGCACTCCAGGCTGGGTGACAGAGCAAGACTCCATCTAAAAAAAATTAAAATTAAAATTAAAAAAAAAAAAACCCCGTTGGGCACACCCAAGATGGCCGAATAGGAACAGCTCCAGCCTCCAGCTCCCAGTGTGAGTGACACAGCAGACAGATGATTTCTGCATTTTCAACTGAGGTACCAGGTTCATCTCAATGGGGAGTGCCGGACAATCAGTGCTAGTCAGCTGGTGCAGCCCGACCAGTGAGAGCTGAAGAAATCGCCTCACCTAGAAAGTGCAAGGGGGAAGGGAATCTCTTTGCCTAGCCAAGGGAAACTGAGACACACAACACCTGGAAAATCGGGTAACTCCCACCCTGATACTGCGCTTTACCAAGGGTCTTAGCAAATGGCACACCAAGAGATTATATCCCACACCTGGCCCGGAGAGTCCCACACCTACGAAGCCTCCCTCATTGCTAGCACAGAAATCTGAGATCTAACTGCAAGGTGGCAGCAAGGCTGGGGGAGGGGCACCCACCATTGCTGAGGCCCAAGTAGGTAAACAAAGCCACTGGGAAGCTCGAATTGGGTGGAGCCCACTGCAGCACAAGGAGGTCGGCCTGCCTCTGTAGACTACTCCTCTGGGGACAGGGCATAGCTAAACAAAAAGCAGCAGAAACCTCAGCAGAGGTAAATGCCCCTGTCTGATAGCTTTGAAGAGAGCAGTGGATCTCCCAGCATGGAGGTTGAGATCTAAGAACAGACAGACTGCCTGCTCAAGTGGGTCCCTGACCCCTGAGTAGCCTAACTGAGAGACATCCCCCACTAGGTACAGACTGACACCTCACACCTCACACGGTGGGGTACACCCCTGAGACGAAGCTTCCAGAACAAGAATGAGACAGCAACACTCGCTGTTCAGCAATATTCTATCTTCTGCAGCCTCCACTGCTGATACCCAGGCAAACAGGGTCTGGAGTGGACCTCAAGCAAACTCCAACAGACCTACAGCTGAGGGTCCTGACTGTTAGAAGGAAAACTAACAAACAGAAATGACACCCACACCAAAACCCCATCAGTACATCACCATCATCAAAGACCAAAGGTAGATAAAACAACAAAGATGGGGAAAAAGCAGTGCAGAAAAGTTGGAAATTCAAAAAATCAGAGCACATCTCCCCCCTCCAAAGGAACGCAGCTCATCGCCAGCAACGGAACAAAGCTGGACGTAGAATGACTTTGACGAGTTGAGAGAAGAAGGCTTCAGTCAATCAAACTTCTCAGAGCTAAAGGAGGAACTACGTAACCAGTGCAAAGAAACTAAAAACCTTCAAAAAAGAGTGGATGAATGGATAATTAGAATAACCAATGCAGAGAAGACCTTAAAAGAACTGATAGAGATGAAAACCATAACATGAGGAATACATGACAAATGCACAAGCTTCAGTAACTGAGTCGATCAACTGGAAGAAAGAGTATCAGCGATTGAAGACTAAATGAATGAAACAAAACAAGAACAGAAGTGTGGAGAAAAAAGAGTAAAAAGAAATGAACAAAGCCTCCAAGAAATATGGGATTATGTGGAAAGACCAAATCTACGTCTGATTGGTGTGCCTGAAAATGACGGGGAAAATGGAACCAAGTTGGAAAACACTCTGCAGCACATCATTCAGGAGAACTTCCCCAACCTAGTAAGGCAGGCCAACATTCAAATTCAGGAAATACAGAGAATGCCACAAAGATACTCCTCAAGAAGAGCAACTCCAAGACACATAATTGTCAGATTCATCAAAGTTGAAATGAAGGAAAAAATGTTAAGGGCAGCCAGACAGAAAGGTCGGGTTACCCACAAAGGGAAGCCCATCAGACTAACAGCAGATCTCTCAGCAGAAACTCTCCAAGCCAGAAGAGAGTGGGGGCCAATATTCAACATTCTTAAAGAAAAGAATTTTAAACCCAGAATTTCATATCCAGCCAAACTAAGTTTCATAAGTGAGGGAGAAATAAAATCCTTTACAGACAAGCAAATGCTTAGAGATTTTGTCACCACCAGGCCTGCCCTATGAGAGATCCTGAAGGAAGCACTAAACATGGAAAGGAACAATAGGTACCAGCCATTGCAAAAACATGTCAAAATGTAAAGTCCATCGATGCTAGGAAGAAACTGTATCAACTAGCGAGCAAAATAACCAGCTAATATCATAATGACAGGATCAAGTTCACACATAACAATATTAACTTTAAATGTAAATGGACTAAATGGTCCAATTAAAAGACACAGGCTGGCAAATTGGATAAAGAGTCAAGACCCATCAGTTTACTATATTCAGGAGACCCATCTCACATGCAGACACATATAGGCTCAAAATAAAGGGATGGAGGAACATCTACCAAGCAAATGGAAAACAAACAAACAAACAAAAAAAGCAGGCATTGCAATCCTAGTCTCTGATAAAACAGACTTTAAACCATCAAAGATCAAAAGAGACAAAGAAGGCCATTACATAATGGTAAAGGGATCAATTCATCAGCAAGAGCTAACTATCCTAAATATATATGCACCCAATACAGGAGCACCCAGATTCATAAAGCAAGTCCTTAGAGGCTTACAAAGAGACTTAGACTCCCATACAATAATAATGGGAGACTTTAACACCCCACTGTCAACGTTAGATAGATCAACGAGACAGAAAGTTAACAAGGATATCCAGGAATTGAACTCAACTCTGCACCAAGCAGACCTAATAGACATCTACAGAACTCTCCACCCCAAATCAACAGAATATACACTCTTCTCAGCACCACATTACACTTATTCCAAAACTGACCACATAGTTGGAAGTAAAGCACTCCTCAGCAAATGTACAAGAACAGAAATTATAACAAACTGTCTCTCAGACCACAGTGCAACTAAACTAGAACTCAGGACTAAGAAACTCAATCAAAACCGCTCAACTACATGGAAACTGAACAACCTGCTCCTGAATGACTACTGGGTACATCACGAAATGAAGGCAGAAATAAAGATGTTCTTTGAAACCAATGAGAACAAAGACACAACATACCAGAATCTCTGGGATACATTTAAAGCAGTGTGTAGAGGGAAATTTATAGCACTAAATGCCCACAAGAGAAAGCAGGAAAGATCTAAAATTGACACTCTAACATCACAATTAAAAGGACTAGAGAAGCAAGAGCAAACACATTCAAAAGCTAGCAGAAGGCAAGAAATAACTAAGATCATAGCAGAACTGAGGGAGATAGAGACACAAAAACCCTCCAAAAAATCAATGAATCCAGGAGTTGGTTTTTTGAAAAGATCAACCAAATTGATAGACCACTAGCAAGACTAATAAAGAAGAAAAGAGAGAAGAATCAAATAGACGCAATAAAAAATGATAAAGGGGATATCACCACCGACCCCACAGAAATACAAACTACCATCAGAGAATACTATAAACACCTCTACGCAAATAAACTAGAAAACCTAGAAGAAATGGATAATTTCCTGGACACTTACAGTACTCCAAGACTAAACCAGGAAGAAGTTGAATCCCTGAATAGATGAATAGCAGGCTCTGGAATTGAGGCAACAATTAATAGCCTACCAACCAAAAAAAATCCAGGACCAGACGGATTCACAGCCAAATTCTACGAGAGGTACAAGGAGGAGTTGGTACCATTCCTTCTGAAACTATTCCAATCAACAGAAAAAGAGGGAATCCTCCCTAACTCATTTTACGAGGCCAACATCATCCTGATACCAGAGCCTGACAGAGATACAACAAAGAAAGACAATTTTAGACCAATATCCCTGATGAACATCAATGCAAAAATCCTCAAGAAAATACTGGCAAACCAAATCCGCAGCACATCAAAAAGCGTATCCACCATGATCAAGTGGGCTTCATCCCTGGGATGCAAGGCTGGTTCAACATACGCAAATCAATAAACATAATCCAGCATATAAACAGAACCAAAGACAAAAACCAAATGATTATCTCAATAGATGCAGAAAAGGCCTTTGACAAAATTCAACAGCCCTTCATGCTAAAAACTCTCAATAAATTCGGTATTGATGGAACGTATCTCAAAATAATCAGAGCTATTTATGACAAACCCACAGCCAATATCATACTGAATGGGCAAAAACTGGAAGCATTCCCTTTGAAAACTGGCAGAAGACAGGGATGCCCTCACTCACCACTCCTATTCAACATAGTGTTGGAAGTTCTGGCTAGGGCAATCAGGCAAGAGAAAGAAATCAAGGGTATTCAGTTAGGAAAAGAAGAAGTCAAACTGTCCCTGTTTGCAGATGACATGATTGTATATTTAGAAAAGCCCATCGTCTCAGCCCAAAATCTCCTTAAGCTGATAAGCAATTTCAGCAAAGTCTCAGGATACAAAATCAACGTGCAAAAATCACAAGCATTCTTATACACCAGTAACAGACAAACAGAGAGCCAAATCATGAATGAACTTCCATTCACAATAGCTTCAAAGAGAATAAAATACCTAGGAATCCAACTTACAAGGGATGTAAAGGACCTCTTCAAGGAGAACTACAAACCACTGCTCAGTGAAATAAAAGAGGACACAAACAAATGGAAGAACATACCATGCTCATGGATAGGAAGAATCAATATCGTGAAAATGGCCATACTGCCCAAGGTAATTTATAGATTCAATGCCATCCCCATTAAGATACCAATGACTTTCTTCACAGAATTGGAAAAACTGCTTTAAAGTTCATATGGAACCAAAAAAGAGCCCGCATTGCCAAGACAATCCTAAGCAAAAAGAACAAAGCTGGAGGCATCATGCTACCTGACTTCAAACTATACTACAAGGTTACAGTAAACAAAACAGCATGGTACTGGTACCAAAACAGAGATATAGACCAATGGAACAGAACAGAGTCCTCAGAAGTAATACCACACATCTACAGCCATCTGATCTTTGACAAACCTGACAAAAACAAGAAATGGGGAAAGGATTCCCTATTTAATAAATGGTGCTGGAAAAATTGGCTAGCCATAAGTAGAAAGCTGAAACTGGATCCTTTCCTTACTCCTTATATGAAAATTAATTCAAGATGGATTAGAGACTTAAATGTTAGACCTAATACCATAAAAACCCTATAAGAAAACCTAGGTAATACCATTCAGGACATAGGCATGGGCAAGGACTTCATGTGTAAAACACCAACAGCAATGGCAACAAAAGCCAAAATTGACAAATGGGATCTAATTAAACTAAAGAGCTTCTGCACAGCAAAAGAAACTACTATCAGAGTGAACAGGCAACCTACAGAATGGGAGAAAATTATTACAATCTACTCTTCTGACAAAGTGCTAATATCCAGAACCTATAAAGAACTCAATCAAATCTACAAGAAAAAAACAAACAACCTCATCAAAAAGTGGGCAAAGGATATGAACAGACACTTCTCAAAAGAAGACATTCATACAGCCAACAGACACATGAAAAAATGCTCATCATCACTGGCCATCAGAGAAATGCAAATCAAAACCACAATGAGATACCATCTCACACCAGTTAGAATGGCAATCATTAAAAAATCAGGAAACAACAGGTGCTGGAGAGGATGTGGAGAAATAGGAACACTTTTACACTGTTGGTGGGACGGTAAATTAGTTCAACCACTGTGGAAAACAGTGTGGCGATTCCTCAAGGATCTAGAACTAGAAATACCATTTGACCCAGCCATCCCATTACCGGGGATACACCCAAAGGATTATAAGTCATGCTGCTATAAAGACACATGCACACATATGTTTATTGCGGCACTATTCACAATAGCAAAGACTTGGAATCAATCCAAATGTCCATCAGTGACAGACTGGATTAAGAAAATGTGGCACATATACACCATGGAATACTATGCAGCCATAAAAAAGGATGAGTTTGTGTCCTTTGTAGGGACGTGGATGCAGCTGGAAACCATCATTCTCAGCAAACTATCGCAAGAACAGAAAACCAAATACTGCATGTTCTCACTCATAGGTGGGAATTGAACAATGAGATCACTTTGACACAGGAAGGGGAGCATCACACACCGGGTCCTATTGTGGGGTGGGGGTAGGGGGAGGGATAGCATTAGGAGCTACACCTAATGTAAATGATGAGTTAATGGGTGAAGCACATCAACATGGCACATGTATACATATGTAACAAACCTGCACGTCATACACATGTTCCCTAGAACTTAAAGTATAAAACAAACAAACAAACAAAAAAAACCCCACTAAGCTTGGTACAAGTTTTAAAAATTAATTATTTTATATCTAGCCTATTCATCTTTTTTTCTCTTTTCGCTACCTGTTCCTCATCTAGCAGCGATCCACGAGTTATGCTTTTTTCTTACCAATTCATTATATTTCACTCTCTAGTACAGTGTTTTGTTTTGTGTTTTCAATTCCTTTTGGTTCTAGAGAAACAAAATCAATTTCAATCTAAGTCTCAAGCCTATCATTCCTGTAGCTTTAGATTGAGATGGTTTTTTAGATAATAACAGAAATAAACAGTTATTGGATAAATGCATCAAGCACTGTGCTAAGCAGTTTCATATACTGTCTCATTTAATTTTCATAACACCTAAGTAAAGCAGCATAACAATTCCCATTTTACAGGTAAGGAAGTTAATGCTTTGAGGCAAGTGACTACTTCAGACATATGACTAATAACTTGTGGAATAGGGATTTAAACTTAGGTAATTTGACTACAAACCCCACATTCTTAAAAGCTATACTATATTCTTCTACTTATAGCAGAAGGTTAGTATCCCAATTTTTGGAAAACCAAAGCACAGTGTAGTGATTTCACTTTTTAATTATTTCCAGCACACCCAAATCCAATTAACTTTGGGATATTGATTTTATATCCAGCAAAACAGCTAAATTTTCTTATGAATTCTAACAATTTTAATAGATTATTTTGATTTTCTACAAACATTATTGTATCTTCTGAATAATTAAGTTTTGTTCCTTCTTTTTCATTCCTTATACCTTTTCTTTCTTTTACTAGCTTTACTGGGTTATCAAAAACCTTGAATACAATGCAAAAGAAATGGTGAGAGCAGTCAGCTTTGTCTTGTTCCTTTCTCATAAGGAAAGCTTTCAATTCGCCATTTTGTTGGTTTCCTGTAGATTTTTCCAAATGGATACCTTTTGCCTGATTACGGCATTTTCTTTATGTACCTCATTTACTAAGAATGTTTCTTCGTAATGCACGTCAAATGTTACAGAATGTTTTTTTCTACATCTCGACATAATCATATAATTTTTCTTTTTAATCTTTAATGGGATGAATTTCATTAATCTAGTGTTCAACCAATCTGATATTTCTAGGACAAAAGTGATATATTATACTTTTTATATGTTGTTAGAGTCAGCTTCACAATACACTAAGATTATTTAAAATTATTTTTATAGATTCAGGGGGTACATGTACAGGTTTGTTACACAGATATATTGCATAATGGTGAGGTTTGGGTTTTTGGTGTGCCTATCACCCAAACAGTGAACGCTGTGTCACTTGGTAACTTTTCAACCCTCACCCCAACCTCCTTGCCCTTTTGAAGGTGCCTGTGTATATTATTTCCCTCTGTGTGTCCATGTGTTCCCATTGTTTAGCTCTCCCTTTATTTCCCTGACAGTTATTCCTTCATAATAGCTCCCACTTATAAGTGAGAATATGTGGTATTTGATTTTCTATTTCTGAGCTATTTTACTTAGGATAATGGCCTAAGTAAAGACGTAATAGCATTCTTTTTTATGGCTGTGTAGTATGCTATGGTTTTCTTTATCTAATCAACCATTGATAGACTCTTGGGTTGATTCCATGACTTTGCTATCATTAACAGTGCTGTGATAAACATATGAGTATAGTTATCTTTTGATATAATAATTTATGTTCCTTTGGATGGATCTCCAGTAGTTGGATTGCTGGGTCAAATGATAGTTCTGTTTTTAATTCTTTGAGAAATCTCCATACTGTTTTTCCATAAAGGTTGTACCAATTTCCATTCCAAATAACAGTGTATAAGCATTCCCTTTTCTCTGTATCCTTGCCAACATGTTCTTGTTTTACTTTTTAATAATAGCCACTCTAAGGGGTGTGAGATATCTCATTGCAGTTTTGATTTACATTTCTCTGATGATTTGTGATGTTGAGAATTTTTTCATGTTTATTGGCCACTTGTGTGTCTTGTTTTGGCAAATGTATATGTCCTATGTGTACTTCAAAAAAAATTTTTAAGTATATATAACCAAAAGACAATGTCCACTTTTTAATGGGGTAAATTGGTTTTTCCTTGCTGAGTTGTTTGAGTTCCTTATAGATTCTGGATATTAGTCCTTTGTCAGATGCATAGTTCGCAAATATTTTCTCCCATTCTGTAGGTTGTCTGTTTACTCTGCTGATTATTTCTTTTGCTGTGCAGAAGCTCTTAGTTTAATTAAGTCGCATTCGTCTATTTTTGTTTTTGTTGCATTTGAGGCCTTAGTCAAAAGTTATTTGCCTAGGCCAACGTCCAAAAGAGTTTTTCCTAAGTATTCATCCAGGTATTTTTTTGATTTCAGATCTTACACTTAAATCTTTAATCCATCTTGAATTAATTTTTGTATATGGTGTAAGATAGGGGTCCAGCTTCATTCTTCTGCATATGGCTCTCCAATTTTCCCAGCACCATTTACTGAATAGCATGTCCCTTCCCATTGCATATTTTTGTTGACTTGGAATGGAATACTATGCAGCCATAAAAAGGGATGAGATCATGTCCTCTGCAGGGACATGGATGAAGCTGGAAGCCATCATCCTCAGCAAACTAACACAGGAACAGAAAACCAAATACTGCATGTTCTCACTGATAAGTGGGAGTTGAACATTAGGAACACATGGACACAGAGAGGGGAACAACACACACCAGGGCCTGTTGGGGGGTTGGGAGGTGAAGGGGGGGAACTTAGAGGACAGGTCAATAGGTGCAGCAAACCACCATGCACATGTATACCTAAGTAACAAATCTGCACGTTCTGTACATATATCCCATTTTTTTAAAAGAAATAATAATAATAATAAAAGGATTGGTACCAATTTGTCTTTGAATGTCTGGCAGAATTCTGCTGTGAATTCATCTGGTCCTGGACTTTTTCTTAGTTGGTAATTTACTGATCTGTTCTGGGTATGTAATTCTTCCTGATTTAAGCTAGAAGGGTTGCATTTTTTCAGGAATTTATCCATCTCTTCTAGGTTTTCTAGTTTATGTATGTAAAAGTGTTCATAGTAGCCTTGTATTTCAGTGGTGTCAACTGTAATATCTCCTGTTTCATTTCTTCATGAGGTTATTTGGATTTTCTCTCTTCTTGGTTAATCTTACTAATGGTCTATCATTTTTTAAAATCTTTTCAAAGAACCAGCTTTTTGTTTCATTTATCTTTCATATATTTTTGGGGGGTTGGTTCCACTTCATGTAGTTCTGCTCTGATCGTGGTTACTTCTTTTCTTCTGCTGGGTTTGGGTTTGGTTTGTTCTTGTTTCTCTAGTTCCTTGAGGCATTGTGACCTTACAACGTCAGTTTGTGCTCTTTCAGTCTTTTTGATACAGGCATTTAGGGATATGAACTTTCCTCTTAGCATTGCCTTTGCTGTATCCCAGAGGTATTGATATGTTGTATCATTATTGTCATTCAGTTCAAAAAATGTTTTCATTTCCATCTTTTGTTTTTGACCCAATGACCATTCAGGAGCAGGTTATTTAATTTCCATATATTTGCATGGTTGAAGGTTCCTTTTAGAGTTGATTCCCTGTTTTATTCCACTGCGGTCTGAGAGAGTGCTTGATATAATTTCAATTTCCTTAAATGTACTGAGGCTCATTTTGTGGCCTATAATACGGTCTATCTTGGAGAAAGTTCTATGCACAGTTGAATAGAATGTGTATTCTGTGGTTGTTGGATGAAATGTTCTGTGTAAATCTGTTAAGTCCATTTGTTCCAAAGTATAGTTTAAATCCATTGTTTCTTTGTTGACTTTCTGTCTTGATGACCTGTCTAGTGCTGTCAGTGGAGTACTGAAGTCCCCCACTATTATTGTGTTGCTGTCTATCTCATTTCTTAGGTCTATTAGTAATTGTTTTATAAATTTAGGAGCTCCAGTGTTAGATGCACATATGTTTAGGATTGTGACATCTTCCTGTTGGACAATGCCTTTTACCATTATATCATGTCCCTCTTTGTCTCTTTTAACAGCTGTTGCTTTAAAGTTTGTTTTGTCTGATATAAGAATAGCTACCCCTGCTTGCTTTTAGTATCCATTTGCATGAAATGCCTTTTTCCACCCCTTTAAGTTTATGTAAGTGCTTATGTGTTAGGTGAGTCTCCTGAAAGCAGCGGATAGTTGGTTGGTGAGTTCTTATCCATCCTGCAGTTCTGGATATCTCAAGTGGAGTATTTAGGCCATTTACATTCAATGTTAGTATTGAGATGTGAGGTACCGTTGCCTTCATCATGCTATTTGTCACCTGTGTACCTTGGTTTCTTTGGTGTTTTGTTTTTTGCTTTTTAACTTGTATTTTTGTTTTATAGGTCCCGTGTAATTTATGTTTTAAAGAGGTTCTATTTTGATGTGTTTCCAGGATTTGTTTCAAGATTCAGAGCTCCTTTTAGCAGTTCTTACAGTGGTGGCTTGGTAATGGTGAATTCCCTCAGCATTTGTTTGTCTGAAAAAGACTGTATCTTTCCTTCATATAGGATGCTTAGTTTTGCTGAATAAAAAATTCTTGACTGACAATTGTTTTGTTTGATGGGGCTGCAGATAGACAGCCCCATACCCTTCTAGCTTGTAAGGTTTCTGCTGACAAACCTGCTGTTAATATGATAGGTTTTCCTTTATAGGTTACTTGGTACTTTTGTCTCACATCTCTTAAGACTCTTTCCTTTGTCTTAACTTTAGATAACCTGAAGACAATGTGCCCAGGTGATGAACTTTTTGCGATGAATTTCCCAGGTGTTCTTTGTGCTTCTTGTATTTAGATGTCTAGATTTCTAGCAAGCCCAGGCAAGTTTTCCTCAATTATTCCCCCAAATACATTTTCCAAACTTCTAGATTTCTGTTCTTCCTCCATGACACTCATTATTCTTAGGTTTGGTTGTTTCACATAATCCAAAACTTCTTGGAGGCTTTGTTCATATTTTCTTATTCTTTTTTGTCTTGTTGGATTGGATTAATTCAAAGACCTTGTCTTCAAGCTCTGAATTTCTTCCTTCTACTTGCTCAATTCTATTGCTGAGACTTTCCAGAGCATTTTGCATTTCTATAAGTGCATCCAGTGTTTCCTGAATTTTTTATTGTTTTTTCTTCATGCTATCCATTTCCTTGAATATTTCTCCCTTCACTTCTTGTATTGTGTTTTTTGTATTTCCTTGCATTGGGCTTTACCTTTCTCTGGTGCCTCCCTGATCAGCTTAATAACTAACCTCCTGAATTCTTTTTCAGGTAAATCAGGGATTTCTTCTTCGTTTGGATCCATTGCTGGTGAGTTAATGTGATTTTGGGGTGTGTTACAGAGCCTTGTTTTGTCATATTACCAGAGTTGGTTTTCTGGTTCCTTTTCATTAGGGTAGTCTCTGTCAGAGGGAAGGTCTAGGGCTGAAGGCTGTTGTTCAGATTCTTTTGTCCCATGGGGTGTTCTCTTGATGTAGTATTCTCCCCCTTTTCCTACAGATGTGGCTTCCTGAGAGCTGAGCTGGAGATTGTCGTCACTCTTCTGGATTTAGCCACCCAGAAAATCTACCAGGCTCTGGGCTGGTATTGGGGGTTGTCTGCACAGAGTCCTGTGATGTGAACTGTCTGTGGACATCCCTCAGCCAAGGATACCAGCACCTGTTCTGGTGGAGGTGGCAGGGGGGGTGAAATGGACTCTGTGAGGGTTCTTAGCTTCGGTGGTTTGATGCTCTATTTTTGTGCTGGTTGGCCTCCTGCTGGGAGGTGGCACTTTCCAGAGAGCATCAGCTGTGGTATTATGGAGAGGAACCGGTAGTGGATGGGGCCCTAGAACTCCCAAGAGTATATGCCCTTTGTCTTCAGCTACCAGGGTAGAAAAGGAAGGCCCATCAGGTGGGGGCAGAGCTAGGCGTGTCTGAGCTGAGACTCTCCTTAGGTGGGTCTTTCTGTGGCTGCTGTGGGGGATTGAGGTGAGATTCCCCGGTCACTGGAGTCATGTACCTAAAAGGATTATGGCTGCCTCTGCTGAGTCATGTAGGTTGTAAGGGAAGTGGAGGAAAGTTGGCAGTCTCAGGCCTCACCCAGCTCCCACACAATCCAAGAGCCGGTCTCACTCCCCATATAACAGCACCAAGTCTGTTTCCAGGCAGTGGGCAAGCAGGGCTAACAACTTGCCCCAGGCTACCCACCTCCAAGCTGCATAAAGGCTTTAGTTTTTCCCCTGCCTGTGGAGTCTGCACTCCAGATTCACACCCTCCCCCGAGTTCTGGCCAGGAGGCTTCTAGACTAGTTCAAATTGTTACAAAATTCGGCTGGAGACTTCCTTCTCTCTGTGGTGTTTTCCCCAAGACTCTGGCCACCCTCTGAAAGGATCTCTATGATGTCAGGCAGGAACAGCCTGCTTAGGGACCCAGCAAGCTCCGAGGGCCTTTCCCGCTGCATCCTCTACCCCTGTATTTCATAAGGCTCTCTAAATTGACTCAGCTCCAGGTAAGGTAAGGATGTTCTCCCACAAACTAGACCTTCAGTTTCCCCAGTGGGGGTGTGTGTTCGGGAATGGAGGATCTCCCTTTCCCATTTCTGCAGTTTGGGCACTCACAGTATTTGGGATGTATCCTGTGTCCTGCAGGAGCAGTCTGCTTCTTTCAGAGGGTCTGTGGGTCCTCTTGGGATTCCTGATTTATTCCTGTAGTCATTCTGGAGCTAAAATTCACAATGTGAGCCTCTGCATGCTGCTCTGTCCATCCAAGTCAGAGCTGCAATCTAGTCCTGCCTCCCGTCCACCATGATGATCCTTAATCCTCATTATTATTATTTTTGTCTCAATCTCATTCAGTTCTGCTCAGATCTTTATTTCTTTTCTTCTGCTAGCTCTGGGTTTGGTTTGTTCTTGTTTTTCCAGTTCCTTGAGGTGCAACATCAGGTTGCAACTTTAAGATCTTTCTATATTTTAAAAAAATTTCTGCCTTGATTTCCTCATTTACCTAATGAACATTCAGGAGCAAGTTGTTTAGTTCCCATATATTTGTAGAGTTTTGAGAGTTCCTCTTGCTACTGATTTCTACTTTTATTCCACTATAATATGAAAAGATATTTGATGTGATTTAGATTTTTTTGAATTTGTTGAGATTTATGGCCAAACATATGATTTATTTTGGAGAATGTTCTATGCACAGAATGTCCCATGCACAAATGAGAAAAATGTGTATTTTGCAGTTGTTGCATAGAATGTTCTATAAATGTCTATTAGGTCCACTTGGTCTAAAGTCTAGTTTAAGTCCATAGTTTATTTGCTGATTTTCTGCCTTAATCATTGTCTAGTGCTGTCAGTGGGGTTTTGAAGTCTTCCCTTATTATTGTATTGCTGTCTATCTCTTTTCTTAGGTTAAGTAGTATTTGTTTTATAAATCTGGGTTGTCCATTTTGGGATGCATATATTTTTAAGACAGCTATACCTTCTTCTTGTATTGAACCCTTTATCATTATATAATAAATTATTGTTGTTGATTTAAAATCTGCTTTATCTAACATAAGTATAGCTACTACTGCTCATTTTTGTTTTCTGTTTGCATGATGTATCTTTTTCCACTCCTTTGAGTTTATGTGTGTCTTTACCAAAGGGTGTCACTTGTGGGCAGAAAACGATTAGTTTTTTTTTTTTTTTTTTAATCCAATTTGCCAGTCTATATCTTTAAGAGGAGTATTTAGGCCATTTATGTTCAAGGTTAATATTGATATATGAGGTTTTGTTCCCGTCATAATGTTATTACCTAGTTGCTTTGTTGTCTCAATTTACACTAAGATTTTTATATCTACATTTATAAATGAAATTAGCCTGTAATTTTTCTTTTCCATACTGTCCTTGTCAGGTGTTAGTATCAAGGGTATGCTGCCTCAAGAAATGAGTTGGGAAGTGTACTGAGTTGAACAGTGTTCACCCAGAAGCTGTGAGTGTGACATTTGGAAATAAGGTCTTTGCAGATGTCATCAAATTAAGGTAAGGTCATGCTGGGTTAGGGTAGGCCTATTGAAGATCAGGAAAATTTAGACGTGGAGGAAAGGAAGCCATGTGATTAAAGTGAGACTGGAGTGATGCATCCATAGGCCAAGGATTCCTAACAACCATAAGAAGCTAGAAGAGGCAAGGAATGACTCTTCCCTAAAGAAAATAGAGGAAGAATGACCCTGCTGATATCATGATTACAAACTTCTATCCTCCAGAGCTATGAGAGAATAGATTTCTGTTGTTTTTAGCCATTTAGTTTGTGGCAATTTGTTATGGTGCTCTAGGAAACTAATAGAGAAAGTGTCCCCACTTTTTTGATTCTCTAAAATGTTTATGTAAAATTAGAATATTTTCCTTGACTTTACAGTAGACCTTGCCAATGGAGTCTTCTGGGTCAAGTATTTACTTGGTGAGATTTTTGATTACTGATTGAATTTCTTTAACGATTACAGAACTATTTGGGTTTTCTATTTCTTCTTGAGTTAATTTTGAGAAGTCATTTTTTACATGTTCATAATATTTTCATTATCTTTCTTTTTTCACTGTTATAACTTTGATTTATCTTGCATTTTACAGAAGTCTACGAATGATTTTTAAAAAGCACCTCCTTACCTCATATCACGTTTCTCTGACAGGTGTTAAAGTAGGCTATAAGTATGTCAACAGCTTGAGCATCAGTGTCTTGCAAGGATTTCAGACCAACCAACCACTAGCCAAAGAACTTGGCAGCTTTTTAATCTTGTTTTTAATACAATGGTATATCCACTCTGATGGCAAACCAGTCTAGCCACATCTCTACAACATGCTTTGAAAAATCAGTGATTAGCAAATTAGTTAGCTTTGGCACGGAGCTGTGCTCGCTTGCCCATGACAGTCTGAAAGCCGGTTTTGATACTGGCAATAGAACATCTAGAATGACAAGTTTCACACTGTAGGAAATAAGAGTTGCATGTCCTTCTGCAGGATTGTGTCCAGTGATCTGCATGTGTGACAAACAACACATTCCTTGATAAACCTTCGTAAGACATTTTCTATATGTTTCTGTTGGAATCTTCCTTTACAAGTTGCTTATTACCACCTATAGAACCACTTGTACCCAATTCAGCCAACAAAAATGCAAGTGTGCTGATGATGTAATAGTTTACAGATATCTGTAAAGTTGACAAAAGAAGTTTTCTTGGTTCCTACTCGGACGACCTGCGGAGGTTTCATAATGAATTTCTTTTTCTCCCCAGCAACCGTATCTGAATTCTTTTCCCTTATGATGTTGAACACATGATTCAGCAGCTCCTCTTACGTGTAGTCTCCTTCTGAGCCTACCCAAGCAGGGCCTGTCTGATTACTGAATGAGATACCATCATCTTTTTTGCTGTCTTCATCTTCTAGAGCTTCATCTTTTTCTAGTATTTCATCCTCATCTGGGTACCTGACAGTCTTCTTTTTCTTGCCAAGCATTATGTCAAGGTCATGCTCTGGTTCAGCTGGTCCTTGAACATCACTTACAATCTTAAGATCCTTTACATCTTCTTCAGCATCATCAACATCAAACATCTTTTTTGTTTTTTTCTTTTTTCTTTTGATTAAAGAAGTTCTAGTCATCTAGATCATCAGAAGCATCTTTTTTCCTACTGTCCTCATCATCAGCTTCCAAATTTTTGTCCTCAGTTGGCTCTGGCTCCAGACTTTTGTTTCTGAAGGCTGCATTTCCTCTGTTTGGGTATCCCCTTCCTCATCTAACATAAAAGGCTTCTTCTTCATCTTTTCTTCTTGCTCATAGTAGGATCAAAAATCATCTTGTCCCCAGACATGGATGCGGCTCCAGTGGGCTCAGCATGGACGAGATGTCAGACAGGTCACCCCCAGGCCCCGCAGCAGTGCTGCTCCTGCCAATACCTCTCCCACCACTGCACTAGGCTCTTGCATCAGACAAAGGGCCATTATCTTTCTTAAAGGCTATAGTATCTGCAATGATATCCCTTTCATCATTCTTCATATGCATTGTTTGTGCCTTATCTTCTCCTTCAATCTCTCCAGAGTTTGTGAATTGTATTAGTCTCAAAAAACTGACATTGTTGTTCCTCTTGATTCAAATGTTTTCTATTTCATTAATTTCTCCTCTTTATTATTTCCTTTCTTCTACTTGATTAGGGTATATTTTACTGTTAGTCAGTTCCTTTATATAAATACTTAACTCATTACATTTCAGCCTTTTTTCTTTTCTAATATATATTTTTAAAGCTATAAATTTCTTGGTAAGTTTTATTTGAGCTGCATCCCTCAAGTTTTATATTATGTTTGCATTGCCATTCAGTTCCCAATTTTTTCTAAATTCCATTATTTCTGTTTTTACTCAGAGGATATTGGAAATTAACTTCCAAACATATGAGAATTACTAGTTATATTTTGTTATTGATTTCTAGCTTAATTGCATTATTGTCAGATAATATATTCTTAATGAAATTTATTTAAATAAGATTTTATAATTCAGTATCTAGTCAATTTTTGTAAATGTTCCAGATGTATTTCAGAAGAATCTATATTCTCCCATTTTGGGGTGCATTGTTCTATGTACATGCATTAAGCCAAGTTTCATAATCCCTAATACTTTTTTAGAAGAATAATTTTTTCTGCCTCCGAACTCTAATTGCATTCTCTCATCTACCTTCTTTCTTACAAAGAAATATCAAGTTCTTTATCATTCTGATCACTCTTTCCATGCATCATTGTCATCATCTTGGGTGCCAAACCTTAAGTTTCCAAACAGTGAGTAAGCTATTTAATAACTGGTTAAGGTTTGGGACATTATATTAATCTCTTCCAGGCTCAAAATATCTTCTTACCTGTAAATGAGGATTGTAGGACTAACTGAGAATTAAAATAGAATGTGTTTAAAAATACTATTACTTTTATTATTATTAATAAATAACCTACATGGTACTAGCACATAACAGGCAAGATAAATGGTAATATTATAATGATTCACATTTTTATATTTATTTATTGCCATGATTCTAACATCTGTGTCTTTTCAGGCTACCATTAACACACATTAAATTTCTCTGGCTACAGTAAGGTTGAATAGGCCCCCATATCCATGTGACTTTTGTTAAAGGGTATAATGTATTCATTAAGGAAAAGATGCCATATATACCATTGAATAAATCACCATTTCAAAATACTTTTGCCATATTTTGTCAATAATTTTGCATCTTCACACAATAACCCAATAAAACAGTGCCATTGTCACTGAGATGGGTGACTATCAGAAGAAAAATGAATTCTATTATAAGACTCTGTGTGAATTAAACAGTAACGTTTATTGACCATCTTCTGTGTATAGGTACTGTAGTAGAGGCTTTCAGATATGTTATCTCATTTAATGTCACAAAAACCCCTTAAAATAGATATTATTGTTCCTACTTTATAGATAGAGAAATTGAGGTTCAGGAGGTTAAAGAGATTTGCCCAAGCCCATATGTGGTGGAGATACATGCAATGCAGGTATATATCAGTAAGTGTATAACAGCCATCAAGTCTGGAACTAAATATACTCTAAAACCCCAATCCACTATAAAAGAGACTAAGCCCAAAGTCTTCTCTGGGTCTCTCTTGTAATTCCAGTCCCTTTCTCCACAATGTTTCTCATTCTCACTCAAGTCTGTCATTTCCATTACCTACACTAAGTTATTACTCACAAGCACAGCTAATGTAGTATTGGTCTCAGTCTGTGGTTGGATTCCAGAGATAGTGGGAAAGGGTTAGACTTAAGTTACCTGCAGAAAATTTGCCCTCTGCTCCACAAATCACAATGGCTTTTATTGTATGGTCTATTACAGCTTTCTGTAGTCCTTCTTTTACATCACGGAGTACGGCCGTACTAAAAGAAAACAAAATACACTAACTAAATTAGTCAGAATTAAATTCCTACTATTCAGAGTGTTTTCCTTTCCTAACAATGAAAAATTAAACACACACATAATGGATAAGAACTACAGATACTTCTCAATAAAGCTTCCAACAAATAATATATGTGTCTACTATGACTATTATATTTGTTCTACAAATAATATATGTGCCTATGATTAATTAAGCACTGAACAGATTAAATTAATCCACTTTTTAAAACTGTAATTTTCCTGCCCTGTGCTTTCACTTTGACCACTTAAAATTGGCACCAACCAATTTAAAAATATTATTACATGGCTTCCATATACTGTACAAGGAGTTATCCAATACTTGTACATAATTTATCATGTAAGGTGCACTAAGATGAGTGCTGTAACAAAGGTACAAAGAAAAAGTGATGTTGAAGTCGAGAAGGGTGAAATGACTTTCAATTTTTCATATTGGTAAAATATAAGAAAATTAAATGAGAAACAGTCTAGGAGCTGTGGCAGGGGCTGTGAGTTACCTCAAATATCCATTCCTCTCCGTCTTCTTCATAGTATTAAAACACCTGGTTTTTACTTGAATATATGTGATATGGTTTTGGCTCTTAATCCCCACCAAAACTTCATTTTGAATTGCAATCCCCACATATCAGGGAAAGATCTGGCGGGAGGTGACTGGATCATACCAATGGTTTGCCCCATGCTGTTGTTCTGTGAGGGAATTCTCAGGAGATAGTGGTTTATAAGTGGCAGTCTCCCCTGCACTCACGCCTCTCTCCTGCCACCTTGTGAAGAAGGTACTTGCTTCTCCTTTGCCTTCCGCCATGATTGTAAGTTTCCCCAGGCTTCCCCAGCCATGTGGAACTGGCAGTCAATTAAACCTCCCTCCTTTATAAATTACCCAATCTTGGGTATGTCTTTATAGCAATCTGAAAATGAAAATGGACTAATACAAAAATACGGTTGCCCAAAATAAAGACTACATTTTCCAGCCTGCTTTACAGTAAGGTCTGCACAAGGAACTAAGTTCTAGCCAATGGGATGGAAGCATATTTGGTATGTGCAACTTTTGGGAAGAGTTCTGAAAGATTTGGGTATGCTTTTCCCTTTTTCTTTCCTCCCTACTCCTGGCACCAATGATGGTCAGATCAGGAGCAGCCAGCTTGGATCAGGAGACAGAAGCTATGTATTGAGGATGGTAGAGCAAGAGATAGACAGAATAAATAATTGAGGCCCTTGTTGATTGTGGAGCAGCTGTATCATTCCAGGACACTGCCGTGAGAGAAATTAGCTTTTTATTGTCTAATTTACTATTATCTTGAGTATTCTGTCAGTGACAGCCAAGCATAATCTTAGATAAGAGATAAAAGCAAGATCGTGGAAAGATAGGGCATGTAGCAGATTTTGCCAAGTTTTAGTATATGAGGAAGTAATCCACAAAAGAGATAGCTAAAACCAAGACTGAATGAGTCTACCAATGGAAAAGAGAGCTGAGGGCAGATCCTCTGGATATATCTTCATTTAAGAAGTGGGAGAAGCTCAGCAGCGTGATTCAGCAAGTGAGCTCAAAGTCACAAAGACCAAGAGAGAAAATTTGTGAAGAAGGAGGGGATTAATAAGTACCAAGCAACCGAAGAGAATCTAGGGCAAGTGGTGAGGAACTGCTTAAAAGAAAAATCACAGAACCAGATTCCAATCAGTTTTGCCTTGGAATTCCAAGTATTCTGGGTAAAATCTCTGTTCTTTAGTATACAGGGTTAAAAATAAATTTTAAAACAAAACAAACAATAACAAACTTCTGTAAAGGCCAAATTGTTAAGACCAATAACTATGAGCTAAAAACCCAAGCAATAAAAAGGATACTTGCCCTTGTATATAATGGTTCCCTTTCACCTAATTACTTTTCACCTCTTAACCTAGATGAAACCAGACAAACCCTCTTGCCTTCAGCTGGTTAATTAGAAGCCAAATCTGATCACGAAAAGCAAATTCAAACCATTATATAATAAAAAAATTCAAAAGGCACACATTTCCTTCTGAATAAACAATGCCTACAAAACTAGCCAAAATTAGCTCAATCAGTGCCACTGAGGAGAAGAAACCAGCTTTTCCTATTTCAACCAATCTTCCTTTTTTATTTATGCTCATAATTTTGCAAATATGAAAAACAGGAAAAAAATGAAAATAGCTATAACAGATACACACTTTACTAGATTCAGGCTGACAGAAAGAGTCACAGCAATGTAAAGGCCGCAGAGGTTACGAAATTATTTTTCCTGTTAATACTGTCAGGCATAAGGAAATAGAATCTGGAGTAGAGACAGCATTTCATGACTACTGACCAAAACTCTTCAGCTTCTTTGACTATAGGAGGTCTTTCTTTTTTTTCAGACAGTTTTTTTTTTTTTAACCAAACGTCATCCAATCAAGTTTGTGGCTTGTGACCAGGATTTTTTCAAAGGACAAGAAGAGAAAATAGACTGTATCAAACAATACACCAAGTAAGGATAGGTTTTGTTTTAGAAAACTGTTTTCAGTTACGTGTTTGTATGTAAGTGTATCTTGAATTGCTATGTAAAAACGTGAGCTTTCTTAGTCTGTGGATTACAGTAAAGCAATAGTGTGAAAGCCATTGTTCTGGGAGACAGGCCTGTTAATCAGGCCTGTCCTACGCTTATAAAGGGAGCTGGTGTTTATCTGAATGGAAGCAAACATGGCTGCTAAACTAGCAATGAAGGATTTAAACTATTTGTTTTGGGGAAAAAATTTACATATATGTGTGTGTGTACGTGTGTGTGTTACACTCAAGTAAGAATCTCTCAATCAGCTAGGAAGATACAACTTCCCATATAAAATTAGAAATAGGAAGGGGAAAAGGAAGAAAGGGAGGAAAGAAAAAAAAGTGTAATAAAAAAATTGAGGAATCTGTTAAACTTGAGGAACTCTTAGGATGTACATTTCTACCTAAAAAAAGTTCAGAAGACAGACGAAAAAGGGCAGAGAAGTACTTATTCCCAAGTGGAGAATATCTTCTTGATGAAACTGAAGTGGGTCCTGAGTAGCAGGGCCTGTTGTCAGGGGCTTGAATAGGTCTTCTGACTAATAGGAATGATAACTAACATCTATTAAATGCCACTTTATAATTTCCAGCTGATTTAAACTTCACAACTTTATGAGGTAGGCCCTAACATTTCTCCTGCAAAGGGGCTGGGGGTGGCACAGGCAGTTGCATGGGTGGGCAGGGAGAGCAGGTTAAATTCCAGAAACATTTAAAACAGTTGTCAGAGGCTGGGCACGTGGCTCACGCCTGTAATCCCAGCACTTTGGGAGGCTGAGGTGGGTGGATCACGAGGTCAGGAGATTGAGACCATCCTGGCCAACATGGTGAAACCCTGTCTCTACTAAAATACAAAAAATTAGCTGGGTCTGGTGGTGCACACCTGTAGGCCCAGCTACTCAGTACGCTGAGGCAGGGGAATCACTTGAACCTGGGAGGCAGAGGTTGCAGTGAGCCGAGATCACACCACTGCACTCCAGCCTGGTGACAGAGCAAGACTCCGTCCAAAACAAACAAATAAACTAAAAAAAAAAAAAAAAAAAAGAACAGTTGTCAGAAAACATTCCTAGTCATGGGTATTAGAGTATGGAACTTTTCCCCCTAAGGTCCTAGTATCTAGCAATTCTAATCAGTATATAGACCAGTCCAAAATGGACAAGTAATCAAATTACTTACATTTTTCTTTGTCAAAACCAACATAACAGATATTTTGCTTTTTATTCTGGGAATGGCAAGTTAGTAGACATGTCATCCTTATGTGATTTTAGTCCTGCATTTTTTTGGCATTATTAAATGTAATAATTCACATTGAATTAATATTAATACTAATGATAAATCAAATCTGATGACAGTAGGATTTTTAAATTGTATTAAAATTAGCAGGTCTTCTCATTTCAGTCTCTTTGCTTCAGCAGTATGTGATAAGAATTTTGACTAAAGACCTTTCTTTCTATGCTTTATATATTCTTGGTAAATTATGATTTCCACTAATCTTATTCCCTGTGGATAGGTAATTCTTTTTCAAGGCTGATGTATAACTACTTTTTTAAAGAGATGTAGAATGACCAAACCGAATAACTTCATTACTTTTCAAAAAAGCAACATTGATCTCACTTTTCAATGTTTTAAGTGCACCACACAAGGCAAATACTTCCCAGTGAGAAAAAGAAGACAAGGTGCAGTTTTTCAGAAAATGCTATTACATAGGCTTAGTCTGATGTGAGTCTTCCTCGGAAGCACCAAAGTCCTGAGGTTCAAACAAATCAGCAGAAATAATTTTGCGTTTCTGGACCAGGGCACAATTCTGCTTTAATCACTGCGCTGGCATTAGTGGGACTTTTATTATTTTTTTTAAATGTTAAACCATTTTACTGCCCTATTCCTAAAGCCTTTAGCCAAACATTGTAAGGGCAGCCTGGACTCAAAGTTGGGGAGTGAGGTTGGATCAAAGTTCAACATCGAACTAAGTTAAGACCTTTGGATTAGAAAGTCGACCTGCAAAGCCAAAGTTGCAAGTAAGCAGGAGGACTCTGCATGAAGGAACAGGTCAAGGCCAACTCCCTGAGTGCTGATCTGTCTCAGCCTCAGTTTCTTTATCAGCAAAACGGGGACGAGAGTTCTCTACGAAGATTAACCAAGCTAATCTAGGTAAAAAAAAAAAAAAAAAAAAGAAAGAAAGAAAAGAAAAGAAAGAAAAAGAAAAAAAAAAGAAAAAAAAGGGCTCCTGGCATGTACCAGTTGCTCAACTCGGAGTGTCCTTCTCGGTTTAAACCAGCGGGGGAGAGTCAAAGCCTCCGGAGCCGGAGGGCGGGTAAGGCCCGCACGGTCCCCGGGCTGGAGGCGACCGAGCACGTTACCTGATCGCGTTGACCGGCGGGTTTCGGAGGCGGATCAGCGCCAAGGCGTTGTGCAGCCGCGTATACTCGGCCATGTTTCTTCTATTACCGAGGGCACCTCTGCCTCTCGCCGCCAGGCAAAGCTACTTTTCCGGGCGCGCCCGGCCGCCCCCAGAGGAGGGACGCCGACTGGGCCAATGCGAGCCGGGGCGCCGCCTCCCGCCGCGCCTCTTCCCACCCAGCCCTCCTCTCCAGAGACCCCACCCCGCGCTCTCCAGACGCTTGTCGCTTTCTCTTGATTGACTCCCAAGCTGCTCCCACCACAAGGTACAGCAAGGAGAATGATGGAAACAGGTGTAATTGCCGGCAAGTGGAAGTTTGCAACCCCTTGGCCCATAGGGGCTGGCTACTGAGGACAAGTTCTGAGTTCGCTGAGTCGGGCAAGCTGTCCGCATCGCGGTATTCATCTTCATGATCTTTCTGAACCAGGGACAGATACCTGGGGCCCTGACAGTTATGTGATATTGATACACATCTGGAACACATAAAATACACATTGTTCATTTCACCTAAATGAGTAGGGTACTAATGAAACAGCCTTTGCAAAAATTCTAACACTGAGAAAATTATGGCAGTGAAAGAGATCTGATTTAACCAACTCCATCTTGCCTTTAGCTGCCCTTAATTATTCCTGAGCTCAGGCCAAGTTAACTTCGGGAGACATTTAGTTTATAGTTTAAATGATAATAGCTATTCCCCAAAACTCGACTGCCTTTGTAAAGCTAACTGAGAGACCACCAGGCTAGGAGGATAGAGGAGTGTGAATTCTGTCTGCTAAGGTGTAGACAGAGACCATTGCCAGCAATTACTCCGGAGGCCACCAAACAGACAACCCCCATTTACTCCTGCAGATAACATCGCTATTGTAGAACCTAAGTTTGGCCTTTTGAGGTATTTTTTCAGGATTTTTGCATGCCTGACACTGATGGCTCCACCTGGACCAGTCCACCTCTCCTGTGGCCCCACCCATAAGCAACTCAGCACAAGAGGATAACTTCAACCCCCTATGATTTCATTTCCAACCCAATCAGTCAGCACTTTCCATACTCTAGCCCCTGCCCACCAAACTACCTTTGAAAAACCCCTAACCTACTAGCCTTCGATGAGATTGATTTGAGTAATAACTCCATCTCCCATGTGGCGTGGCCAGCCTCACATCAATTAAATTCTTTCCTTACTGCAATACTGTAGACTTCCTGAATTGATTTTGTTTGTGCAGCAGGCAGGAAGAACTCATCCAGTGATTAACATCAACTAAATACTTATATAACATTGTTACTAGAGGAGGGTCTGGACTGCAAGTTGTCCAGGTTCTTGGTGTTTTGAACAAAGAATTGGACAAAACACACAAACAAAGCAAGGAAAAAACAAAGCAACAGAAGCGTATATTTATTGAAAACGAAAAGACACTCCACAGGGTGGGAGTGGGCTGGAGAAAGAGGTTCAAGGGACCTTGTTACAGAATTTTCTGGGGTTTCAATACCCTCTAGAGGTTTCCCATTAGTTACTGGGTGTACGCCCTATGTAAATGAAGAGGACCAAGTAAAGTTTCAAAGTCATTTACTCAGTGTACACCCTATGTAAATGAAGAGAATATTTCCTGTCATAGCTGAAGTGTTTCCATCATTTGATTTAGTTCTAGGAAGTCTTTATGTTCCCTGCCTCCAGGCCATATTCTCCTGCCTCAACATCACTTTTTTTTTTTTTTTTTTTGAGACAGAGTCTCACTCTGTCACCCAGCCTGGAGTACAGTGGCGCGATCTTGGCTCACTGCAAGCTCCGCCTCCCAGATTCATGCCATTCTCCTGCGTCAACCTCCTGAGTAGCTGGGACTACAGGCGCCTGCCACCATGCCTGGCTACTTTTTGTATTTTTCGTAGAGATGGGGTTTCACCGTGTTAGCCAGGATGGTCTTTATCTCCTGACCTTGTGATCCGCCCGCCTCAGCCTCCCAAAGTGCTGGGATTACAGTTGTGAGCCACCGCACCTGGCCCTCAACATCATTTTTATTTGTCTTACAATCACATGCAACTAGTGAAACTGTTATGGGTGGAGGGTGTCCAGGTTCTTGGCGTTTTGACCAAAGAATTGAAAATGCAAAAACACGGCCGGGCGCAGTGGCTCAAGCCTGTAATCCCAGCACTTTGGGAGGCCGAGACGGGCGGATCACAAGGTCAGGAGATCAAGACCATCCTGGCTAACACGGTGAAACCCCGTCTCTACTAAAAACTACAAAAAACTAGCCGGGCGAGGTGGCGGGCGCCTGTAGTCCCAGCTACTCGGGAGGCTGAGGCAGGAGAATGGCGTGAACCCGGGAGGCAGAGCTTGCAGTGAGCTGAGATCCGGCCACTGCACTCCAGCCCGGGCAACAGAGCGAGACTCCGTCTCAAAAAAAAAAAAAAAAAAAAAAAAAAAAAAGAAAATGCAAAAACAAAACAAGGAAAGAATGAAGTAACAAAAGTGGAGATTTATTGAAAATGAAAACACACTCCACAGGGTGGGAGCAGGCCTGAGCAAGTGGCTCAGTGGCCCAGTTACAGAATTTTCTGGGATTTCAATACCCTCTAGAATTTTCCATTAGTTACTTGGTGTATGCCCTATGTAAATAAAGGATGATGGTTGGATGTGGTGGCTCACACCTGTAATCCCACCACTTTGGGAGGCCAATGTGGGCAGATCACGAGTTCAGGAGTTCGAGACCAGCCTGACCAACATGGTGAAACCCCATCTCTAATAAAAATACAAAAATTAGCCCGGCATGGTGGCACGTGCCTGTAATTCTAGCTACTCAGGAGGCTGAGGCAAGAGAATCACTTGAACCCAGGAGGGGGAGGTTGCGGTAAGCTGAGATCGTACCACTGCTCTCCAGCCTGACAACAGAGCAAGACTCCATCTCAAAAAAAAAAAGAAAAAAGAAAAAAGAAAAAGAAAAGAAAACGACAGTTTAAATGTTTAAATGGCCCATCAGGTAGCCAAATATACCTGAAGCTTTGATTGTAAACCGAACATTGATTATAAACTATTTTAGCAATTTATAAGTCGGCACACCAATATATATTTAATCTGGATCATTTTGTCTTTTCCATGATGAGTCATGGAATGCAGAAACTTTAATAACAAAAGCTTTAAGGACTCAGGAAGAACAAGGTGGCCATCTTGGTTCTCCATGAGTCCATACTTAACACTAGACTTATGTCCTCTTGAATACCAGTTGTTTCTCCAATTTAGGTGCATAGCACTGATAACTAATGGGTTTTCATAGCTAATTTGACTTAGACCATGGAGTTCAAATGACTTTAAACAGTGATAGTTAAAAACACTATTGACAAGGAGATTTGGTTTTCTGTGGTCTACAATAACATAATAATTATGATTGATAGCATACACTCACACATATTAGAATTTTAGAAATTCCATACAATTTTGGAACATATATTAATATCATTTACTAACATATAAACTAAAGATTAAACATTATTTTTTATTTTCACAATGCTTCCCATGTAACTAAACATATCAAATAATCCTGTTTATCTCTCTTTTGGATGGTTCACAGGCCTGATGTATATCTCAAAATTTGAGGTCAGAAAAGACAATTTTGAAGCTGCAATTTGATTTTGGGAAGCTTGTTAAATGTTTATAAAAATTTACATTTCCATGCCTTCTTATAATCTTTTACCATTCATTCAACCAGTTTGTACAGAGAGGGGCCAGAAGTCCAACTGGTAAGAAATTCTTACCCTATTGCTGGCATGTCAGGTTTCTGAGTAGTCTCTCTGTGAGCAGCCCTAGTGACCCTGCTCAACTGTATGCAAACAAACACATTGTCATGAATTAAGAATATTCATGGCTAAGTAATCCCAGCACTTTGGGAGGCCGAGACGGGCGGATCACGAGGTCAGGAGATCGAGATTCACCTGGCTAAAATAATTCACAGAAAACTAGCCGGGCGCGGTTTTGAAGACATTGGGCGTGAACCCGGGAGAGCTTGCAGTGAGAGAAATATTACTCAAGTTCTATTTACAAAAGAGAAATATGACTCAAGTTCTATTTACAAAAGTATACACTTAAAGTATCAGGAAGCCTAATATCCAAAAGTTAGTTTAAGGTTAAAAAGCTTACTGTGCTCTGGCCAGGCGTGGTAGCTCATGCCTGTAATCCCAGCACTTTGGGAGGCCAAGGCGGGTGGATCACGAGGTCAGGAGATCGAGACCATCCTGGCTAACATGGTGAAACCCCGTCTCTACTAAAAATACAAAAAAATTAGCTGGGTGTGGTGGTGGGCGCCTGTCGTCCCAGCTACTCAGGAGGCTGAGGCAGGAGAATGGTGTGAACCTGGGAGTGGAGCTTGCAGTGAGCTGAGATTGAGCCACTGCACTCCAGCCTGGGCAACAGAGGGAGACTCTATCTCAAAAAAAAAAGGCTTAATGTGCTCTGTCAATTCCTGTGGGTTCGACAAAGGTAGCCTAGGAATTGCAGATAAATGGAACAAATGATGACTTCGTAGAAATGCATAGAAAATAAAATAACTATTCACAAAACCAAATAAAAGCCTTCCACTAGAAACGTAAAAAACAAACAAAAAAATGGTTTTATAAATATGTGACCACAAGCAAAGTCCAGAGGAGAATAAACAGCAAACAAATGAAAATTAGAAGCAAAAACAAACAAACAGGAACCCAACCCTAAATTTTTCCTACTCAATCTACCCTGGAGGCTATAGTGTTACTCAGGGTCTCCAAACACCCACATAATGAATATTTTATTCCTGATACACAATTCAGTATCCTTAAGTCCACCAATATCACCATACATCCTGTACAATCAAGAAATTCACTCTAGGCACATGACCAATAAGTACTCCAGTTCCAGCACTATCCATGCAAAACAGTAAACGATGTGAAGCAATGCATGCATGTACGTGAAACTTAGCTCCATACTTAACCGGCTTCATGCTTAAGTATATTAAAAAATATACTTATATTTCTTATTTTACTTTAATTAAGACTAAGAGCTCTAACTATGAAATGTTAATTAGCCAAATTTCTCCAATTTTCTATTAGGTTTTAAGGAATATTTTATTATGTAAACTTTTTTTTTTCACATCTCTCTCCCCTACTTACTGGTTCCTTACTACATTGTTTCATAAATAACCTTTTCTTTTTTTTTTAATTATACCTTAAGTTTTAGGGTACATGTGCACAATGTGCAGATTTGTTACATAGGTATACATGTGCCATGTTGGTTTGCTGCACCCATCAACTCATCATTTACATTAGGCATATCTCCTAATGCTATCCCTCCCCCAGCCCAATCACCCACCGACAGGCCTCATTGTGTGATGTTCCCCTCCCTGTGCCCATGTGTTCTCGTTGTTCAACTCCCACCTATGAGTGAGAATATGCGGTGTTTAGTTTTGTGTCCTTGTGATAGTTTGCTTAGAATGATGGTTTCCAGTTTCATCAATGTCCCTGCAAAGGACATAAACTCATCTTTTTTATGGCTGCATAGTATTCCATGGTGTATATGTGCCACATTTTCTTAATCCAGTCTATCATTGATGGACATTTGGGTTGGTTCCAAGTCTCTGCTATTGTGAATAGTCCAGTAATAAGCATATGTGTGCATGTGTCTTTACAGTAGCATAATTAATAATCCTTTGGGTATATACGCAGTAATGGGATTGCTGGGTCAAATGGTATTTCTAGTTCTAGATCCTTGAGGAATTGCCACACTGTCTTCCACAATGGTTGAACTAATTTACACTCCCACCAACAGTGTAAAAGCGTTCCTATTTCTTCACATCCTCTCCAGCATCTGTTGTTTCCTGACTTTTTAATGATCACCATTCTAACTGGCATGAGATGGTATCTAGTTGTGGTTTTGATTTGCATTTCTCTGATGACTAGTGATGAGCATTTTTTCATATGTCTGTTTGGCTGCATAAATGTCTTCTTTTGAGAAGTGTCTGTTCCTATCCTTTACCCACTTTTTGATGGGGTGTTTTTTTCTTGTAAATTTGTTTCTTTGTAGATTCTGGATATTAGCCTTTTGTCACATGGGTGGATTACAAAGATTTTCTCCCATTCTGTAGGTTGCCTCTTCACTCTGATGATAGTTTATTTCACTGTGCAGAAGCTCTTTAGTTTAATTAGATCCCATGTGTCTATTTTGGCTTTTGTGCCATTGCTTTTGGTGTTTTAGTCATGAAGTCTTTGCCCATGCCTATGTTCTGAATGGTACTCTCTAGGTTTTCTTCTAGGGTTTTTATGGTGTTAGGTCCTACATTTAAGTCTTTAATCCATCTTGAGTTAATTTTTGTATACGATGTAAGGAAGGGATCCAGTTTCAGCTTTCTATATATGGCTAGCCAGTTTTCCCAGCATAATTTAATAGGAGATGCTTTCCCCATTGCTTGTTTTTGTCAGGTTTGTCAAAAATCAGATGGTTGTAGATGTGTGGTGTTATTTCTGAGGTCTCTGTTCTGTTCCATTGGTCTATATATCTGTTTTGGTACCAGTACCATGCTGTTTTGGTTACTATAGCCTTGTAGTATAGTTTGAAATCAGGTAGCGTGGCCGGGCGCGGTGGCTCACGCCTGTAATCCCAGCACTTTGGGAGGCCGAGGCGGGCGGATCACAAGGTCAGGAGATCGAGACCACGGTGAAACCCCGTCTCTACTAAAAATACAAAAAATTAGCCGGGCGCGGTTGTGGGCGCCTGTAGTCCCAGCTACTCGGGAGGCTGAGGCAGGAGAATGGCGTGAACCCGGGAGGCGGAGCTTGCAGTGAGCCGAGATCGCGCCACTGCACTCCAGCCTGGGCTGGGCGACAGAGCGAGACTCCGTCTCAAAAAAAAAAAAAAAAAAAAAAGAAATCAGGTAGCGTGATGCCTCCAGCTTTGTTCTTTTTGCTTAGGATTGTCTTTTAGATAACTTCTGAATTAGACAAAACTATTCTTTTTCTCATAAACAACACAACTTTTTCAGGCACATTTTGTATACAGAATTATGCGCTAACTAGAATTCTTATCCTTGGTAACTCAAAACTTTAATGAAATCCTAAAAAGCAAGAAATCCTGAACTATCAGATATGGACATTTATAGATAAGAACAATTACACAATTTTAGAAACTTACTTCCCCATATCACAAACCTTTCTTAATTGGAAATGACCCAGATATTCAATGAACATCCAAAATAATTTTAAGATTTTAATTTACATAAAAAGTTTCCCTAAAACATTTATTACATTCACTGTACTCAATTCATTCACTTTCCTTTTTTTTTTTTTTTTTTTTTTGAGATGGAGTCTCACTCTGTTGCCCAGGCTGGAATACAGTTGTACGGCCTTGGCTCACTGCTACCTCCACCTCCCAGGATCGAGCAATTTTCCCGCCTCAGCCTCCCGAGTGGCTGGGGTTACAGGCGCCAGCCATCGTGCCTGGCTAATTTTTGTATCTTTAGTAGACACGAGGTTTCGCTATGGCTGGTCTCAAACTCCTGACCTCAGGTGATCCGCCCACCTCGGCCTCCCAAATTGCTGGGATTATAGGTGTGAGCCACTGTGCCTGGCTAATTCTTTTACCTTTTTAACAGTTTATCTAGATTACTTCTGTAAACTGAGGTATTAGACATTATCATTTAAAGTTAGTTGTTTCCTTGTTAACCATGTTTTTAATAGCCAGTGAACATCAGGTGCTCACCCAAACCTAAGTAAGAGCCTCAAAGTTAAATACATTGGTATTTTTACCAGTAACTCAGAAGATTTAGCAAACAATATTAAATTACTCTCATTTGTCAAAAAAAAAAGCACTCAAACCCAGATCATTTTGTTTTGGCTGGGTTATAGTTTTATAACCTTCTATGCCAAACACTGACATCTCAAAGTATCTAGCAAAGACAAACAAAATCCAGACCAACATGTATGCTGACAATTCTGAAGGCATACCTATTTTTATTTTATCAATAATTTTAAAACCAACTTGTTTAGCAACTTATAAAGTCACATGAATTTGAAATTGCTTAGATTTATTTACTTTATTAATATATGAGTGCTCTTATAAGTCAGTTTTGTAGACACATCATATAACAATAAGTGTACATACAAATAACCACATCTAGAAATGTATATACACATACACACACAAAGATCCAATAGCTTGGAACCCTAGCCATGAGACAGCAATACAAGCTTGCCAGTTTTACTTTGTTTGCCCCAATAGGTAATACAATGCCGTGAACCAAAATTTCAGGTAAAGCGGTTTTCACAGCAGTTTGATATTTAAAGGCCAAACCTCCCCAGATTCCAAAGAACACGGGGGCCAAACAGCACCAAAGGAGAACTTCACATACTAACCAGTCCTGACCCAGCTTAGAACAGCAGCCCAAAAGCCTGGATACATGCAACTCCATTCCACTTTTCCATTCATCAGCAAACTCCAGATTCTAAACAATATTGGGGCCAAACAGTATTGCAACTGCCAGAGAAAATTCTAAGCAGGTAGTACTAGACCTCAGAACCTCTGCCGAGGGTGTTTCCTTTGGAGAGACTGAGGTCTGGAGGATCCCCCAGGTTACCCCCTTTGGGGTCCAATCTGAGTGTCAGACATCTTTGACCTTAGGTGGGCACAGGTGCCACTTTGCATGTTTTCCTTCCAGAGGCAGTGCCCTACTCTGAGCTTTCCTTTGGTTCATGGGTATAAATCCCGACTTTTAGCATCCTTATAATTTGATAAGTCTGTGCTTTCCCATGCTTCCCATTCTACTAAAGTGATAGCCATGAAATGTAATGATAGGAACTGGAGGCTAGGTGAGTTTCTCTTGTCCTCAGCCGAGTAGGGTAAGGGAAGAATTTAGCATAAGAAAAAAAGGGTTGGCCAGGTGCGGTGGCTCACGTCTGTAATCCCAGCACTTTGGGAGGCCGATGCAGGTGGATCATGAGGTCAGGAGTTCAAAACCAGCCTGGCCAACATGGTGAAACCCCGTCTCTATTAAAAATACAAAAATTAGGCAGGCGTGGTGGAGCGCGCCTATAGTCCCAGCTACTCGGGAGGCTGAGGCAGGAGAATCACTTTAACCTGGAAGGTGGAGTTTGTGGTGAGCCAAAATCACGCCACTGCACTCCAACCTGAGTGACAGAACGAGACTTTGTCTCAAAAAATAAAAAGAAAAAAAGAAAAGAAGGTTTAAGTCACCTGAAACACGTGCAAGTTCACCCTGAGTTGCACCATACATAGTTAGCTATAATTTAAAGGGAATTATTTATAATAGTCTTTTAAGATTGGTCCCCTATATTAAAAGAAGATTTTCCTAAGGTATTGACTTGCTCTTACTGAAATTAGAAAAAAATTTACTTTCAATTTTATAATCTATTTCCTTTAGTTTTATTATTTTATTTATTTTTCTAGAGACAGAATATCACTTTGTTGCCCAGGATGGAGTGCAGTGGCACAGTCTTGGCTCACTGCAGCCTCTGCCTCCCAGGTTCAAGCAATTCTCCTGCCTCAGCCTCCCAAAGTACTGGGATTACAGGCGTGAGCCACCATGCCTGTAATTAAAATTAAAATTAAAATTTTTTAATGTTTAAAAAATTATTTATTTATTTATTTTGAGATGGAGTCTCACTCTTGTTGCCTAGGCTGGAGTGCAGTGGCATGATCTCAGCTCACTGCATCCTCCACCTCCCAGGTTCAAGCGATTCTCCTGCCTCAGCCTACTGAGTAGCTGGGATTACAGGCAGGTGCTACCATGCCTGGCTACATTTTGTGTTTTTAGTAGAGACAGGGTTTTACCATGTTGGTCAGACTGGTCTTAAACTCCTGGCCTCAAGTGATCCCCCCGCCTCAGCCTCCTGAAGTGGGATTATAGGCATGAGCCACTGTGCCTGGCCTAACCTATTTCTTTCTTTCTTTCTTTTTTTTGAGATGGAGTTTTGCTCTTGTTGCCCAGGCTGGAGTGCAATGGCGTGATCTCGGCTCACCACAACCTCCACCTCCCAGGTTCAAGCGATTCTCCTGCCTCAGCCTCCCAAGTAGCTGGGATTACAGGCATGCGCCACTACGCCCGGCTAATTTTGTATTTTTATTAGAGACGGGGTTTCTCCATGTTGATCAGGCTGATCTCGAACTCTTGACCTCAGGTGATCTGCCCGCCTCAACCTCCCAAAGTGCTGGGATTACAGGCGTGAGTCACTGCACCCGGCCCGCCTATTTCTTTTGAAAACTCAGAATCACATCTCAGAAGTTCAGCTTTTGCAAAGTCTTGCTGTTCTCAGCTTTTTTTCTGCTTGAGAAGGCCTGAGATGATCTTTCCTTCAGCAACACTAGTTGCTGGGTTCCATGGTTCTCTTCCATGACCCACAGCTTCTAATAGAGCTATAACACTCACTGCATGGCCCAAGGTTCCACTCCTTGGAATCTGTGAGGAAAAGAACCTCAGGTGAGAGAACAAAAGGCTTGCTGCCATCTTGGGAGCGGCTGCCACCATCTTGGGAGCAGCCTGCCACCACCTTGGGAGTTCTAAGAACAATGACCCACCCTGTAACGCTGGGAGGCAGAGGTTGCTGTGAGCCAAGATCATGCCATTGCACTCAGGCCTGGGCAACAACAGCGAAACTCCGTCTTTAAAAAAAAAAAAAAAAAAAAAACCAACTGAGATTTAAAAGGGTTAAGGTTTTTACATCCATTTAACTTTCTGCATTGCCTTTGAGGTCTTTTAATTATCACTTATCACTCTTGGTTAAATGTATGACTTATTTTACAATAACCTGTGATTCTGTTTTAATCAAATGTTTTGAGCCTGTTTACATCTTAAACAAATGTCCTCAAAATCAAAATCCTAAATTAAGTCTCTCAGTCTTATTACTGGGGCTTATTAAGGCTATACAAATTAATCACTGCAAGGTTGTAGAATCTTTCTACAGCTTCTAGTCAGAGCGTGAACTCCAGTATCACCACCTCAAGCCTGATAATTACATATACTCGAAGAAAACCATTAAAGGACTCCTTCTTGTCCCCTTAAAAGGGTCCTTATCAGGTGTTATTAACTAATCCTTGTGCTAAGTTACAGGGCTTTGACTCCTGGGTACACACATCTCATCTGAAGAAGACATGGAGTCCTGCCAGTATCTGACACCAAACCCAAGTTAACCAAAGCCTTGACTTTAGACCTGGGCAAAAGCAGCAATTAAAGTAAACTGCTTTTTTTTTTTTTTTTTTTTTTTTTTTTTTTTTTTGAGACGAAGTCTCGCTCGCTCTGTTGCCCAGGCTGGAGTGCAACGGCTCAATCTCGGCTCATCGCAACCTCCGCCTCCCAGGTTCAAGCAATTCTCCTGCCTCAGCCTCCCAGGTAGCTGAGATTACAGGTGCTTGCCAGCACGCCCAGCTAATTTTTGTATTTCTAGTACAGATGGGGTTTCATCATGTTGTCCACGCTGGTCTCGAATTCTTGACCTCAGGTGATCCGCCCACCTCAGCCTCACAAAGTGCTGGGATTATAGGCCTGAGCCACCTCACCCAGCCATAAACTGCTTTTGTGAGACACAGGGACTGACCTGTATTCAAAACATTAAAATTCGTTTAATAATTTTACCTTTATCTGAAATTATATAATTTTTTCTATGCCTTGATACTAAATAATTTAAATGTTTGGCTACCTATGGGCTTCCTTTCCTATCATTCTTTAGAATTAGGCAAGGCCTATGACCTTTTGTTTAAAACGTTGCTAATTTTAAAATATTTTGTTTTACCTACAGAATTTAAAACTATTAAATCCCTCCAGGTGGCCCAGGGACTATCACATGAGATTGTTGGGGCTGGTCCTGAGGGATAAAATTAATTCAGACCCTCCTAATCAAGGCCAGGTGCACAGATGCCTGTGCAGCTGAAAAAAAAAATGCTTGTGTTTTGTATAGCTAATTGCTAAAGCCAAGATTACAATAGCTCAATGCATAGAATTTATAGAAAAGTCAATTTTATGACCTTGCCTTTTGGCTTTGGTTTTTGGCTCTTAGGTTGCTTAAAGGGGGTTTTAAGGGTTGATGAATGCCTGTCCATCTCCATTCCCATCTGGCCTGTAATGTTTCATTGGCTATAAATCTTTTGACTCTTAAGTCCCTTGCCACAGGGTTCCCACTGAAGGACATGATGGACCCGAGGCAGGTAGCAAGTCACCCCAGCATCGATATGGGACAAAATAAAAGCTTGGCTATCGATGCTGCCTCTTTCATACCTTGACAAAAAAGGAAACATATAAACAAAAATAAAATCCTAAGCTCTCCAACAGAATGAACACCCCTCTTGGCCAAAAGAAATTGAAAACACACACACACACACACACACACACACACACACACACACAAAACTTGAAAAAACTAGTTCTGGCCATGAAGGAAGTGGGGGTTGGACACACCTCGCTATACTCCCCCCACTACCCCTTGGAATTCAGGCACAACTGACCAGGCTTAATATTAAAATAGAGCTTATAAGACTGACAGATTCTTCAAGGCAATAAAATATCAAATTATAAACAGAATCTAAGACTATGCCAAGGAAGGGTTAATTCTCCACCCCAAGGTAAACAGTCATATGTTTCTTCCATGTTTGTTCAATATACATGCATCAGGACCACTTTCATAAATATTCATAGCTTCCCTGTTCAACCAAGAGACTTAGTCTTATTAAAAACTTGGAGAGAAGGATTCCCTGAAGATCAAATTTAAAAAAAATGGAAGGGCCCCTATCAGGTGTTGCTAAGTACCCCAACTGTTGTTAAATTTGAGGGAGTCACTAGCTGGGTACACTTGTCAAAGATTAAACCTGTTTCTTATGAGGCCCCGCAGGGGCACCTGAGAAAGACACCATGACCTATACTTGTGAACCCCTAGGACACCTAAAGCTGTTGTTTTGCAAATAAACACATAAGTAACAGCCTTAGTCCCTCCTGCAGGTACTCCGTTTTCTTAACAACTCCATCCCGTACAGATTTGCACCCCAATGGATATCTATGGCTATGTGGTCACCCACTCAATCAGCCTATAAATAACTTGTGTTTCATTTGGGATCATAAAACACATGATTATCAGGGTATTGATAACGTTTGGTTCCTGGATCAATGCACAATAGGACAAGCAGAGACCCTAACATACAATTATATAACATCACTCACCTGAGTGCTATGCCGGCAGGCAATCGGCCTTATATTGGCTAGGGTTGGAGCTGTCGTCAGCTTTTTGGCCCCATGGGGCAACTTTTCATTAAAAGCGCCCTCCCAAGTCTCACTTAGTTTTTGCTCTTCCTAGGACTTTTGATGGCTATCTTGTTATTACTAATCTTTGGCCCTTGCTTGTTTAACGTCTTGGTGAAATTTGTGTGGTCTAGATTATACTAATCCCATATAAACATCATGCTGGCACTAGGCTTCTAACCTGTCCTATCTTCTGAGTTGGGAAATAAAGACATCCTGCCCCTGCCCCATAGATCAGGCATCCAGATATTTTTTACTCCTCCTTTACTAGGCAGGGCTATGCTCATAAAATCAGCAGGAAGAAGTTACAGAAGAATGATCTTGTCCTTCATCTCTCCTTAAGATTAAGGGTTCTCTGATAAGTAAAGCAAGGATTATGCTAGGGAAATAGAAGCATGGGAGACCCAGGGTAACACCATTTTAAAATCAACGCCATCTTAAAACTAGCAAGGCACATCCTTTGCCAGTCATGACCAGTAGTCATAAGATGTTTAAGGATAAGGAAACAGCTTAATAATGCCTGCAAAGACCCATTCCCAGAACAGTGGGTCACATGACCCCACTGATTAAAGACAGGAGACAGTAAACAATAGGTCACATGACCACACTGATAAGAAACGGGACAGTAAAGAAACCAGCCTAAACCAGCTAGAAGCAAGATGGCAAAAAAGCAACCTTCAGTACTCATCATATGCTAATTATAATGCATTAGCATACTAAAAACCACTCCCATTAGTGTCATGATAGTTACAAATGCCATGGCAACATCCAGAAGTTACCCTGTATGGTCTGGATGGGGGAGAAACTCCCGGTTCCAGGAGTTCCCAGAAAATTCATGAGTAATCCACCCCTTGTATAGCATATAATCAAATGGCTATAAAATAGCCAGCCAGCAGCTCCCTCAATGCTACTCTGCATATGGGGTAGCCCTGCTCTGCTTTTGGAGCAGCCACTCTTATTCTTTTACTTTTTAATAAACTTGTTTTCACTTTACTCTATCGGCTTGCTCTTTTTAAATTTTATTTATTTTTATTTTTTAATTTTTTTAAGACGGAGTCTACCTCTTTTGCCTAGGCTGGAGTGCAGTGGCACCCTCTCGGCTCACTGCAACCTCTGCCTCCTGGATTCAAGCAATTCTCCTGCCTCAGCCTCCCGAGTAGCTGGGGTTACAAGCATGCGCCACCATGCCTGGCTAATTTTTGTATTTTTAGTAGAGATGGGGTTTCCCCACGTTGGCCGGGCTGGTCTCGAACTCCTGACTTTCAGATGATGCACCCGCCTCGGCCTCCCAAAGTGTTGGGATTGCAGGCATGAGCCACTGCTCCCAGCCTGTAGGCTTGCTCTTGAATTCTTTCTTGCATGACGCCAAGAACCCACTTGGCCTTGTGAGCTGAGCCTAAATTTGGGGATTTGCCTGCAACACTACTACTGTAACTGGGTCACTTGAGATTTTCAGCACCCCAGCATTTTTTAGTGACTAAAATAATGAGAATTCTGATCAGGACCTTGCTTGTTTGCTCATGTTAACCACTTGCTTTTTGCCCAATACCTGTTTTTCCCACAATGTAACTATAAACTTCTGATATACTGTTTATTTGTCAAGTGGGAGGAGATAACTTCAGGGTCAAAAAAGGTGTTTGCTGAAGGAATGAATGCATTGAAAGTTATTGCAACCAGCTGCTGACGCCCAGAACTCTGGTTGTTTAAGGTGTTAAGTGGGACTGAGGAAACAGACGTTTCACTTTGATTCCCTAAAACTCCCCCTCCTTTATTCTCTAGCCACATAAAAATTCCCTGCTTTTTCCTTTTGTTAACATAGATTTGAGAGATCTTGCTTTCCTACCTTGTTGCTTTGGCCAGATAGAACAAACCTTCCTCTATCTCCGAACTGCTATGTGTCAGTGTTTGGCATCAATTGCACATCAGATACAAGAGCCTGAATTTGGGCTTCTACTAGAAAAGTACTGACTGACCTGAAGCCCTGGTAACAAGTAGCAATGAGACCCCATTCAATTCAGCATGGACAACTGCCTCAATGATCAATGACAACGTCTCGATGACAGCCAATCATGAACAGTCCTAAGCACATGCTTCTGAGTATTGACAATCAACAACAGCCTCATCACAGCAATCAGCTTCTTACAGGTGAGATATCAATCTCTAACACCTCTGCAAATTCGCTGATCCCTGAACTCCACTGTGCTCTAAAACTCTAAGTGAGACCAACAGCTTGTTCTGCTTGGAGAGACTTGCACAGCCGGCACAGTTCTCCCTTACTATAGTAAGCAATAAATTCAGTCATCTTGCTTCAGATATTGGTCTTTACAGGAACACCCTGCCAGGGTGTTCTAGCAACTTTGAACATCTCCACAAAGGCTAAGTAGGCAAGGCTTCACAGCTCTGAATAGCCTGAAATTCCTCCTGGAGCAAGACGAGATAATGAGCATGGTGTGGAGCCACTTTGAGGCAGCCTCTCCTCTGTCTGGTAGGAGTCTGTCGCGGGCCATTTCTCATTTATCCTCCTAGTTTCAATTGAATGCAGAACTTTCTGCCTTGTGCCCCCACCTAAGGGTTCGGCTGCAAGCTTCTGTGAAGATCTATAAAAATGCTTGGTGGTAGTTTAGGGTTGGCTCTTAACAGGGCAAGAACTAGGGTGAGGCAAGAAAGACACCTAGTGGACAAAACTGTGGGGATACAGTAACAGGGCTGTGCAATGCTGATCCTGCTCTGTAACTCACCGTTCCTGACATCTGTCATCTGGTTCCTCTGTTTGGTGTCATGCTGTGATACTAGGGATACAGGGAGCTGATGCCATGCTGACTTTCTTTTGCTGTAAATACTAAACTGTCTAAATCCATTTGGGCTTCTTACTTGCTGATTCCATAGAAGACAAGCCAATTTAGCAGGTGCTACCATCCTGCTACTTATAGACTGCTTGACCACCTGACAGTCTCCTTATCATTGTTATGATCTGATATATTCTTAAATTATCTTCTCATTTAATTTGTTTCAGTAATTGCTACTTAACAGGATGCTGGTCCTCTTGGCTAGCGCACTTCCACGCCATTTTCATGTTAGTGCTTTTGCTTGTTAAATGCGTTGGTTGGGCTTCATTGTTGTCATTATGTCGCATTATATCCCTAATTCACAAAAGCAGATCAGTTCGTCCGAAGTGGTTCATTACAGTTAAAAACAAAGATAAAAGAATGGAAATGCTATAACTTAGCATAATGCCCAGAAGACAAACGGTGAGCTGGATTTCAATGCAAATATCGAGCTTTTGCTGCTAGAACACGCAAATCTATTGTCATAGGAAGAAGAGAAGTGGCTATCTAAACCCAGCTTTCCCTGCAATGGTGATCTATTAGCCCAGGAACCCAGGGTGCGCATGTGAAATTTCATTCAATAGTGACATGAAGCCATCAAAACTGACTTCTCTGGTAAACCAGGTTTTTCTGGAACAAACAAAATAATGTTTTCTAGTCTGGGTGATGAAAGACTATTAAGGCAGCAAGAAATGAATTTGAGTCTGTTTGTTAACAAATTTTACCATGCCCTAAATGGGCATTGGGTATACTCTTCCAGGGTGAAGTTGGCTGACATTCAAGGAAAAAGGCTACTCACATAAATGTTTTAAATGAGAGAGAGAATGGCTGGGCATGGTGGCTCACACCTGTAATCCCAGAGCTTTGGGCAGATCACCTCAGACCAGGAGTTCAAGACCAGCCTGGCCAACATGGTAAAACCCTGTCTCTACTAAAAATACAAAATTAGCCGGGCGTGGTAGCATGCGCCTGTAGTCCCAGCTGCTCGGGACGCTGAGGCAGGAGAATTGCTTGGACCCAGGAGGCAGAGGTTGCAGTGAGCCGAGATCGCGCCACTGTACTCCAGCCTGGGCGACAGAGTGAGATTCTGTCTTAAAAAAAAAAAATGAGATATAGGATAAAAATAACTTCTTCACGATACCAATATGAAAGTTGTCAATCTCAAGATGGAGTCACTCATGTCAAACCCAAACAAAAAGAGTCAGGTTAGAAAGGGAAAGCCCTCCTGCACACATGCCTATGATAAGAACTATATCAAAGACTCTCTGAAAGTATCTTATGCTCTTATGCACATTTGCCTGTAACAAGAACTTTTGCCAAAGACTTTCTAACCTGCGTCTTGCTTCATGAATCACAGGGACAGCTAGCCAAAAGGGCAAGAATGCTTGCCTGGCACGCTGTCTCCACTAATGAACTGACATCATCTTCTGTGATAAGCCACTGTAACCAATGTTCTCTTTGTTTCAAAACAAATTATGCGTACTTCTTTTGCCTTTAAAAGTTTCCCCTTACCTCAACCTCCTCAAATATGCCCACAGTTTACTATGGCCCCAGTGTCCTGTATTGCAATTCTTCTGCTTATTCCCAATTAAACTCAATATTTTTAGAGTCTCTCTGCTGGTTTCTTAGGTTGACACAAAGAATATCAGTAATGACGATTTATATAATTTCAAGTGGCTTGTTCAAGTGTCAAGTGTTGAGCCTTGGAGATATACATATATTCATTATATTAATGTTTAATAGAAGCCATCGTGATTCCTAAAGAAAATGCAATTGTGGCAAAAATGACTCAATTGCGTGTTTTCTTCATCAGGTGAAATAAGTCAGAGATCAATGATGTATTATTGAGCATATTTAAAGTTCACAGTCATATGCTGCAACCAAATCTGAGCTGAACACAGCCAAAAATTGATCTGAGAATGCATTCACTGCTATTTCTCGTGTTTCAACTTCTTAGCTTTTCAGTGAGCCTGGCTTGTCACTTTAGGTTTGCAGGTAGTTCTTCATTACATATGTCATCTCTGTCAGCTTCTGAACTGAAAATCATACAAGAAATGTCCCTTTTCAACAACATAAGCACCTTTTATGACATCTCAGCATTCTCCGGCATCCAATTTCATTTCGTGTTGAAAATGCAATTAGGCTATCGTGGTTGCTCAAGCCTTTCTCCTAGCAATTTGGGAGGCCGAGATCATTCTTTTCAGAGAATATTTCATTTGCCAGAGATCACCATCCTTAAAAGCTTTTCTGACAACCCTGTCTCTAGTAAAAAAAGGCTACAAGATATATAGCCGGGTGATATGCGGCAAGTAACTTTGTTAGTCCCATTCTTTCGGGAGGCTGAGGCAGGAGAATGGCCTCACCACCAGGCTGGTAAAAGTGACTCATCCCCGGCCAATGCGCTTCCAGTGGGGGCAACACAGCACTCCTTCAAAAAAAAAAAAAAAAAAAAAAAAAAAAAAAAGTTCCGGCTATCATTTGCAGGTCGCGGTGGCTCAATTTCCACCGTAATATCATTCTTTTCAGAGAATATTTCACAAGGTCAGGAGATCGAGACCATCCTGGCTAACTTTTCTGACAAACCCTGCCCTACTAAGAAAAAGGCTACAAAAAATAGCCGGGCAATTGGTGCCTATAGCCCCAGCTAACTTTGTTGAGTAGGCTGAGGCAGGAGAATGGCTTAAACCACCAGGGCGGAGCTGCAGTAAAAGATGACATCCCTCTGAATGCTTCCAGTGATGGGCAACACAGGACTCTTCAAGGTACAGAGTTCCGTCTCAAAAAAAAAAAAAAAAAAAAAAAGTTCCTATTCTATTCCCTGCGACCTTCCCCTACATGATTCTACTTTTGTTCTCAAGAATTACACATTAAATCTCTCTTTAATAGAATGGTGTTTCATCAAATATTTAAAGATACTAACAAGTCTGCCCTAAGCTGTTCCTCTTAGGGGCTTTCTCAGGTACTCCCATGTCTCATATGGTAACGTATTTCTAACTGCTATGGTGGTTGTTCAGAACACTCTTCGAATTTGTCAGTGACTCTTTCAATGAGCATTGATTCCCTGTATCCTGTACCTCTCATCAATCGGGCCATATTCATGTTTCCTTAATTCATGTTTGCTCTCTCTTGCTCTCTCTTTTAAAACTATAAAGACAGGGTTCCCCCCCACCCCCGCCAGCCTTTTAAACTTCCAGCAAAGTGGTTTTTTTTTTTTTTTTTTTGAGACAGAGTCTCACTCTTTTGCCCAGGCTGGAGTGCAGTGGCATGATCTTGGCTCACTGCAACCACTGCTTCCCAGGTTCAAGCAATTCTCATGCCTCAGCCTCCTGAGTAGCTGGGATTACAGGCACGCACCACCACGCCTGGGTAGTTTTTCTATTTTTAGTAGAGGGGGGATTTCACCATGTTGGCCAGCCTGGTCTCAAACTCCTGACCTCAAGTGATCTGCCCATCTTGGCCTCCCAAAGTACTGGGATTACAGGCATGAACCAATGCACCTGACCTGTTGTGTTTTTTTTCTTAAAAGGGATAATTAACTTTTTATTGAGGTATAACTCATATACTATACATACACCCTTTTATTTTATTTTGTTTTTGAGACAGTCTTCTAGGCTTGAGTGCAGTGATGTGCACGTCTCACTGCGGCCTCAACCTTCTCGGCTCAAGTGATCCTCCCACCTCAGCCTCCTGAGCAGCTGGGACTACAGGTGTGTGCCACCACACCTGGCTAAACTGTGTATTTTTTGTAGAGACAGGGTTTTGCCATGTTGCCCAGGCTGGTGGCAAACAATTCACCCTTTTAAAGTATAAAACTGAGTGGTTTTTAGTATATTGACAAGGTTGTGCGACCATTACCTCTCTCTAGTTCCAGAACATTTTAATGACTTCAAAAAGAAATCCTGTATCCATCAAACAGTCCCTTGCCATTCCTCTTCCTCTCTATTCTTGGCAACCACTAATCTACTCTAATAGACACACTAACCTGTTTCTATGGGTTTGCCTTTTCTAGATTTTTCAAATAAAGGGAATCACATGATATGTGGCCTTTTGTCAAAGTCTGGCTTCTTTCACTTAGAAGAAGGTTTTCAAGTTTCATCCACGTTATAGCATGTATCAATACTTCATTTCTTTTTATGGCTGAATATTTCATTGCAAAAATAAACTATTTTGTGTATTTATTCACCAGTTGATAGATACCTGGGTTATTTCTACTTTTTGGCTACTGTGAATAATGCTGTATATGTATATGAAATTTTTCATGAACTATTCATTTCATATACAAATTTTTGCATAAATTCTCTTGAGCATATATCTAGGAGTCGAATTGCTAGGTCATATGGTAACTCTGCTTAACTTACTGAGGAATTACCAAACTGCTTTCTTTTTTTTTTTTTTTTTTTTTGAGATGGAGTCTCGCTCTGTGGTTCAGGCTGGAGTGTGGTGGTACGATCTTGGCTCACTGCAACCTCTGTCTCCCAGGTTCAAGTGATTCTCTTGCTTCAGCCTCCCAAGTAGCTGGGATTGTAGGCACATGCCTCCATGCCTGGCTAATTTTTGTATTTTTAGTAGAGACAGCATTTCCCCGTGTTAGCCAGGCTGGTCTCAAACTCTTGGTCTCAAGTAATCCGTCCGCCTCAGCCTCCCGAAGTGCTGGGATTACAGGTGTGAGGCACCATGCCCAGCCCCAAACTGCTTTCTAAGGTGGCCACGCCATTTGAAAGTCACACTAGCAATGTATGAGGTTTCCAATTTCTCCATAACCTTGACAATACTTGTCAATTTCTAAAAAATTACTAAAGTATTTGTTCTTAGCTATAAATTATATCACATCTTTCTTTGTCACCAAACATGGTCTTCTTCCTTTTGTGTAAATACATATTTAGAATTTGTCTGGCTTATGGAAAGCACTCAATAAAAATATTCATATTGTTAGTCATTATCAGTACTATGTACCTTTAAGAGGAATCAAATTGAGTTGCCTTTTCTCTAGTATTATAGTTCCATCTGCTTTGAGTAGCAAATAGAATATACCTAATATATGATGCATTGCTGAGGTCAAGGAAAAACAGGTTGATATAACTTAAATGTTCCAGCAATTGTTATTTCTTTGCAGGTTTCCCTAACAAAGTGCCTTGATTTTAAGCCTGGGGATTGAGCCATTGTGGAGCAGGTCTGTGGCCCCTACATGGCAGATGAGGCTTCTGATGTTGACATTGGCCAAGGCCTTTGCAAACAAGCCAGGCCAAAAAGGTTCAACAGTTACAGCAGGTGCTTTAATGAGGGCATTGATCTTATCCTCTATGATGGGCACCTCATCAGCATGCAGGGTGAGGGTTGAGTAGATGCAGTGGAGCTTGGAGATGAAGACAGAGGCCGTGGTGTGGGTAATGCAGGGCTGTCTCTGCCAGGTGTGGTGTTAGTCACTGAATGAAGTGGGCCTCACCCCAATGCAGCTTTAGTTTCTTCAGGACAGAGCAGCTTGGCGACAGATGAGAAAAGGAAGCAATTTCTTAAAATAAGAAAACAATAAAGTTTGCCACATCAGTGGATTCTTCCTTTCACGAAACATTCCCCTGTAGCAGGCAATGCTGTTTGGTAGCATTTTATCCATAGGAGAATTTCTTTCAAAATTGGAGTCAATCCTCCCAAACCCTGCCGCTGCCTTGTCAACTAAGTTTATGTAATATTCCAAATCCTTTATTGTCATTTCAACAGTGTTCACAACATCTTCACCAGAAGTAGATTTTGTCTCAAGAAACCACTTTCTTTGCTCATTCATAAGAAGCAACTCCTCATTCACTCACGTTTTACTATGAGATTGCAACAATTCAGTCCTATCTTAAGGCTCTACTTTTAATTCTAGTTCTCTTCCTATTTCTACCACATTTGCAGTTTCTTCCTATACTGAAGTCTTGAACCCCTCCTGTTATCCATGTGGGTTGGAATCAACTTCTTCCAAACTTCCAAACTCTTATTAATGTTGATATTTTTACCTACTCAAGAATTATACATTATATTTATCTTTAATAGAATGGTCTTTCATCAAATATTTAAAGATACTAACAAGTCTGCCCTAAGCTGTTCCTCTTAGGGGCTTTCTCAGGGACTACCATTTCTCATATGGTAAGGTATTTCTAGCTGCTATGTTGGTTGTTCAGAAAACTCTTCAAATTTGTCAAATATTCTCATTAGTCACAAATGTTCTTAATGGCATCTAGAATGGTAAATCCTTTCCAGAAAGTTTTCAATTTACTTTGCACAGATCCGTCAGAGGAATCACTATGTATGACAGCTATAGCTTATGACATGTATTTCTTCTTCTTCTTCTTCTTTTTTTTTTTTTGACAGAGTCTCACTCTGTTGCCCAGGCTGGAGTGCAATGGCACGATCTCAGCTCACTGCAACCTGAACCTCCCAGGTTCAAGCAATTCTTCTGCGTCAGCCTCCTGAGTAGCTGGGATTACAGGTGTGTGCCACCATGCTGGCTTTTTTATTTTTAGTAGAGACGGGGTTTCACCATGTTGGCCAGGCTGGTCTTGAACTCCTGACCTCAGGTGATCTGCCCACTTCAGTCTCCCAAAGTTCTGGGATTGCAGGCATGAACCACCACTCCTGGCTGAAATGTATTTCTTAAATAATGAGACTTGAGATTTGAAATTGCTCCTTGATCCATGGGCTGCAGAATGGAAGCTGTGTTAGCAGGCATGAAAATAACATTCATCTCCTTGTACATCTCCATCAGAGCTTTTGGATAACAGATGCATTGTCTATGAGCTGCCATATTTTGAAGGAATTTTTTTTTTAAAGAAGCAGATGTCACAAGTGGGCTTAAGATATTCAGTATATCATGCTGTAAACAGATGTGCTATCATCCAGGCTTTCTTGTTCCATGTATAGAGCACAGGCAGAGTAGATTTAACACAAATCTTAAGGACCCTAGGATTTTCAGAATGGCAAATGAGCACTGGTTTCAAGTTAAAGTTACCAGTTGCATTAGACCCTAATGAGAGTCAGCAGGTCCTTGGGAGCATTGAAGCCAGATGCTGACTTCTCCTCTTTAGCTATGAAAGTCTTAAATGGCATCTTACAATAGAAGGCTGTTTTATTGAAAATCTGTTGTTGTTTAGTGTAGCCACCTTCATCAATAATCTTAGCTGGATCTTCTGGATAACTTGCTGCAGCTTCTTCATCAGCACTTGCTGCTTGACCTTGCACTTTTATGTTATAGAGAAGGCTTCTTTCCTTAAACCTCATGAATTAACTTCTGCTGACTTCCAACTTTTCTTCTGAAGCTTCCTCACCTCTCTTAGCCTTCATAGAATTGAGGAGAGTTAGGGCCTTGCTCTGGATTATGCTTTGGCTTAAGGGAATGCTGTGGCTGGTTTGATCTTCTATCCAGACCAATAGAATATTCTCTAGATCATCAATGAAGCTGTTTTGCTTTCTTGTCATTCGTGTGTTCACTTAAGTAGCACTTTTAATTTCCTTCACATTCACAACTTGGCTAACTATATGGCACAAGAGGCCTAATTTTTGGCACATCTTGGCTATCGATATGTCTTCGTTACTAAGCTTTACCAGTTCTAGCTTTTGGTTTAAAGTGAGAGACATGTGACTCTTCACTTCAACACTTAGAGGCCATTGTAGGATTATTAATTGGCCTAATTTCAATATTGTTTTGTTTCAGAATAGGGAGGCCCTAGGAGAGGGACAGAGATGAGGGCAAGGCCCATTGATGAAACAAAACATATACAATATTTATCAATTAAATTTGCTGTCTTAATGGCATGGTTGATGCTGCCCCAAAACAATTACAATAGTAACACTAAAGATCACTGATCACAGATCACTGTAACAGACATAATAATACTGAAAAGTTTGAAATACTGCAATAATTATCAAAACGTGACAGAGATATGCTATTAGAAAAATGGCACTGACAGACTTGCTCTACACAAAATTGCCACAAACCTTCAATTTGTTAAAAATGCAATATCTGAGAAGCACAAGAAAGTGGTGCACAATACAATGAGGTATGCCTGTACTGAATGTGTGTCCATCCCCTCAGGGTATATACAGTGTGTAAATATGAACACAAACTGCTAGAGCAATTTTGCCATCTCAAGGAAAGCTGGCCATAAGTGGAAGCAGATGCTACTGAAGGCAGAGCAAAGACAGAAACAAATATGGGTCCTGGATGATATCGTCGAGTTTCTGAGGCAACCAACCCTGATGCCTTCATAATACTCCAGTTATAGAAGTCAAGATATCCCCTTATTGTTTAAGCCAATTTGTGTTGCATTTTGTGGAAGATGTAAAGATACGCTGCCCAGATTCCCTTTCAAGGAAGTACTTGCTGCCCAGGTGTAGGGAATGCGGTTAGCAGGCAGCCCCTAGCTATTTTCTTCAGGGTCTGCTTCAGCAGCAGAAGGCCACCTTGCTTGAGATTACACCCTTTCTAGGTCAGACAGCAGCTAGTATAAGGGGCTGGCCATTTTAGCCTGACAATGATACTCTTGATGGGCAATACTTACTCTAAAGCTCCCTCTCAGGATGGCTGAGAATTTGCTGGACATGAATAGCAGTTTAACTACTTCCTCTGAACAATCCTGCTTCCACTCCATTCCTAATAAAAATCTTTCTTCTCATCTCCAATGTGGAATACCCAATCTGTGACAAGTTTTCTGTAACATCAGGCAAAAGCATCCTGAGATTCAGTGAGCTAGTCTGAATATCTACAGGATGAGAAATGCACTCATGATCTCTTATTTTTGACTTTGTATTAAGGAAGATTTCCAGCATGCACAAAAATAGAGAGAAGAATATAATGAAACAACAATATCAATATATGACAAATAGTTATCATCTGATGCCCTCGTGTATTATTTTAAAATAAGTCCTAGACAATATATTATTCCATCCAAAAATACCATAGTGCACCAATGTTTGCTTTGAGATGCAATACAGTGCCTTTTTCTCCATTCTTCTCCTAATCCAACTCCTCTTTATATTATCTCATCTTTTCTTCCTCTTCCCACCACCATAGCTTTAAAAAGAGGAAGTGTTTTAATAGGAGAAGGGGCAGGGGTGGCAGTGGTAAGGGATAAAAGGCTCAGAACAAATACTGGAATCCTTTCATTCATTCAACAAACATTTTAGACCTATCCTCTCTCAAAGTCTCAATCATCACTAGTGTAGGCAGTTGTTCAGATAGGTGGTACTGGACAATGATGTTTTTGTTTAGCCAGAAAAGAAGAATGGAAAAGAGTCCCTTACCACCTGCCATCTAGTGGTTACAGTGATAAGTAACATGCATGCTTTCTACTAGACAGATTAATACATGGTTTGTTTTATGGAACAAACAGGAAATTAAGGCCAGAGGGGTAAAGTGATTTAAGGTCATATGGCTAGTTAATAGCAGAGCTTGGCATAGAACCCAAACAAGTTGATTTTAAGACCTGTGTAAATTTTGATTGTTTGAAACATAAAGATGTCATTCAAATGATTTTAAATTTGATTAAAGCATCATCCTGTTTTGTATTTATTTGTATTAAGTTACAGTACATTAGTATCAAAGGAGAAAAAGTGCCATTGGTTGAATGAGGGAACAAGATGGGCCTATGAGACAATATTAACATTGAATTATTTTTCCATTAAATGGTCCTATTACCAACATTTCAATAATAATAATAATGCCTATGCTAGCTCTGTCATATTCCTAAACAAAGGGTGAATAATTATATTAGAGAAAACTAAATGCAATTATGCCACATCATTGACAGTGCATTCAGAGTTTATGTTACCTTCTGGAGTTTGTTGGATCTGTTACTTATTCCTGTCCAGTCAGTTAAAATTGAAGGTGAAGCTCACAGGAGCTGATACTTTACACTTTATTTCTGGGTAAATATAAGAAGTTTGCCAGGGGAATGGAAATACTGTATTTCAAATGAATCCAGCAATGGCCACACCAAACATTCAGATGATCATCACAATTAGGCGGCATCTAGGTTACATTGCCCTTGTCTCTCCAGGGCTGGGACTTTCCTAATCCTTTTCACTTGAGAGGGAAGGATTTAAAAGTGAATCTACCCCTACCTTATTAACATTTTGAGGCAGATTTTGGGAATGGGGAGAGGTGGCGAGCATTTTGAGACTCTACTTTTGGTGTTAGTATTGAAACTCATTGTGTGACATTTAGACGCTTCTTTGGATCCCATTTTCCTTACCTGTAACAGCAAGGGGTTGACAAAGTGATTACCTCTAAAAGTTCCTTTCAGTTCTGTCATTCTGTGAAATTTTTGTGCTAAGAATAAATCTTCAGTTCAGCTGGTCCCTTCTGCTTTTTCCTGGGTTGACTTCCTTCCTCCCACAATCATTTATTGAGTATCTCCATGTTCTTGAGGGTAGGGCCTGGGTTTTATTCAACTTTCCCCATCACCTAGTACAATAACTAAGCAGGTTATTTCCAGTAGGGTTAAAGTTGTTTTCTATATAAGATTCCAACCTTGAATGGAGGGGCTCACAGTTCCAAAGAGGGTGCCAGGCATCATCAATTAACTAAAAGCTGAGTATCTGTAAAAATAAAAAAAAAAAAAGTGGGGTGGGGGGACGCGGGGGGACATAAAGGCTAGTAGGATACCTGGTTCCAGTTGTCCTTAAGCACAGGTATGTTACAACAGGGAATAAGAGTGCATAATAATGCAAAAAGTAATGGTTAACACTCATCGAATGCTTTCAATGTGACAGCGCTTTCAGTGTATTATCTCAAGTAATACAATCGTCCTATTTTCTAGGTACTAGTATTATGTTTCACACTTGAAGTGGGCACAGAGAGGTTAAGTAACATGCCCAGGCAACACTGTTAGAAGTGGGAGGCAGCATTTGAAACCAGATAGCGAAACCTCACAGCCTGCACTCCTAGCGCTCCACTACGTAGATAAATAAGAAAAATCACAATAACAATCGTGATTTCTCCAAGAGGCCAGGTGAATTTGACCAGTGATGAGTACAACCTACAGAAGGAGCAGAGGGAAGTGGCTGCCGAAAAGAAGGCTAAAGAAGTTTGCAAAAAGATAACATGCACTTTTCCAGGCTAGATACATAGGCCGAGAAGCAAACCGGCGGAATAAAATCCGACAAGCAAGATGTGGAGCGCGCCAGGACGCCAGGTGAACTCAAAGAACAGGTCGGAAGTGACGTCACTAGCCGAGTCTGGCGCTCAGCGGGACTGCGGGTCCGGTGGAATTCCGGCCGGATGTGGCGCACGGGAAGTTACGCAGGGGAGGCGGTACCTGGTTGTGGAGGGTGACGCCATGGGCGGGGCGGAGCGTCTGGGATCCGCTGGGAGCCTCTGATCCCCGACAGGTAACTTGCTGGCGGGATCTGAACTGGGGCGAGGGTGGCAGCTGGGGTTGATGGCCTAGGTCGCTCGGGGCCCTAAGCGCGGGCGGACACAGGTTAGGTAATGGACAGCATTAGGTCGTGGCTGGAGAAAAGGCTCCTTGGCATGAGGCTCCCTGAGGGGTTGAGGATATGGAGAACTCTTGGGAACTTGGTCTTGGGGGCCCGAAGTCGTCGAGGAAATACAGACAGGTTGAGTCTTAGAATCAGACATGGCTGGGGGCCATGGGTTTCCGATCATTGGCGCGTATGGTGGAGAGACGGAGCCTGGGACACTGAGATGAGCTGACCTAGGGTTCACCTACCCCGACCTGTTCTGCTAATAGGGGACAGGGACCTCAACTTTTTGTCTCTTAACTCGTAGCACAATGCCTTGCCGCAAGTAAGCATTCTTTAGATGCTGTCGAAGGAATGAATGAATGAATGAATGAATGAATGAGCCACCCAACCTGATTCTGCCTCCCCGGCAGAACCTTTCTCCAAATTTCAGTATTCTAACCTCTAAATATAGAAATGACTCCAGTTTAGTTTGCTAACCAGTGGTTTATGAGGATGCTGGTGCAGCAGATACCCAGGACATTGTTGGGTTTTGTTAGTTTTGTCTTTTATGGTTATTGAAATTTAGAAATGTGTCTTAGTATTCTTATCCGGATGGAGAAGATGAGTCACTTACTTTGGCTTCTTTCAGGTTCCTTTACTTTTCTGGGAAGAACTTGTAGGGAAATGATACCAGGGAGGAGCTGGACCGTTGTAAACAAACTGCTGTTATAGCACTGACTGCTCTTAATGTTTTCTTTTAAGCAAAGTAAACTTACTTTCCTTTTTTTTTTTTTTTTTTTTTTTTTTTTTTTTTTTTTTTTTGAGACGGAGCCTCGCTCTGTTGCCAGGCTGGAGTGCAGTGGCGATCTCGGCTCGCTGCGTGACCTCCGACCTCCTGGTTCAAGTGATTCTCCTCCCTCAGCTTCCCGAGTAGCTGGGATTACAGGCACACGCCACCGCCCACAGCTAATTTTTGTATTTTTAGTAGACACGAGGTTTCACCATGTTGGCCAGGATGGTCTCGATCTCCTGACCTCGTGATCCGCCCACCTTGGCCTCCCAAAGTGCTGGGATTATGGGCTTGAGCCACTGCGTGTGCGGCCACTTTCCTTTTTCTTAATGGTTTCTTTTTTTTTTTTTTTTTTGAGACGGAGTCTCGCTCTGCCGCCCAGGCTGGAGTGCAGTGGCCGGATCTCAGCTCACTGCAAGCTCCGCCTCCCGGGTTCACGCCATTCTCCTGCCTCAGCCTCCCGAGTAGTTGCGACTACAGGCGCCTGCCACCGCGCCCGGCTAGTTTTTTGTATTTTTTAGTAGAGACGGGGTTTCACCGTGTTAGCCAGGATGGTCTCGATCTCCTGGCCTCGTGATCCGCCCGTCTCGGCCTCCCAAAGTGCTGGGATTACAGGCTTGAGCCACCGCGCCCGGCCATCTTAATGGTTTCTTCATTATCTTATACGTAAGTGTACTACTTACATTTGAGATGTGAGAATTATAACTCACTATTATTATATTATAATTGAGAATATACCTTATATTTTTGATATGAAAATAGTAATTTATGAAAATCCAGTCAGAGATTACACCTGGTGTTTATAAGTAAGGTTAACTCCTTCCAAACAGTTACATTAATAGAGGGTCCCCAAAAGAAGATTAAACTGTTTCCTTTGTTGGAAGTACTTGTTTAGGTGTCTTAAATGTGATCAAGAGTGGGGCCGGGCATGGTGGCTCACGCCTGTAATCCCAGCGCTTTGGGAGGCCAAGGTGGGCAGATCACTTGAGGTCAGGAGTTCAAGACCAGCCTGGCCAACATGGTGAAACCCCGTCTCTACTAAAAATATGGAAAAAATTAGCCAGGCAGGGTGCGATCCTGTAATTCCAGCTACTTGGGAGGCTGAGGCACGAGAATCACTTGAAGCTGGGAGGCGGAGGTTGCAGGAGCAGAGGTTGGGCCACTGCACTCCAGCCTGGGCGACAGAGTTAACTCCTCAGGAAATATAAATAAATAAATAAAATATAAAATATAAATAAATAAAACTTAAAAAATGAAAATTAATTTTAAAAATGTGATAAAAAGTGGGAAGGGACCTAAAAAACAACTACTGTAACCTTATTGGTTTTGGTTGTCAAATGGAAAAAAAGAGCAGATGAGACTGTCGTCAGGCTGTGTAATGAAATCTTGGCATGAATCACTGCCTAGTCCAGTGAGGTGAATGTGTGTATGGACCACATAATGAGATAGCAGCTCTGGTTTCAGAATCTTACCATTAGATTGGGTATAGTAGGAGTAGGAAACCCTGAATTTATGCCACATGGGAGTGTGTGTGTGTGTGTGTGTGTGTGTGTGTGTGTTTTACAGAGATGAAACTTCTTAAGCATTTTTTAGATATAAAAATCTAAGATGTTCTCAAAATAGGTTGAAAACTCCAAAAAGTTGACATGTAAATATACTATTGCACTGTTTAAATTTTAAGTTTACATACCCTTAAACCTTGTTTTCCCAGTTTCTGGAAAGTGCCCAGAATCATGCCCATTTGTGTATACTGTTACTGTGGTACCACCTTTAGAATACATAAAATTATGGTACAAAGTCATGTTTTGAGATCCTGTAGATTTATGTTAATATTATTGTCTTACTTAAAAATCCAGTCTAATTTTGCTACCTCAGTCTCCTATTCAGTGTCAATCTGTTGTTCAGTGTGATGTCCACTAAACTGTGGACATCTAAATGTCTGTGTAGTATAACTTTTATTCATAATGAGTTGGTATCTCAGTGGTAACTTAGGTCTGTACATTGACATTCTTGAGGTTTTCGGTTTTGCAGAACACTGATATCTATGGACTCTAAAAATGGACTTCATTTAAAGAAACCCACGGACCATTAATGGACAAAAACATGAGTCAATATGTATTGTGGCATTCAAATCCTAGCACTTTGGGAGAGGTAAGTAATTGACTGTGTTTTATGTTTGTTGAGATTGTAGAACAATCTTAAATTTGCCTAGGAAATTATAGGATTGTAATTGAAAAGTACAGTTCTTAATCTCTTTATGTTTTAATCAGGACCTTCCAAAGAAAGGTTTGTTTTGTATATATGAAGCAATTGTTCTTATTTTTCTGTAAAGTTGATCAGAAATTGAAGATTGGCAAGCTATATTTATATTGTTCCTGGAAAGTTACTGCTCTGCTTTCTTTTTTTAGGGGGGAACCTCCTTTCAACACTTTACATCCTGGTAGAAATAATTTAATCTGTGGATACCCTGTAGAAATGAGGCCTCAAATAGTCATTTAAATTATCTTGCATCCAAGTTTGGCTATGTAATAGTATATGTATCAAATCTACTGATCAATTTTATCTTGTGCCTCAGATTTAAGCAAGAAAAGAGGCCCAAAAATGTCTTTTTTTCTTTTTCCTGCCTTATTCATGCTATTTTATTTTTTTCTTTCTTCTTCTTTTAAAAAATGTATTAGGTGGTTGATTCTCCAGGCCTTTTATCTTTCTGTCTCAAGGGGGTAAAATTTATTTTCTCCCATTTTACCTTTTTTAATTGATCGGTTTGTTCATTTTCAGAACCTTAACTTCTAACTTTATGATAATATTTGTCACCCTTTAATCACTAAGCATTAAACTTGTAGTTTTTTTCTGGTCTCCTTTGTAGATACCCTGGCTTCTTATTTAGAATTTGCTTAATTCTATAGCAGACAGTACTTCTAGGAATTCATCTTTCAGATTTATTTGGCCTTACACACAGAAATTTGCATACAAAGATTTTTGTCACCATATTGTTTGAAATTTAAAAAACCTGCTAGAAATAGCCTGTGTTTCAACAGAGGTCTAGTTAAATGACTGTCTTTATACAAAGTAATACTTTGCAGCTCTTAGGATAAAGTAGTTGCAGAGATGCAGATATAGAAAAATCTCTAATACATATTGTTAACTGATAAAACAATAAAAAGAACTATACATACAGTATGTTTTCATTTGTGTTTATATAAAGCATACATTTATATACATACATACAAAATTTCTTCAAACCAGCGTAAGGAATTATTGACAGATAACCCTGGGAAATGAGACTAGAGGCCTAGACTAGGAAGAAGAGACTCACATCTCACAATTTTTCCGTATACTATTTCTGGTGGGTTGATTTTTTTTTACTATGAGCATGTTTGTATTTTCATAATACTAAGAAACAAACAGCAAGTCTTTACAATAATTTAACAATTATGAGAGTCTTTTACTATTCCCTTATGACTTTCTGTTCTTATAATACTTGGACTATTTAGAAGAAGTAGGGTTACATAAATGAGTTAAGATTTTTTCAGAGCTGCAATCTATTCCAATCCATTGTAATAGATTTTAAACCTTGACGTTAGATTGTTACTATTAATAAGATCTTAAGAATACTAAATGCTTAGTCTTGCCAAATTCAGTATTCATTTACAGTATACTGAGTGTTGCTGACCTGACCAGGTGATATGGTGGGTGTTACCATTGTTTGCAAGCTAGGTTAGTATTGCTGTGGCATAATTCTGAACTTCACAGTATTACTGAATAGGATGAACTTTGTTTTATTTGAATTGCTATTTAGGGACTTTTTAAACAACTCATTATTATTTTACTTTGTTCTTGATGTTTAGAACTGGCTTAAAGCATTGCGAAGAATGGCTTGTTCTGTTAGTAAAATCAGTAAACCAGAAAAATAATTTATATAATTGGTAATCTCATTTTGTATTACTTTTAATTAGCTGATTATCTGCCTTGGGAATGCAGCAGAAAATTCTGGTGACTTTTACTTCGATAATCATTTTTGTCTTCCCATACTTTTATTGTAGGACATTTGGAATAGTAGTAATAGATAAGTAAAATGAATTATATGAAAAATTTAAATATATAATAATCTTTATTTTTTAATAAGGATTTTATTAGAAACTTGCTTGAGAATAGGCTTTGTAAGATACATACCTATATGATACCACTTATTGTGTGTCTGTTAAAAATCATAATGAACGCCTGGCACTTTGCTCACAAGGTCAGGAGATCGAGTGGTCTCTTAAAAATCAAAAAATTAGCCGGGCGCGGTTGTGGGCACCTGTAGTCCCAGCTACTCGGGAGGCTGAGGCAGGAGAAGTTGAACCCGGGAGGCGGAGCTCGAGATCGCGCCCTGTAACTCCAGCCCGACAGAGCGAGACTCCGTCTCAAAAAAAAAAAAAAAAAAAAAAAAAAGAAAAAAAAAAAATCATAATGAAGGCTGCTAACTATTGGTTGAATCATGATTAGTAGAATAGAAGAAGTTATAGGCTCACGCCTGTAATCCCAGCACTTTGGGAGGCCAAGGTGGGTGAATCACCTGAGTTCGGGAGTTCGAGACCAGCTTGACAACCATGGAGAAACCCCATCTCAACTAAAATTACAAAAAATTAGCTGGGCGTGGTGGCACATGCCTGTAATCCCAGCTACTCAGGAGGCTGAGGTAGGAGAATCACTTGAACCCAGGAGGCAGAGGTTGCGGTGAGCCAAGATCACACCATTGCACTCCAGCCTGGGCAAACTTGGCAGAGTATTTTGCATATACTCATCTCTGTTAAATGATGCTTTGTTTCCTAATGTCCTTGGGATTAATCACTATCATCATGAAGGGGAAATCAGTGAGTGCGATGCCTAGAGTAAGACTCTTTATTCTTGCTAAGTGAATGGATAGCAATGAATTGAATCCAAGGACAGATTGTTTTCCTAAATCAAGAGGATAGAATATGGTAAAGGTGACATGGAGAGAAAGGAGATGAACCTGAATGTAAAAGTTACATGTAGAGAACACAGAATTGAGGAAAGATGCTTCTATATGTGTGTGTATATATGTGTGTACATAGAGATATAGTATATAATATCTACATCTATGTATGTTGCATACATATATGTTCTGGAAACATATATATTTATAGAGAGAGAATATATATATTCCAGAAATATGTGTGTGTATGTGTATATACACATAGAGAGAGAGATAAAGAGAGAATATACATATATATATATATATATTCCGGAAAACCAGATAGGAGGTTATCCAGTTAGTCAATAAGGAAAAAAAAAAAAAGCGCATTAAGTCCTTAGAGCTGGGCCTGTCATAGGCTAACTCATGATTTTGCGAGTAGCTTAAATAATTTTGGAAGTTTTAAGATTATTCACAGAGTTGAAATGACAAGAAGGCAGACCTAAGCTTAAGTGAGAAAATTAAAATCTAGCAACATAAACTATTATGTTAACCATATCTTTTGAGATTCTGTTTTGTGTTGTTTTGGGGAGGGGAGAAAGAATAGAGAACTCAAAAATTTATTGATGTTCAATTTGAATTGAACTAGAACATAAGTCTTTCCTAGCATTCCAATTGTTTATGACCAAGATTAAACAGATCGCATTAACCTATAAAACATTAATGCACAAAAACTGATTTGATTACCTTGCAGAACAGGAGAACTGTTTTTAATCAATGTTTTGATCCTATAAAAGGGCAATTGTAATGATCTAGATTGAGGGGACTGGAACTATTTAGAAGACTTTGGAAGGGTTGTTCTTTGTCATTTGAGGCCAAATTTCATTCAAAATAAGAGAAAGTATAGAACTATTAATAATTAGCAGTGAAGCAGACTGTGTTGAGAGGCAGTGAACTCCTGGTAATTTGGGTTGCTTAAGCAGATTTTGAACATCAGGAACACTGTAGAGGGGATTTTTCATTGTATGGAAGAATGTACTAGATTATTCCGGAGACCTCTTTCAAATCCTAAAAACTTTTTTGTAGTGTAATAAAGTGATTTATTGTAGATGGGTTTAACCTCTTATTCCTATATTTAAATACTGATAGCTAACATATCCACTGGTCACTTATCCATCAACCTCACCTCACCCATAACCAGGACATAAATTTTAAAATTATTTGAACTTCAAATTATAAGACATAAAATCAACATGCTTTTCTCAGATCCTTACTCAGTTTACTTTTATTTTAGACACAATTCTGATAGGCTTAATTAGCTGGCATCTAATTCCATGAGATATTAGAAGTAACAAATCATGAATAGTCCAGGTGCTCCTATTAGAGGCAAAGAAAAAAAGAAAAAACTCATAAAGCAGACCAGCGAATTTAAAATTGTAGCAACCTGAGTCCTTTTGATAAGATGAAAACAACTCTATATTAATGGATATTCAAAATGATAACCCTGACTGAAAAGAAGTAATTTATGTTTAGTATTTTCTATTGAAGAAGGGAAGAATACCTGAATTTTAGAAAGATCTCTTCAGTGTGTTTAATAACAAAAGACAGTTGGATAGATATTTTGGCATTTGGAGAGGCTGCATTGTATAGTGGAAAGAGCACAAACTCTAGAGTAATATAGACAGATTTGAATCTGGGCTCCAGTCTATTAATTAAGTTTTATTATTCATTTCAAGCCTCCATTTCCTCAGCTGTAAAAAGGAATTTACTGAAGGTTAATGTATATAAAGTCTTGCCTAAGTAAAAATAGCTATTGTTATTATTTCATTATTACCATAAAGCTGATTTTATCTTGGTTAAAAAAAATTTTTGGCTATTCAAGTAGAGCAAGAATAAACTTATCTAATAGTTTTAGTGTAAGTTTAATATATATAATGCTAATAATGGTGATGGCATGCTTGAAAAAAGTTTTTAAAAATTATACAAGTAATTCATATCCACCTTACAAAAATTAGGTTATAGAAAATATACCTAAGCAAAACAAGGAATAAAGTTGTCAGAATCCTTTATCACTATAATATTTTAGTGCATGCTTCATTTTTAAACTGCTTTGACATTCCCACAGGGTGTCACTTCTGAGTAGTGACTGCTGAAATGGATTCTATATTACTACTGTTGGGGAATTTACATTATTCACTGTGCTTTCTAATCATAACATGAAGTGAAAGATTGTGACATGGCACAATACTGATTAAAATAAAGCCCCGGTCCTGGTAAATTTTGTTGTATTGAAACCAGTTTTGTAGAGTGGTGGGTGTTGCTTTCTGTTCTGGAGCCAGAGAGCCCAAGTTTGAATCCCGTCTCTACTATTTATCAGCTGGGTAATTACCTGAATTTCTTAATTTTTCTGTACTTCAGTTTCTTTATCTGTAAATTGGGGACAATAGTAGTATCTAATTCATGGGTTGTTGTGAGGATTAAAGGAATTAATCTACATAAAGGGTTTAGAGCAGTGCCTGGCACAAAGTATAGACTCAGTAAATATTAGCTGCTATTATTATTCGTTTTTAGGCAGGTTTATACAAGCATATAAGATAAACAGAATGAGCACAAAATTAAGTCAGTGAGATTAAAAACCTCTTCTAAAAAAGGGAGAGGTATGGAACAGAGGCTAGTATCCCCTGAGGGAGAGAGGCCTCTGGTAATTATTTACTGAGCTAAAATTTCAGAGGGCTATAACTTGTCTTTTGTTGCATCAGGCACATGTTTACTATATTTTTACTATATGATTTTCATTTGAACCTTGCAAAGGGGTCTGAATTTTTCCATTTGAAGGCATTGTTTCTTTTTCTCCCTGTTTAAATATTTCAATATTTTTGAACCATAATATTTCCACATCAGTTTCTTTCCCTACCCCACAAAGTCAACATCATTTTATGCTGCCTCTTCCAACAAGCATTTTGGCTGTGCTTTCAGAGATCAAAAGCTCTTTAAGACAATTCGATACCATGGATAGAGATCAAAGAGATACAATAAATTATCATTAAATCAGTGTATCTGACTACAGCCCCAGGGAGATTCTGTAAGAACTTTAAATTCTGTTGCAATTTTCAGTGACGGGTATTAATCAAAGAGATAAGCCAATGAACATATTTAGCCGTTCTGTCTACTGTACCTTTTAAAAAAATTTTTTTTCCTTTTCTTTTTTTTTTGATTTTCTCCTTTTCTTTTAGCATGGTATCTAGTAATCTGATTAATTACTGACCAAAAAGAAGTTTTTAATTTCCCTTAAAAAAATTGTTAGACTTGTAGTAGAATTTTTTTTGTGTTTTGTTTTGTTTTCAAGCATCAAGTACCACGTTTTTGAAGACCATGGCCTATCATCATTATGCATTCAAGATTTGAGTTTGAATAACCTCATCAAGACTTAGATCTTCTTCAAAAGCTTCAAGTCTCATCTGCATTAAAGCTCTCCATTGAACCCTCTCACAAAAGTACAAGCTTAAAGGGACTAAAATCCATTCATACATTCCATTTTATATCCCTTCCTCTGACTTCTCTTCAATTTCCTTGGCTTCTAGGGTGCTTCATATTGCTTATGTTCCTTTAGACTAGAGCCAAGGAGACAGTGCTTTCCAAAAAATGTGTTCTGTGGCCATAAGTTTTCATTGATAGAGAAGCATAAATTTAACATGATGAATTTAGAATTAGGACTTTTATGGTATCCTATAAAAAGTTGAGTTAACAGGCCGGGCACGGTGGTTCCTGCCTGTAATCCTAGCACTTTGGGAGGCTGAGGCAGCCGGATCCCCTGAGGTCAGGCATTTGAGACCAGCCTGGCCAACATGGCGAAACCCTATCTCTACTAAAAATACAAAAATTAGCCGGGCGTAGTGGAGGGTGCCTGTAATCCCAGCTACTTGGGAGACTGAGGCAGGAGAATCACTTGAACCCAGGAGGCGGGGTCTGCAGTGAGCTGAGATCGTGCCTCTGCACTCCAGCCTGGGTGACAGAGCAAGACTCTGTCTAAAAACAACAAAAAAAGTTGAATTAACAATAAGGAAATTAGGACGAAGTGGCAAAAATATTTTGGGTTACATTATACTCTCAGAAGCTATGTGGTTTAGAGAAAAGGGTCCCCAACCACAAAAGTTAGTGGTTCTTATTCTGTCTACCTCATACTAGGTATATGGTAACTAATAAAGTCACTTAACCTCTCTGAACCGTAACTTCATCATCTATGAAGTGAATCTGACATTTTCCCCCCGGCCTACCTCACAGGGTTGTTGTGAGGATCAAATGAAATAATGTACATGAAAAGACATATATAAAATGTATAATACAGACAAAGGGTCCTGTTACATAGTTGGAAGTCATTCCCTCAGATCTTGGGTCTAGGAAGGTAGGTGATTTAAACTCACTGAAAGCATGTACCATATTCAGGTCGGATACATGGTAACAAGGCTATATTAAATTTTTTTCTCTGAGTTGAGTCCCTAAAATACTATCATGGGCTGATTCTAAGAAGGAGCACGAATATATATTCCCCTAAAATTATAGCTTAGCATTGTTAATGCTCTAGAGCAGTTATCAGAGTTATATGTTGTAACATATTAGTGATTTGTGAAACTTTTTAACTAAAATGTGACCCTCATTTTTCTTTAAATGAAAGAACATAGAATATTTCACAATGCATTCCATGTGGTAAGAGTAAAAAATTGTTTTAGTTATATGTACAAATGTGTGTGTGTGAAGGTGTGTGTACTTGGTCATTAAATAAAATGTACTTTTTTTCCCCTGTGAGTTGCAGCTGCTGTTCTTTCTTTCTTTTTTCTTCTTTTTTTTGAGACGGAGTCTGACTCTGTCACCTAGGCTGGAGTATAGTGGCGCGATCTTGGCTCACTGCAACCTCTGCCCCCTGGGTTTAAGTGATTCTCCTGCCTCAGCCTCCTGAGGAGCTAGGATTACAGGCACTCGCCACTGCGCCCGGCTAATATTTGTATTTTAAGTAGAGACGGGGTTTTGCCATGTTGGCCAGGCTGGTCTCAAATTCCTGACCTCAGGTGATCTACCCACCTCTGCCTCCCAAAGCGCTAGGATTATAGGCGTGAGCCAGTGCACCCAGCTTCTTTTTCTTTTTGAGACAGGGTCTCATTTTATCATCCAGGCTGAAGTGCAGTGGCACAGGCTACAGCAGCGGCGTGATCATGGCTCACTTCAGCCTTGACCTACCGGGCTCAAGTGATTCTCCCACCTCAGCCTCCCCAGGTAGCTGGGACTACAGGCACAGGCCCCCACAACCGGCTAATTTTTCTATTTTTTGTAGAGATGGGGTTTCATCGTGTTATGCAGGCTGGTCTTGAACTCCTGAGCTCAAGTGATCCACCCACCTCAGCCTCCCAAAGTATTGGGATTAGACATGAGCCACTGTGCCCAGCCATCAGTTGCTGTTCTCAGAGTGCCATTTTGGCACTAATGCCTTCCTACGCATTTGGATTCCTAAGAGACTCAGCATTTTTTTTCACTTTCTACTACTACTTGTGACAAAGAAATTAATACCAATTTGACTTATGGTGTAATTGAAATATTTTTTATTTCGTAGCACAGATAAAGCCTGTATGCCTCATGGATATTTAATATTTTAGTATCTATTCTGATACCCAGACTGTTACAGCATTTAAAAGCTTGCTTCAACCTCTACTAGCAGAAAGATTGTGTCAAATATTTTGCTTTTTAATTTTTTTTTCTTGTATCTTTCTGGCCTAATTGCAAACAAAACCCTCCATTTAGCATTATTCGAGGACTAAGTAGAGAGAGGCTATCAAGAATGTAGTTAGCATGACTGGGAATTTGATGGTCTCTGGAAAAGAAAGTGCCATTTCTTTTCTTTCTTTGAGTAACTAGGTTTATCTTTAGTTTAATGATTTAAGATAAATAATTCACTAACATTAACTTGTTCAACTGTTACTCCTAAAAACAGATATCTCCCTCTTTGGTGATAGCATTGGTTAGGTTAGCAGAGGTGACTTTATTATAGTGTCCATGAACAATAGGGCATTGCTGCTGCTTCCCAGGGTTATGCATTCCAGTTCATTGATGAAGAACTAATTTTTTAGTGCTTTAGTGTACTGAAATGCTGCCTTTAGTGCCCTGGAATTATTTAAAGCTTGTTAGAAGGTTGTGCAAGGTATTAATTTTCTCTGCTTATAAATTATATGAATGTATATAGTCCTAGCAATATGAATGTTTATCAGAAGATGTATAATGTAGAATCCAACTGCCTCATTCTTCCTGAACAGGCGTGGCCAAACTTCTTACATTAATGGAGACTGAATGAATTGCAAAGGTTGTATAAATCGAGGCTATTATGTTTATGACAATTGGCAGCTGTGGCATAAAAGGCTCATTACCATCTGTAATTGACATTTTGTTGTTCCTCCTTCCTCCACACTTTTGCCAAAAAATGGCATTGGTATTACTACCTCTCCATGCAGGAAGTAGGATCTACCTATGAGAAAGTTCAAGAGAGTAGTTAGGCAAGTTCAGCTATCCCTGACCTTCTTCCACAACCCTCATGAAACTAATCCATTGCAAAATTCAGTCTTTTCTGCTTCCTAAATATCTTTCAAATTATTCATCTTTGTTTCCATGTCCGTCCTTATTTATTTTATCATCTTTGCCTACATTTTTGCAATATCTCTTGAATGGTTTTTTGTATTTACTCCTCCCCCCTCTTATCTCATTGCTTTTAGACTGATTTTTTAAAATACAGTTCTAATATTTTTGATCCTCTGATCTAAACTCTTATTATCTTATTGCCCTTAGAATTCAACCCCAAATCTTCAATCATTCTTTGCCTACTAAGCTCAAACCATAATGGTCTTCCAATTCTCTGACAATGCCATTTTTTTTTTCTTCAGAGTTTTTGTTGTCGTTATTGTTGTTGAGACAGAGTGTTGCTTTGTCGCCCAGGCTGGAGTGCAGTGGCGCAATCTTGGCTCACTGCAACCTCCGCCTCCCGGTTCAAGCAGTCATCTGCCACAGCCTCCCGAGTAGCTGGGATTACAGGTGCCCGCCACCACGCCTGGCTAATTTTTGTATTTTTAGTAGAGATAGGGTTTCACCATGTTGGCCAGGCTGGTCTTGAACTCCTGACCTCGTGATCCACCCACCTCGGCCTCCCAAAGTGTTGGGATTACAGGCGTAAGCCACCGTGCCCAGCCTTCTTTAGGGCTTTTGCAGATACTTTCTGCTTGGAATGCCCTCCTCTCTCCTATTCCTCTTCACATAACCCACTTCTACTCATACTACCAGTCTCACTTTTAAAGTGATATAGTCTCACTTTTAAAATAATATTTAATATTATTTTTTCCAAGAAGCCTTCCTCCATATCTCAGACTAGATTAGACCTCCATTCTCTATCATTCTTTCATAAATCACCCATTTTTTCTCAAACATAGCATAGTTGTAATTATTTCTCATATATAATCATTTGTGAATAATCTTACAAGGCAACCTTTAGAAGGGCAGTGACTGATGCATGTTTTATTACACTGTATGCCCAGTGTTTAGGAAATTGCCTAGCAAATAGTAGGGAATCAGTAAATATTTGTCAACTGATTCTTCCCACAGCTACCACTCTTCACTTAGATATTTCAGTACTGTAAGTTCTTCTGGGTTGTTGAACTTGCTCTGTTTAAAACCCTCCACTTGGCTGAGTGCAGTGCTCATGCCTGCAATTCCAGCACTTTCGGAGGCCAAGGCAGGAGGATCGCTTGAGGCCAGGAGTTCAAGACCAGCAACACAGTGAGACTCCAGTCTCTACAAAATAAAAATAATTTTAAAATGAGCCGGGCATCGTGGCACACGCCTGTAGTCCCAGCTACTCAGGAGGCTCAGGTGGAAGGATTGCTTGAGCCCAGGAGGTCCAGGCTGCAGTGAGCCATGATTGTGCCCCTGCACTCCAGCCTGGGTAACAGAGTGAGAGCCTGTCTCAAACACACAAACAAAAACCCTCTAGTTGCTTCTCATCTCACTCCAAATATGAGCCCAAGTCCTTATAATGGTCTCTAGGGCCTTACCTGATATGCCTCTACTCTCTCCTTACCTCTCTACCATCTACTGGACTGCCCAGCCCAGATCTCTTAGCTGATCTCAGAAATGTCAAGCTTTCTTCTGCCTCAGGACCTTTGTACTTGATATTCCCTGTGCCTGGAATACCATTGCCTTAGATATCTGTCTGGTTTAATCTGTCATCTTCTTTAGGCCCTTGAGGTTATGTGACTTCAGTGAGGCCCTCTTTGACCATCTTATTTAAAATTGTAACCTCACTACGTGGCATCCCTAGTCTTCTCTGCTTTACTTTTCTCCATCGTACTTATCTCTGATTGACATTCTCTTCATAGGTATTTTCCCCAGTACTGAGAACAGTGACTGACACATGGTAGGACCTTAGAACTTACTTATTAATTTTTTTTTTTTTTTTTTTTTTTTTTGAGACGGAGTCTTGCTCTGTCACCCAGGCTGGAGTGCAGTGGCCGGATCTCAGCTCACTGCAAGCTCCTCCTCTCGGGTTCACGCCATTCTCCTGCCTCAGCCTCCCGAGTAGCTGGGACTACAGGCACCCGCCACTTCGCCCGGCTAGTTTTTTGTATTTTTTAGTAGAGACGGGGTTTCACCGTGTTAGCCAGGATGGTCTCGATCTCCTGACCTCATGATCCGCCCGTCTCGGCCTCCCAAAGTGCTGGGATTACAGGCTTGAGCCACCGTGCCCGCCCAGAACTTACTTATTAATTGAGTTAATTTAACCTGTACTCACAGAGATGCATATTTGGGACAATGAGACCTGTAGCCCAAATTATGAGGGCTGAATATTTCAAGATGATTTTAGGAGATGAGTTAGTTAAATTGATTTATATCCTGCCTTGTTCTAAAAAAATTTTCAAATGCATGTAGTATGTAGGATGGAGACATAAAGAGAATAAGACAAAGCGAATGTAATAGTATTAAAGTGAGTAATGTACAGAAGGTCCCGCATAGTGGCTAAAGGCATGTTATAAATTTGGCTTATGAAAGAGTTAGCTTGCTCAGAAATGGTTGAGCTGGAATCAAGAATCTGTTCTCTGGCACAGGTCACAGATATTTGAGTCTTACATAGAAACCCAGAAAACCCATTTAACTATAAGACATTGTGCAATTACTCTTCAAAAAAAAAAAAAAAAAAAACTTGCTTTCTGTATTAGGAAATTTCCTATTGGCATAAAATGTACACAGTCTATCCATTATAAAGGCTCTGCTACATTTGAGAGATGGCAGTCACAGCTACCACCTCTGCTTATATCATGTCCAGGACATTCCCAAAGTTGATTTAAACCAAGTAATTGGATATTTTTGAAAGTTAGCTGTGAAAAATACCAACCAGCACATTAATTACCCCAGTTTCTCCTCCTCTAATCATGAGGTAGCATGACAGTACAGTGGTTGTGGCTTCCTTCCTTTTGAGGTAGATAATTGGCAACTTAGAAATAGGTTCTTGGCTGGGTGTGGTGACTCACACCTGTAATCCCAGCACTTTGGGAGGCCAAGGTGGGCAGATCACCTGAGGTCAGGAGTTCGAGACCAGCCTGGCCAACATGGTGAAACCCTGTCTCTACTAATAATACAAAAATCAGCCGAGTGTGCTGGCATATGCCTGTAATCCCAGCTACTCAGGAGGCTGAGGTGGGAGAATCTCTTGAACCCAGGAGGCGGAGGTTCCAATGAGCTGAGACTGTGCCACTGTACTCCAGTCTGGGCAACACAGTGAGACTCCGTCTCAAAAAGAAAAAAAAAAAGAAAAGAAAAAGAAATAGGTTCTTATGTAGTCACAACTAAACAAGGTAGGAAGATTGAGAGTCGGATGAATTAGACTTCAAGAAATTTTTCACCAGTACAGTAACCCAAAATAAGAGCTTCTCTCTCTCTCTCTCTCTCTGTGCATACAATTAATAGATACTATATAGTACATGTCTTTCTGTTCATGGTATGTATACTTTCCTAATTCTGTCTTTTTTTTTTTTTTTTTTTTTGTCATTTAAAACTGAGTCTGAGAATTGTTGCCATGTCTGCAGGCCAGAGATAAAGCAAGGAACGTGGGGACAGACTACAGGCCTTTCAGTAAACTCTACAGTACCTCACTAAACAAAGCTGGTATTTTTGAGGCAAAAGATGAGAATATTTAGCTAAATGGTGTTCCATTCGCAAAATGTGCTAGTTCTTATTTGATTTTTTTCTTCCTTCTTAGAAAGCTTTATCCTTTCTATCTTTGACTTGCAGATAAATATTACATTTGAAGTCACATCTGTCCCACACCATTTTTTTTAGGGAAGAGGAAAACTAAATGAACCATAGACTTAGGGAAATAATGGAAATATGGATGTTTAAAAAAACCATTTATGTTCCACGTATTTCAAGGAAAGGAAATGAGGAGACACATTAAGAACACCACAGAACCATTAAAATGGACAACTCACATAAGGGGAAAGTATTTACCAAAAGCATTATGTATAACATGTTGCTGATTAAATTTGTGTTGTTATATTTAACGTGTAAGTATACATTATTCTAATTTAAAATATGTTTATTGAATTTGCTTTACATATTGTATTTATTTGATGGAACTTTATGTTCATTTTTTAAGACGTCAAATATCTCCTCGTTTTGACATTTCATGAGTAACAGGAGAAAACCTGAAAAGAGACAAAAGTAATGCAAAGGTCATTGTGTCTTCCAGCATAAGTGATGTAGAAGCAGAAAGATCTTATTTTCATTAGAAGTGGTGAAGTGGCAGAAAGACAATATCCCCCGACTGGTTTGCTGACACAAATTTTGCCATATAGTGAGAACAAAAAAATATGTCTAGGCGTTTAACTCATTATCTCCTCAACTATGGTACACAGAATGTCTGACACAACTACAAGAGATTTTGTAAGCCAAAAGGGTTCTGTAATGACATGTTTGGAAAACGTTGCAGTCTTTTTTGAAAATTTATAATGTATCTTAACACATTCCAAATGTGCAATCACAATTCTTTTTCGCTCATAAAATCTATTAATAACCCTTGGAATCATCTTTCAGGAAATGCTGAAAATTTTGCTTCTGTTTAGGATGTAGAATGTTGCAAGAGAACATTGTTCCTATCCTAACAATGAGAAAAATCTTGATAATCCACAAAGTCATGATGTTTCTTGAGCTCATCAGAGAGTTGAGGTCACAAGGCAATCAGATGAACTGAAATTCCAAAGAGAGACAAGCCCTTTTGAAGAGATAGGACACAGAAACTGTGTTACCTTTGGCAGAGCATAGGAGGAAGAGAAGGCACTGTAAAGGTAGGTAAGAAGAAAGCGGCTGCCGGGCGTGGTGGCTCAAGCCTGTAATCCCAGCACTTTGGGAGGCCGAGGCGGGCGGATCACAAGGTCAGGAGATCGAGACCACAGTGAAACCCCGTCTCTACTAAAAATACAAAAAAAAATTAGCCGGGCGCGGTGGCGGGCGCCTATAGTCCTAGCTACTCAGGAGGCTGAGGCAGGAGAATGGCGTGAGCCCGGGAGGCGGAGCTTGCAGTGAGCCGAGATCACGCCACTGCACTCCAGCCTGGGCAACAGCGTGAGACTCCGTCTCAAAAAAAAAAAAAAAAAAAAAAAAAAAAAAAAAAAAAAAAAAGAAGAAAGTGGCTAAAACTGTAATGAATTCTTAAAGGCTTAGTGTGGGATCCTGTAACATTTCAGAATAACGGGGAGCCCCAGTCACAAAAGTAGCCTGCACTCACTTGCAAGCTTTCTTTTATGGGCCCCTGTGTTAGTTTCCTAGGGCTACCAGAACAAAGTACAGCAGTGTGCTGTGTAATGACATTTCAGCCAATGACTCCATCTTCATATTGCCATCCTCTCTGTATGTCTGTCTGTTTTTTCTCTCTCTCTCTTTTTAAAACCATTTTTAAAGATATAGTGCAGTAATATTAACTGTATATATATATGTGTGTGTATATATATATATACATATATATATAGTTACGAAACAGATCTCTCAAACTTTTTCATCTTGCAAAACTGAAACTCTATACCCCTTGAATAACTCACCTTTTCTCTCTTCCCCATTCTGCTAGTAGCACCATTCTACTTCTCATTTCTAAGAGTTTGACTATTTTTGATACTTCATAGAAGTGGAATCATGCAATAGTTTTCTTTTTGTGGCTGGTTTGTTTCACTTAACATAATGTCCTCAGAGTTCATCTATGTTGTAGCATATGATAGGATTTCCTTCTTTTTTTTTTTTCAGACGGATTTTCACTCTTGTTGCCCAGGCTAGAGTGCAGTGGCGCGATCTCAGCTCACTGCAACCTCCGCCTCCTGAATTCAAGCTATTTTCCTGTCTCAGCCTCCCGAGTAGCTGGGATTATAGCCACCCACCACTACACCCAGCTAAGTTTTTGTATTTTTAGTAGAGACAGGGATTCACCATGTTGGTCAGGCTGGTCTTAAACTCCTGACCTCAAGTGATCCGCCTGCCTCTGCCTCCCAAAGTGCTGGGATTACAGACATGAGCCAGCACGTCTGGCCTACCTTCTTTTTTAAGGCTGAATAATATCCATTGTGTGAATATACCAAATTTTCTTTATTCATCTGTTGGTGGACATTTAGGTTGTTGGCTATTGTGACTAATACTGCAATGAACATGAGTGTGCGAATATCTCTTTGAAATCTTGTTTTTAATTCTTTTGGGTATATACCCAGAAGTGGGATTGCTAGATCATATGGTAATTCTATTTTTAATTTTTTGAGGAACTTCCATACTGTTTTCCATAGCAGCTGCACCATTTTACATTCCCACCAACAGTGTACAGAGGCTCCAAGTACTCTACATCCTTACCAACACTTGTTATTGTTTTTTTTGTTTTTATTTTATTTATTTATTTATTTTTAGTTAATTTACTTTTTTAAATAGTGGTCATCCTAATAGGTATGAGGTGATACTATTCTGGTTTTAATTTTCATTTCCCTAATGATTATTGATGTTGAGGATCTTTTCATATGCTTGTTGGTCATTTGTATATCTTCTTTGGAGAAATGTCTGTCAAGTTCTTTGCCCATTTTTAAATTGAGTTATTTTGTTTTTTTAATTATTATTATTGAGTTGTAAGACATCATTATATTAATATATTCTGGATTTTTGTCAAGTTCTCTTGAGAAACTTTTTAAGGTTGCCTTTTCACTCTTAGATTATTTCCTTTGCTGCATGTAAGTTTGTAAGTTCGCTGTAGTCCCATTTGTCTATTTTTTGCACTTGTTGCCTGTGCTTTTCATGTTAATATCTAAATAATAATTGCCAAACCCAATGTCATTAAGCTTTTCCCCTGTGTTTTCTTCCAGGAGTTTTATAGTTTCAGGTCTTACAGTTAGGCCTATGATCCATTCTGAGTTCATCTTTGTAATCAACATTTTGTAGGATCTTTGTATGACAGGGTCCAACTTCATTCTTTTGCATGTGGATATCCAGTTTTCCCAATGCCATTTGTTGAAGAGACTGTCCTTTTCCCATTGTGTGACCTCAGCACCCTTGTCAAAGATCATTTGACCATATACATGAGGGTTCGTTTTGGGGCTATTCTGTTCCATTGGACAATATGTCTGTTTATGCCACTACTATTCTGTTTTGATTACTAAAGCTTTGTAATGTATGTTGAAGTCAGGAAGTTTGAGGCCTTCAGCTTTTTCTTCTTTCTCATATTTTTTAAGGCTATTCGGAGTCCTTTGAGATTTCATATGAATTAAAAGTTTTTGTTTTCTATTTCTGTAAAAACATTGTTAGGGTTTTGATAGGGATTGCATGAATCTGTAGGTCATTTTAGGTAGTATGAACATTTTAATAATATTAAGTCTTACTGGGCGCGGTGGCTTATGTCTGTAATCCCAGCACTTTGGGAGGCCGAGGTGGGTGGATTACTTGAGGTCAAGAGTTTGAGACCAGCCTGGCCAACATAGTGAAACCCTGTCTGGGGGGAAGAGGTTGCAGTGAGCCGAAATCCCACCACTGCACTCCAACCTGGGTGACAGAGCAAGAGTCTGTCTGAAAAAGTAAATAAATAAATGAGCAAATAAATAATATTAAGTCTTCCACTCCATGAGTATAGGATGTCTTTTCATTTATTCGTGTCTTCTTTAATTTCTTTCAGCAATGTTTTATAGTTTTCAATGTACAAGTCTTTTTCCTCCTTCTTTACATTTATTCCTACTTATTTTATTCTTTTTGATGCTATTATAAATGGGCTTGTTTTCTTAGTTTCCTTTATCAGATGGGTCCTTGTTAGTATATAGAAACACACTGATTTTTGTGTTTTATATTCTGATTCATTGATTTTATATTCTGCAACTTTGCTGAATTTATTAATTTTTTGTGGAATCTTTAGGATTTTCTACATATATAATCAAGCCATCTGTGAACAGAAATAATTTTACTTCTTTCTTTCCAATTTGCATGACTTTTATTTCTTTTTCTTGTATAATTGCCCTCGCCGGAACTTCTATTACTATGTTGAGTAGAAGTGGTGAAGGTGGGCAATCCTTCCCTTCTTCCTGATATTAAAGGGAAAGTTTTCAGTATTTCACCATGCAGTGTGATATTAGCTGTGGATTCTTCATAAATGGCCTTTATTGTATTAAGATATATCCTTCTATTTTTAGTTTGTTGGGTGTTTTTATCATGAAAGGGTATTGAAGTTTATCATGCTTTTTCTGAATCAACTGAGATGGTCATGTGGTTTTGGCCTTCATTGTGTTAATGTGGTATATTACATTGATCGATTTCATATGTTTAAGCCATTCTTGTGTTCCAGGAATAAATCCCATTTGATCATAATGTATAATGCCTTTAATGTGCTGTTGAATTCTGCTTGCTAATATTTTATTCAGGATTTTTACATCAGTGTTCATCCGGGATATCAGTCTGTAGTTTTCTTAGAGTATCATTGTCTGCTTTTAGTATCAGGGTAGTGGTAGCTAGTTTGGAAGTTTTCATCCTCTTCAATTTTTTGAAAGAGTTTGAGAAGGATCAGTGTTAATTCTTCTTTAAATGTGTGGTAGAATTGTCCATTGAAGGCATCTGGTCGTGGCTGTTTTTGTTGTTGTTGGTAGGTGTTTGATTACTGATTCACTCTTCTTACTAGTTACAGGTCTTTTCTGATTTTTTTCTTTATGATTCAGTCTTGGTAGGTTGTATGTTTCTAGAAATCTATCATTTTTTTCGATGGTATCCAATTTGTGTATAATTATCCATAGTAGTCTCTTATGATCCTTTTTATTTCTATGGCATCAGTTGTAATGTCTTCTTTTACTTTTAATTTTTATTATTCAAATCTTCTCTATTTTTTACCTTAGTCTAGCTAAGGATTTGTCAATTTTGTTGTCTTTTTAAAAAAGACAAGTTCTTCGTTTTGCTGATTTCTTTCTACTATTTTTCTATCCTCTATTTTATTTATTTCTGTTCTAATTTTTATTATTTCCTTCCTAATACTAATGTTGGGTTTAGTTTATAATTTTGTTTCATTGTGATTGGAAAAGATGCTTGGTATGGTTTCAGTCTTCTTAAATTTGTTAAGACTTGTCATGTGGCGTAACATGTTATCTATCCCAGAGAATGTTCCATGTGTCCTTGAGAAGAATGTGTGTTCTGCTATTGTGGAGTAGAATATTCTGTATATCTGTTAATACCAATTGGTTTATAGGGTTGTGTAAGTCATCTGTTTTCTTATTGATTATTTGCCTGGTTGTTCTATCCATTATTAAAAGTGGGGCATTGAAATCTCCTACTATTATTGTGTTACCATCTGGTTTTTCTTTTAGTCTGTCAATGTTTGCTTTATATTTGGTTGTTCTCCTGTTACAAATATAAATACATATTTATAATTACTACTTTCTTCCTAGTGAATTAATCCTTTATTTATTATATAATGTCCTTCTTTGTCTCCTGACAATTTTTTTTTTAACTTCAAGTCTCTTTTATCTGATATTACTATGGCCACCCCTGTTCTCTTTTGGTTATCATTTGCATGGAATATCTTTTTCCATCCTTTCACTTTCAGTCTGTGTGTGTTCTTATACCTAAAGTAAGTTTCTTATACATAGCATATAGTTGGGTCTTTCTTTAAAATCCATTTTCTATGTTGGGTTTAGTTTATAATTTTGTTTCATTGTGATTGGAAAAGATGCTTGGTATGGTTTCAGTCTTCTTAAATTTGTTAAGACTTGTCATGTGGCATAACATATTATCTATCCCAGAGAATGTTCAGTCTTCCTTTTGATTGAAAGTTCTGTTTACATTTAAAGTAATTATTGATAGGGAAGGACTTATTATTGCCATTTTAAGATTTCTTTTCTGTATGTCTTGTAGTTCTTTTGTACCTGTTTTCCTGTCTAGCTGCCTGCCATTTTGTTCTGTTGACTTTTTGTAGAGAGAGATATGCTTTGACACCTTTCTCACTTTCTCTTGTGTATCTTCTAAAGAGATTTTATTTGTGTTTACAATGGGGATTACGTAAAACATCTTATAATTGTAACAATCTATTTTAAACTGATACCAACTTAATTTAAACCATGTACAAAAACTCTACTCCTTTATATACCCCCTACTTTATCAATGTCACAAATTATGTCTTTTATACTTTGTATCTAGTAACATAATTTTATAGTTTATAGTTATAGTTATTTTTATGCTTTTATCTTTTAAATTCTACATGGAAATTAAAAGTGATTTATGTGCCACCATTACAGTATTACATGATTCTGTATTTACCTGTGTATTTACCTTTACAGAGAGCTTTACATGTTTATATGCTTTCAAGTTGTTATGTACTATCCTTTTATTTCAACTTGAGGGTCTTCCTTTAGCATTTCTTGTAAGGTAGCTCTAGTGCTGAACTCCTTCAGCTTTTGATTATCTGGGAAGGTCTATTTTTTTTCCTTCATTAAAATTTTTAAATTTTTATATATTTATTTTTATGATTTTAACTTTTATTTGAGATTTAGGGGATATATGTGCAGGTTTGTTACATGGGTATATTACATGATGCTATGGTTTGGGATACAATTGATCCTGTCACCCAGATAGTGAGCATAGTACCCTATAGTTAGTTTTCCAACTCATCTCCCTTCCTCCCCTTTCTTCCCTGTCTACTAGTCCCCAGTGTCTACTGTTGCCATCTTGATGTCTATTTGTATGCAATGTTTAACTTCCACTTATAAGTAAGAACATGTAGTATTTAGTTTTCTATTCCTGTGCTAATTCTTTTAGGATAATGGCCTTGAGCTGCATTCATATTGCTGAAGAGAACATGATTTCATCCTTTTTTATGACTGCATAGCATTTCATGGTATATCTATCTATCTTTCTATCTATCTATCTATCTATCTATCTATCTATCTATCTATCTACCTATCTATCTATATCACATTTTCTTTACCCAGTCCACCATTGATGGGCACCTAGGTTGATTTCATGTCTTTGATATTGTGAATAGTGCTGTGATGTACATGAGTGCATGTGTCTTTTTGGTATAACAATCATTTTCTTTTGGATGTATACCCAGAAATGGAATTGCTATGTTGAATGGTAGTTCTGTTTTAAGTTCTTTGAGAAATCTCCAAACTGCTTTCCACAGTGGCTGAACTTATCAACATTCCTACCAACAGTTCATAAGCATTCTCTTTTCTCCACAGCCTTATTAGCATCTGTTGTCTTTTGACTTTTTTATAATAGTCATTCTGACTGGTGTGAGATGGTATCTCATTGTGGTTTTGATTTGCATTTCTCTGATGATTAGTGATGGTGAGCTTTTTTCATATGTTTGTTGGCTGCATGTATGTCTTGTTTTGAGAAGTGTCTGTTCAAAGTTCCTTCGCACACTTTTTAATGGGGTTATTTGACTTTTGCTTGTTGAATTCTTTAAGTTCCTTATAGATTCTGGATATTAGACCTTTTGGTGGTTGAATAGTTGGTGAATATTTTATCCCATTCTGTAGGTTGTTTTTTTACTCTGTTGATAGTTTCTTTTGCTGTACAGAAGCGCTTTAGTTTAATTAGCTCTACTTGTCAATTTTTGTTTTTGTTGCAATCAGTTTTGAGGACTTAATAATACATACTTTACCAAGGCTAATGTCCATAATAGTGTTTCCTAGGTTTTCTTCTAGGATTCTTACAGTTTGAGGTCTTACATTTAAACTCCTTCAGTTTTGAAGGACAGTTTTGCTGGCTATAGTATTTCTGATTGGCAGTTTTTTCTTTTAGCAGTTTGAATATATCATACCACTCTCTCTGATCTGCAATGTTTCTGCTGAGAAATCCAATAATAATCTTATGGGAATTCTCTTGTATATGACAAGTCGCTTTTCTCTTGCTGCTTTCAAGATTCTTTGTGTCTGGCTTTTGATAGTTTGGTTACAGTGTGTCTCTGTGGGCCTCTTTGGATTCATCCTAGTTGGAGTCCTTTCAGCTTGTTCAATTTAGATTTCCATTTTTTTCTTCATGTTTGGGACATTTTCAGCCATTAGTTTTTCAAATAACCTCTCTGTCCCTTTCTCTCTCTCTCTTTCCTTTGATAATCCAGTTAATGCATATATTGGTCAACTAGATGGTGTTCCATAAGTCCCTTAGGCATTCTTCACTTTTCTTCATTGTTTTCACTTTTTATTCAGTTATCAAGCAGGAGCTTGATAATTTTTAATGGGTTTACTGATTTTGTTTTCTGTTTGATCAAGTTTGCTGTTGAATCTACTTAGTGTAATTTTTAATTCAGTTTTTTATATTCTTCAGCTTATAATTTCCATTTGGTTTTTTAAAAATACTTATTCTTCCACCCACCCCGCTAAGATGGAGTCTTGCTCTGTCGCCCATAGCTGGAGTGCAATGGCATGATCTCGGCTCACTGCAACCTCTGCCTCCTGGGTTAAAGCAATTCTCCTGCCTCAGCCTCTTGAGTAGCTGGGATTACAGGTGTGCGCCACCATGCCCAGCTAATTTTTGTATTTTTAGTAGGATGGGGTTTCACCATGTTGGCCAGGCTGGTCTTGAACTCCTGACCTCCTGATCCACCCGCTTCGGCCTCCCAAAGTGCTCGGATTACAGGCCTAAGCCACCGCGCCCACCTTTAAAATAGTTTTTATCTCTTTGTTGGTATTTTCATTTTGTTCATGTATCATTTTCCTGACTTCCTTTATTTGTCCATCTGTCCTCTTGTAGTGCATTGAGTTTCTTTGACAATTATTTTGAGTTCTTTGTCTCGTGATTGATAGACTTTCATTTCTTTGGTTTTTTTTTTTATTTAGATTTATTTTGTTCCCTTGGTTGGGTCCTTGTTTCTTTGTATTCCTGATTATTTTTTTCCTGGGATTTGCACATTTTTAAAAAACAGCCACTCTCCCAGTCTTCTGAACTGGCTTCATACAGGGAGGAAGAGGCGTTAAGACTCTCTTTAGCCCAGCTGTAGAGTCTTAGGGCCTCTCAAACCTTTAATGGGGATGTATCTCCTCTGAACTGTGCCTGTAATTTCCCAGTTAGAGGCTTGCTGGTTTCTTTTTTAGGCACTTGCTCCCTGTGGTGTCTTTCCATGGTATTGCTGGTTTTCTGGTGTTCCTACAAGCTGCCTAGGTCTCTTGTTCTCAGCAGTTCCCAGGCAACCACAAGTTGCCAGATCTGTCAGCATTCCAAGTCAGGCAAGACAGAAAGCTATCTCTTAGGCAGTCCCCAGAAAAGCTGAAAGATTGGATATACTTTCTACTCTTCTCTTTTCTTCATGAGAGAAAGCCATGAGTTGGGCATTTTCTCCCAATAACACTGAGTTCTGTTGTCTTCTGTCTGCTGTGCCACAGGTTCTCAGGTGCTGCAGCTAGCTGCTGAACTCTCCACTGTTCTCAGTGGCCCCCAAGCATCCAGAGTATTGTGGTTCTGTCAGTGTTCCACATCATGCTGGACAGCGACTATTCCCTTGGGCAGTTCCCTAAAAAGCTAGAACTTGGGATGTACTCTACTCTTTTCTTTCCCTTCTGATGAGAAGATGCAAGTTTGGCATTTTCTTGCAATTATGTAGGGCTGGACTGGCTTGGGGAAGGCCTATTATGGGTGAAATGTATAGACTTTTCTTGCCTGTTTCTATGTGGCTATTCTTGGCTTTGAGCTTGCCTGGGATACTGTGACTTTTTAACTGGTTTCTGGAGTTTTTTAAAGTCTTTTTGGACCATATGTTGTTGTTAAATCAGCATCTCTGTGGGGAAATGAGGTCCAGGGATTCCTATTCCACCGTGTTTTCTCTTCTTATAAGGATGCCAGTCATGTTGGATTAAGGCCCACACTATTCCAGTGTGACGTCATCTTAACTTGATTATATCTGCAAAGAGCCTATTTCCAAATAAGGCCACATTCACAGGTGCCAGGGGTTAGGATTTTAACTTATCTTTTGGGGTATATAACTGAACCTACAATAGCTTCCACCACTGCTCATAAAAAGATTGAGGCTGGATGCTCACTCTGTAATCCCAGCACTTTGGGAGGCCACAAGGAGGTGGGTGGATCACTTCAGCCCAGGAGTTTAAGACCAGCCTGGGCAATATGGTGAAACCCTGCCTCCTACAAAAAGGAAAAAAAAAAGAATTAGCTGGGTGTGGTGGCACATGCCTGTAGTTCCAGCTACTCCAGAGGCTGGGAGGTGCGAGGGTCGCTTGAGCCCAAGAGGTCAAGACTGCGGTGAGCAGAGATCACACCACTGCACTCCAGCTTGGTGACAAAGCGACACCTTGTCTCACAAAAAAAAAAAAAAAAGAAAGAAACGAAAAGATTGAGGGCAAGAAAGCAGATTGAAGAGAGCCACTCTTTAGTGATACACAATTACATAACCCTGCCTAAATTATCAGCTATTCTCTCATATGAAGCAAAAACTTTAAGTGAAAGGAAACCCTTTTATCCTCAGTCCAGGCAAAGATTCACTGATTATGGGGGCAGGGTGCAAGCAAAAGCTGTCTGCCCTTAGGGAAGGCACAGAACATTCTCCAGCAGTAGCTGCTACTATTTTGTATTTAGTGTGATCCGTGGGATACTGGAGGGTTTTTGTTTTGTTTTGTTTTTACAGTGTTCCTCCACAGATATAAGGCAAAATTTCATTGCCAAGAGGTTGGGGTAGGGGCACAGAAAGCCCCATACCCAAGTCCTAGGTGCACAGGGCCTAGCTAAGATTGAGATATCAAGAAGAACAATGAGTTCTCTTAGTAGAGTGGAGTTAAAAACAGCTGTAGCCTACTGCCGAGGGAGGGACAAGGATGCAGAGAGAGAACCTCCTCCATGGCACAGATATGCAGTGACTGCTGAAAGCTGAGATTGGAGCAGGAACACTGAGTGAAATCCCTTGAACACTGTAGGCTCCACATGAAGCACAAGATGGTAGCTGCCCACTGTTAGAGGAAGGTGCGCAGAAGGTAACTACAGCAACAGGGAAGCAGTACCTCGACCACTGAGTAGATTCTCTCTTTTTGGAATTTGTTTACCTGGTTGCCTGACAGAATAGGCATCTCCATTTCCAGGAATAACTATTCTTTCCTTCAGTTTATACTGTTATTCTATCAACAATATTTGGAATTCTATAAAAAATTATTAAATATGTGGGGGGAAAAACCATTTTCAGGAGATAAAGCAATCAACAGACCCGGACCTAGAGATGACTCAGATGTTGGAACTACCAGATCAGGACTTTAATTATGATTGATATATTACAGGAACAAGTGGAAAAGTAGACCTCATGCATGAACAGTTGGGGAATTTCAGCAGAGAAATGTAAACTCTAAAAAGAGTCATATGGACACAGTAAAATAAAAAAAAAAAAACATATCTGGGATGAAGAACTCTTTTGACAGTCTTTTCAACAGAATGGAAAGTGGTGAGGAATGAGTAGATAAGTTTGAAGATAGATCCATAGATGTTATTCAAACTGAAGCACAAAGAGAACAAAAGAATAATATGGAAAGGGAAAAAAGGAAATATGAGAAAAAATAAAAATAACATGGTATAACTCTTCAACTATCCATTTATTCCTGTGATAGGCAGAGGAGTCAATACCTGCCACTATGCTATCACTGCCATTTTTCTGTGTTCATTTCTGTATTCCTTAGTGCTTCTCTGTTCTTGCTGTTTTCTGCTTTCAATATTCACAGTGATGAGCAAAGGTTGTACTCACATTCCAGAACACATCCAGGCTCTATGGTGGAACTTAAGACAACTTTGCAGGAGTTGAATTGGAAGTCGCTTTGAATTAAACTGTTTTGTGTTTCTCTAAATCATATGTCTCTAAAGCACTCAACAAGTGGTACCTTGATTTTCTTTGATTATAGAATGAGTTTCCTAGGAATATTCCTACTCCAAGTCATAGTAGCCTTTGTTTCCTCCTTTCTTTGTTAATCCTGTGTATTAGTTCTTTTTCATGCTGCTGATAAAGACATACCTAAGACTGGGAAGAAAAAGAGGTTTAATTGCACTTACAGTTCCACGTGGCTGGGGAGACCTCAGAATCATGGCGGGAGGCAAAAGGCACTTCTGACATGGTGGCGGCAAGAGAAAATGAAGAAGCAGCAAAAGTGAAAACCCCTGATAAACCCATCAGATCTCATAAGACTTATCCACTATCATGAGAATAACATGGGAGAGACCAGCCCCCATGATTCAATTACCTCCCCCTGGGTCCCTCCCACAATGCATGGGAATTCTGGGAGATACAACTGAAGTTGGAATTTGAATGGAGACACAGCCAAACCATATCATCCTGCAATCTCATGTGTCTACCATGAGCCCCAGAATCACCTTTACATATTTTCTTGGCAGCCTGGGGTAGTCCTCAGCCTCATCAAGGTTCCCTGATGCCTCAGAGTCCCCCAAATTGGTATGTAGACCTTTAGTTATTGTCTAGACTCCCCTCTCCTTCTATTTGGCTATTTTGAAAGGACTTCTACATTTTTGGTTGAAAGCGAGATGGGCAGATACTTAGGCACATGTTTTAGAAAATATGGTAGTCTTTCATGCTTACCCAAGTAATTGGCAAAAATGTTCATTGCATTACTGTTTTAAAAGAAAAAAAAGGAAACAGCTTACACAGTCATCAAGAGGAAAGTGAATGAATGAGCTTTGCTGGACTATTCATTCATTGGAATAAAATTTAACTATGAATCATACAGCTTCATGTATCAACATAGATCAGTCTCAAAAATCATGTTGTCAAAAATCATGTTGAATGTAAGTTGTGAAACTTATTGGCCTTGTAAGAGCCTAAATGTTATTTAGAAAGGCATTGGGTAAATAGCCACTATGTCTTTGGTATCATGAGTGATTTCAGGAGGCTGGGGAAACAGTGGAATTTTTAAATTCCATTTTTCCACGTGAAGAGGAACTCCTTCCTCTACTGGGTATTCTGAAAACTGACTAACCTTTGCCCCAGGTTGCAAGCCAAGGAGAGGAAGTATTTACTTGTATAGCTACCTCCTCCAGTCAGGCCACATGACCCTCCAGAATTACTGCTGCTCTTCAGTCTCCAAAATGCAGACAGAAGATAGAAGCTCGGGTCTCAGTTCCAATTTTGTTTCTTTGGCTATGCTGTTATGAGTCTATCCATTCATGTATGTTTCAAGGGTCATGCAGAGAGATGCTTGGACAGAAATTGGGATCACATCTCTGGCTCTGTCTCAGCAGGACTCTGTTGGGGATTTTAATGTTTTGAGGGGCAGGAAGGATTCATATTATCTTGGCAGAGAGTTACCCAGTGAAGAAGTATTTGGGGTTATACAATGCAGAGATTTCCCACTTTGTGCTGCCCTAGGAAGGGAATTAAACGTGATCAGGGCACTTCTAAACAAATTAACATTTATCAAGTAATTATATATGGTATATCAATGTGGAAATATACTATGCTGAAATCAAAAGCATCTTGATGCAAATCAATTATGTAATTATATGCAAACTATCAGTGTGGGATAATATTTTGAATAAAGTAGAAATAGATAATAAAGCTCTCTAATGAAAATGCCTGACAATTTATAAAGCAGCATGATTATTAGAAGGCCTATCCACTGTTCATAGCCACTGAGAAACAGTAAATTTAAAAGTATGTTAGATGAATATAAAACTCTAATGGTACATATGGACATACTTTCCGAATTTCATAATAAAAATAATACAGAAATAGAAAATTAGAAAAATAGCTAAGGCAGGCAGGTCATCTGAGTTCAGAAGTTCAAGACCAGCCTGGACAACATGGTGAAACCCTGCCTCTACTAAAAATACAAAAATTAGCCAGGCGTGGTGGTGTATTCCTGTAGTTTCAGCTCTCAGGAGGCTGAGGCAGGAGAATCACTTGAACCCAGGAGGTGGAGGTTGCAGTGAGCCAAGATCACACCTTTGCACTCCAGCCTGAGAGACAGAGCAAGACTCCATCTCAAAAAAAAAAAAAAAGTAAAATGTTGAGTAAAACAAATTTCAGAAGCATTTAATGTTTTCACAAAAATGAACATTAGTACAATTTATTTATTTATTTATTTATTTATTTATTTATTTTATTTTTTTTTTGAGATAGAATCTCACTCTTTCATCCAGGTGGGAGTGCAGTGGCGTGATCTCAGCTCAGTGCATCCTCTGCCTCCTGGGTTCAAGCGATTCTTCTGCCTCAGCCTCCTGAGGAGCTGGGTCTACAGGCGCCTGCCACCACGCCCAGCTAATTTTTTTGTGTTTTTAGTAGAGACAGAGTTTCACCATGTTAACCAGGATGGTCTCAATGTCCTGACCTTGTGATCCACCTGCCTCAGCCTCCCACAGTGCTGGGATTACAGGTATGAGCCACTGCTCTTGGCCAATAGTACAATTTTTATTTGGAAAGATAAACACCAAATTCAGAATATTGATTAAAGTATTAGGGAGGAGAATATGAACTTTGAAAGGTACAGTTTCCTTTCCAAGTTTGAAAAGTAAAGATTTTGGAAAATATCTGATACAGACATGAAAAACATGAAGCAGTGGTTAAAAAAAAAAAAAAAAGGTGAATTATTGTGAAGTTAATTATAGATTCGAATTGGTAAGCTCTTTGGACTCTTTAGTAACCCAGAGACTGACTATCTTCTCTACTTGTCTATCATGGCCTCTGCACTCTAACCAAGGAGCAATGACCTTACTGAGTTTGTTAATCCCTATCTGATGGGGAATGCTGCTCTGGCAATGCCTCTGTTTTGGGCATGGATCCCTGGGTTTTGGGCAGCAGAATGTGTTGCCAAGAAACAATGTTTCTCAGAAGTGGAGTGTAGGATTTTCTAAGAGATCCAGATTCAGTCCTTGACCTACTGCAGTTTGCCCCTCCTCAGCACGCCGTGCACTTCTGTTGCTGTATTACCAACTGACGTGATTACTACATTTCTGCCTGTCTTACTAGGCTGGTTTTTCATGCACTTATTCTTTGGCACATACAAGGTGCTTAATGTGCTTAATACATGTGGAATAAATGCAAGTGATGCTCCCTTGTAAGACATGGAATAAAAGTGGTTAAAAAAAATTGATTATACCTCAATACATGAAATACGTGGCTAAATGAGAATTTATTTGTTTTACATAGAAACAAGATCTCATTCTGACTGGGGGCAGCGGCTCATGCCTATAATCCTAGCACTTTGGGAGGCCGAGGCAGTTGGATCACTTGAGGTCAGAAGTTTGAGACCAGCCTGACCAATATGTTAAAACCCCATCTCTACTAAAAATACAAAAATTAGCTGGGCATCATGGTGCATGCCTGTATCTCAGCTACTCAGAAGGCTGAGGCGGGAGAATTGCTTGAACCCAGGAGGTGGAGGTTGCAGTGAGTCGAGATCGCACCACTGCATTCCAGCCTGGGCAAGAGCGACTCCACGTCTCAAAAAAGAAAAGAAAAAAAAGAAACAGGATCCCACTCTGTCACCCAAGCTACAGTGCAGTGCTGCAATCATGTTAATAGCTCATTGTAACCTAGAACTTCAGGGCTCAGGCAACCCTCCTGCCTTAAGTGATCCTCCTGCCTCAGCCTCCCAAGTAGCTAGGACTACAGGTACACCCCACCACATCCAGCTAATTTTTAAACATTTTTTGTAGAGATGGGGTCTCATCTTCTTCCCTAGGCTGGTCTCAAACTCCTGGCCTCAAGAGATCATCCCACCTCGGCCTCCCATAGCGCTTGGATTACAAGTGTGAACCACCACACCTGGCCACGATTTTTTAAAAATAACTGATACATGTTGGCCGGGCACGTTGGTTCATGCCTGTGATCCCAGGACTTTGGCAGGCTGAGTTGGGCGCATCACAAGGTCAGGAGTTCGAGACCAGCCTAGCCAACATGGTGAAACCCAGTATCTACTAAAAATACAAAAAAATTAGCCAGGTGTGGTGGCATGCACTTGTAATCCCAGCTAATCGTGAGGCAGAGGCAAGAGAATCACTTGAATCTGGGAGGTGGAGGTTGCAGTGAGCCAAGATCACGCCACTGCACTCCAGCCTGATGACAGAGCAAGACTCCATCTCAAAAAAGAAAAAAAATTCTATAAATATATTACACATAGAACAATGGTCCTTAAACTTTAGTATGCATCAGAACCACCCAGAGGAGTAACTTAGCAAAAAGAGGGGAGAATGTGTGTGTGTACGTCTTAACAAAAACAGATTGCTGGGTTCTACCCTAGAGTTTCTGATTCAGTAGGTCTGGTTGGGATCTTAGAATCTGCATTTCTAAGGAGCTTCCAGGTAATACTGATACTGCTGGTCCAGAGACCATTAATTGAGAACCACTGCATTAGAAAAATCATGGGAAAAAATATGGAAATACATAATGAAAATAACAAAATCAAATAGCCCTTTCCTCCAAGTATCATTCCTTTGGGAATGCCTTCCAAAGAAATCCAAAACAATCAAATTGTTTCACTATAACACTTAACAAATTTTGTTAGTGTACCCTATTGCAAATGGGATATTAACCACCTTTACTTCCAGGGGCCTAATCTGTAAAATGAGGATAACAGTGTATCTTTTAATTAGAAGTATCTCACAGGGTTGTGAGGATTAAATTATCAAGTGCTCAGAACAGTGTGTGGATTAATATATATTGCTATTATTATATTAATATTTTTGGTTAAGATACATCAAAACTAACCACAGAAAAGTGAGAGAGAGAGAAGTTCTGAATAGAAGATATTAATTTGTGAGTCATTAGGATATAGAAGATCAATTAGAGAAAGCCCTGAACAAAAAGGCCATAAATATATTTTTGCTTACTTATAAAAATGAAATTATATCTTAGAGGCCAGCGTGCTTCTTGATTTTGCATTTGAGAGTTTACTGTTTGATAGATAACTTCACATAAAAACCTTTGCATTGAAAAAAAAGTTATTTTATTGGGATTTTTTGGTTACAAATATATTTGAGCTAAAATATGTAAAAAATAAAAGAAGAGATGTTCTTGAAATTCCACTCCCCACCTCCTGGGATGCCAGCATTTTTATTAATATCCTTTCAGACATCTCTGTATATTGCAATAACTTTTAAAGAAAGTGTTAGGGAAAGTAAAGGTTAGGAAATAATTACAAATTCTTTATGTTAAATATTTTATTAATATCCAAACTAGCATCATCAAAAGTTTTTTTTTATGGCTGGGTGGGGTGGCTCACGCCATTAATTCCAACACCTTGGAAGGCCGAAGTGCGCAAATCACTTGAGCCCAGGAGTTCAAGACCAGCCTGGTCAACATGGTGAAACCCAGTCTCTACAAAAAATACAAAAATTAGCTGGGTAGTCCCAGCTACTTGGGAGGCTGAGGCAGGAGGTTCACTTAAGCCTGGCAGGTGGAGGTTGGAGTGAGCCAAGATCACACCATTGCACTCCAGCCTGGGTGACAGACCTGTCTCAAAAAAGAAAAAAACAGTTTTTTTGTTTTGCTGACTAGATGGGAGTAGGGAGGTAGAAATGGAAGAGAGATGTCCTTGGGAAAAAGCAGTTTGATTATCTAGTCTTTTCTCTCTCCCATCTCCAACCACAGCAATTTTTCCAGTTTTATTATAAAAATCAAGATTGAGGTTATATGTGGCATTAGTATCCCATCCTAAATTGGAGACAGTAGGGACAGAAACATTGTGAGCTTGGACAGGAAGGACGATGACTGGGTCTTTAACTTGAAACTATAATTATTGTGATGTCATGTTAATAGTTTAAAAATTCCTGTTAAAAGACTTGTAATACTGAAAATATTCCAGCCATTGTTATAAAATAGTGTATTGAAATAGTCTAGGAAAAATATTAAAAAGCAGTGCTTCCTTTGCTGGACTTCCCCGATACTCCACTCTTTCTCCATTCACTCTTGTGTACCCTTCATGTCAACTTCTGAAACACCAGTATGTTCTGTAGAAACTCAGATTATGAAATCTGAGTTACATTTTTTTCAGCCCTGAAAACAGCTTTGGAAGGAAGATAGATGACTAGGCTAAAATTCCAGGGCAATCTTTATTGTTCTTTCACCTTCTGAAAACGAGGGAGAGAAGTGCCAAGGGTGAAACTAGAGGTGTGGTTAGATCGGAGAAATATTTTGTTTCTGCTCTAAATTGTCCTTACTGTTGCCTATGACTGGAATGATCTTCAGTGGTTTAGGGTTAGTTTCATACTTGGCTCATACTGGAAAGGACAGGTTTCCTGAAGTCTTTTCACAGTTAATCTGAAGTTACTTCTGTCAGTGAAAATACGTATTTTAGAAATTCTAAAATAAAGCAAAAACGATAAATGCTTTGTATTATCTAGACTTTTAGGTAGTTATACTAAGGTCACAGGAATTGCGTATGGACCCAGATTCTAACTTTAGCATGTTATATTAAATGTCTGACAGACTTGAAAATAGGCCTTTGAATAGCTTGAAGCCATATCAAGGGTAAATTTCTTGAAGTGGGTAAACATGTGAAGTTTTCTATGTGTAATTGACCCTACATCTATATAATGTCAAATGTATTTAAATTTGATCTCTTCTTAAGTGACCTAAGTGGGGAAGGGAAGCCTTTCATTTTGTGTAAAGTTTATTGATTCATCTGTGGTGTAACATTCAAGTTCAAGGTATTGAGACAGACACTACTTGGCGTACCATTCTAATGCCACATATGAAAGTAGTTTCTATTTGAAAGTTCCAAATAGATACTCCAGAACTGACAGGGGAATTCCAGCAAGGTCATTCACCCTTTAAAACTCTAAAGAAAAAAAAAAAATGCAAAGCAAAAAAATTGCCTTTGTGTAACCATTAACCTATCTGCTTTTAAGTGGTTATTTTTGTTTATTTTTTTTTAATATTAGAGGGAGAGTTCAAACTGGATTGTCAAATATTTCAAATCACAAATAATAAATTTAATTAATTTAGAAGTTAAGTTTATACTTTTGTCGTTTATTATATCTCTTCTGGGTTGGCAAAATATCCATTGCTTAAAAAAAATGGCTTCCCATTATGTAGCCCACAAAATACAGGAAGAAATTCTTAAAACGTCTGTGGTATGTTATCCTTGGTAGTTATATCAGCTGAAACATACCAAGTTCTTGCTCTTGAAGCTTTATAGACCTGCCCTTAAATAACATTGACAGACAGTCATTTGACTAAGCAAACATTGCTGGATATACACGATGAATTAAAGTATTGTCATTCTGTAAATGTCTTTTGTGAGGTCTAGATACACAATGAAATGCTGACTGTTTAGAAAATAGCAAGAGCAGTTATTCATCCCTAGGCTGGCAGTTTATTCAGTCCTGAATCTTGAAATTCATATTTCATTTAATGTTAAAATTCTCACATATGGTGCCTCATAAAATGATAGTACACTGAATTTAGTTTTAATTTTAATTGTGTTGGTAGCTTTCACATCTTTTTGTTGGAGTTGTGTATGAGTCTGTAGGGGCTTCTGTGAAACTTTCTATATAATTTATGCTTTCAGTCCCTCCTGTTCCACAGACCTCACACTGCTGCAGAGATGGCAGATACATTCATGATCTACTTTGGACAAAATAGAGCTTTTAAAAAAATGTTTATTAAATGTTGAGTAGATACAAAATATTTATAAAACATCTGTAAGGCTTATGGAATAACTATACAGAGAACATTTGTGTACCTACAGCCCAGTTTAAGAAAGCAATATTACCATTACTTCTAGAATCTCCTGTGGGCTCATTCCTAATTCTGTACTTTTCTTGTTCCCTCAGAAGTAACCAGAGTTTTAAATTTTGTGTTAATAATTCTCTTGCTGTTCTCAATGGTTTTATCACATTTCTATATATCCCTAAACAGTATATTGATTAGTTTTACATGCTTTTGAACTTTATAAAAATGAAATCCTATTGTATGTTTTTTTCTGGGACATGCATTTAAAAAAAAAATAACTCTACATTTTAGCCTTAGATTTATCCATGTCAATGCTTACAGCTATTCCTCATTAGTTTTCACTGTATAATATAGCATCGTATGAGTATTACAGAATTTCTTAGCAGGCGAATTGATTGATTAACATTGTAATGTTTCAGTTGTTAGTTATTATAAACATTGTACCTATGTATAGATATATTCCTGTGTTTGTATCTATCACATATATGCAATTATTTCTCCATCAATGTTTCCTAACCTTTTTCGTGTCACGGCACACATAGAAAATGATAGATAATATGTGTACAATACACTAGGTTAAAGAAGTAAAGCCATGTCCTGGCCTGGGGGCTTCTGCTTAACTAGAGAGCTGAGTTCCATAACTGGACACACCAGTCACCCACTCACTGCATACTAGGCCTCGGCACACCAGTTGGGAAGCTCTGCTAGTGTGTGTGCCTGGGAGTAGAATTGCTGGTTATAGGTAAATGCTTCTCCAATCCTTCCAGGCTAGATACCAAATTGCATGGTGGTATTATTTCATTTAACTGACATCTAAAGTGTTTGTATCAATTCACGTTCTCTAAATATATTTAAGTCAAAAAGATTTGAGAATTCTACCAACCTCCTAATTAAGAAGGTTAAGTAGGAAAAGAAATGATTATTCCCTAGGAAATCAATTCAGATTTGTTTTCTCAAAACAGATGTCAAAATTCTTTGACAATGTGACAGCAGAGAGTTATAGGTAGTAGACAATGTTAAAAAGTGACAACATGCCCTGTAGTTGTTATTAATTGTGAAAGCCACAGCTTAAGCGAAATGAATTACTTATGAGGCTGTAATTCTCTCTTCCAGGTTGGGTATTGCATTGGGTTTTTGTTTCTTAGCCTCAGGAACTGTTTTCAGATAACGTATACAAGATGGAGTAATGAAAACTATTTGCTATGTAAGAAACTTTTTTTTTCTTTTCTTTTTTTTTTTGAGAAGGAGTCTCGCTCTGTTGCCCAGGCTGGAGTGGAGTGGCGCGATCTCGGCTCACTCCACCTCCTGGATTCAAGTGATTCTCCTGCCTCAGCCTCTCGAGTAGCTGGGATTACAGGTGCCCACCACCACACCCAGCTAATTTTTGTATTTTTAGTAGAGACAATGTCTCACCATATTGGCTAGGCTGGTCTCAAACTCCTGACCTCAGGGGATCCGCCCACCTTGGCCTCCCAAAGTGTAAGGATTACAGGCATGAGGCACCACACCTGGCCTATGTAAGTAACTTTTAGTGTAGAAAGGCAAACCTTAAGAAAACGGGTGTTTATGTTGACTACTCTTAAAATTGGTTTTCTTTTAAACAGTAGAGATCTCAATCAGAATTACATTAGGTTAATAAATGATAATATTAATTTCTCCATTCAAATGACATCAGACTAGATGATTGATTTTAGAAAAATTACAACCTGACATAGGTTTCCCATGGCATTTTCAAGAAGCTTCTGGACATTACCTCCATAGTTACCATTCAAATGACTTGCTCATATACAAATTTAAAAGAAATTTTTGCTTGGTGGGAGTATTACCTTCTGGCTTGTAGGCTGAGGATAAAATTAGATGGCAAATATGAGAGCAAAGATTTCAAACTCATGCTTACCCTGGTTTATGAAAATCTAATGCCAAATTTGTATTTTAATTTATTTGGCAGAGAATTACAGATTAAAACTGCATTTCCATTTTACTGGTATACTGTGTACTACACATAAGTCAGGGTTTCAGTTGTTTTTATATAAATTAAGATTGGAAGCAGTGTACCAATTCTTGAATTAACACCTATAGTATGTGACAGTTGTGCATATGTGTGCATGTGTGCATATATATATGCACACACATATATACACATGTATATATTATATATATGCACACACAGACATGCACATACCATGCACTTGTGTTATATATATGTATGTATGTGTATAGTATTGATTGAGGCTCAATGCATATTTAACAGTATCAAATAGCATTGATTAAGCATCTGGATATAATCAGTACTATAACTTCACTCTAAACATGTAGCTAAGCTCAAGCTACAGACATATAGGATACATAATAAATGAGACTCAATAGCAAAATAGTGGTAAATATGAGTGATACATTCAAGATTTTTTTCATTATTTTTCTCCTTTGTATACAAAGTATTTCTTGTGATTTGCCACATGTGGCCATATTCTTATTTTTTTTTTGTTACAAGTAACCGGATTTTTGTTGTTTGTTTGTTTGTTTGTTTGTTTGAGATAGAGTCTCACTCTGTTGCCAAGGCTGGAGTGCAGTGGCGTAATCTCGGCTCACTGTAACCTCTGCCTCCTGGGTTCAAGCAATTCTGCCTCAGCCTCGTGAGTAGCTGGGATTACAGGCATGCGCCACCATGCCCGGCTAAGTTTTGTATTTTTAGTATAACAAGGTTTCACCATGTTGGCCATGATTGTCTAGGCTGGTCTTGAACTCTTGATCTCAGGTGATCCGCCTGCCTCAGCCTCCCAAAGTGCTGGGATTATAGGCGTGAGCCAACACGCCCGGCCATAACTGAGTTTTAAGAGCAAGTACACATTTCCCTATAGCTGGCTATTATATAAGTGCTTCTTTAATTTCTACCCAAGTATCCCCTTATGGAAATGGTAAGTCAATTTGTAGCCCTAGAAATAGGAAGATGACTTCCTATAAGGGCATTTTATGTTTGAAATGTCAGGATTTGTCTTTAAAAGCTCATGGCAAATTTGCATTTTTCTTTCTGTTTCAATATATTTTCCCCTATATAAAGTTGATACTACAGAAAGATCTGTTCTGCGACTTCATATACCCCAGTTTGAGGAGCACGTTAAGTGGAATTCTATTTTCCAAAGGGCTGCAAATCAGAAGGACTTTCTTCTAGGAAAATGTTGACTTCTGTAATCTGAGTTCCGTTTAGGCTTTACTGAAAGTGAAAGAAGTTTCTTGGGTGACTTTGGCCATCAGTGATCTCGCTCTCTTTTTGTAATCATCTTGTCATCTTTTATATATCTTTGTTTCTTAGACAGTGCATTTGATTTAACCGTTTTTCCTAGATCTTTCTTTTGTCTTGGTTTCCAGGAAATTATACCATCCTGCTCCTTTTCAAAACCCTCTGTCCATCCCTTCTCTGTTTTCCATGCTTCTCCTGTATTACCCTGTGTTTATATTTCACAGCTCAGTTTTGACCACTCCTTCCTCACTCTGTATAATCTTTCTCTCTTAACTCAGTTTTGTTCTCTCATACTGTGTGTATCCAGATGCCTTTTGGACAATTCAACTAGGACATTTTAGAGTCCCTTCACACTTTGCCTTTATAAACTCACTCTCATATCCCCAGCGCCTTGCATAGTGCCTTACATGGTAGGTACCAACAAATATTTGTTGAATGAATGAGTTAAATGAATCTCATTCCCTTCATCTAATTTCCATCTTTTGTCACTGGTGCCACTGTTCTGATCTCTCTTTGATATTGCAAGTATTTTTCTTTTGAAATACATTTTATATTTGATCAATTATTTTCACTGTAATTTCATAGCCTTTACCCTAATGTAGGCCTTCATTACCTCATGCCAAGATTACTCCCACAGTTGTCCATCTGACCTTTTTGGTTCTAACTTCTCCTTTCTCCAAGCCGTTTTCACCATAGCTGCTCTAATAATTTTTAAAATGTCTGTTTATTGGGAAAAAAGTCTATTGTTTTAATAAACTTTTGGTTTTTGGAATAATTTGAGATGTATAGAAAATCTGCTAAGATAGTACAGAAAGTTCTTATAGAACCTTTACCCACCTTCTCCTGATGTTAACATCTTACATAACTATGACTCATTTATCAAAATTAAGGAATTAACATTGGTACATGACTATTAACTAAAAGCCAGACTTTATTTGGTTTTCACCAGTTTTTCCATGACTATAGTTTTTCTATTCCAGGATCTGATCCAGTGTACCACAATACATTTGGCATACCTTTTTTTTTTTTTTTTTGAGACAGAGTTTTGCTTTTGTTGCCTAGGCCGGAGTGCAATGGCTTGATCTTGGCTCACCGCAACCTCCACCTCCTGGGTTCAAGCAATTCTTCCTCCCGGGTTCAAGCAATTCTTCCTCAGCCTCCAGAGTAGCTGGGATTACAGGCATGCACCTCCACGCCCACTAATTTTGTATTTTCAGTAGAGACGGGGTTTTTCAACGTAGGTCAGGCTGGTCTCGAACTCCTGACCTCAGGTGATCCTTCCGCCTCGGCCTCCCAAAGTTCTGGGATTCCAGGCATGAGCCACTGTGCCCGGCCAAAGTCACCTAATTTTTACATTCTAGTATCCTATTAGATATCTGTACTATAATTTAATTTACCAGTTCCTTCCTGATTTCCATCTTTTTCTTTTGCAAACAATGCTGCAGTTAAACTGACACATGTACATGTGTCAGTTTACGTGTGTAAGTATGTTTTTAGTTATTGCTGGGTGAAAGTGTATGTGTTCATAATTTGATTGCCAATTTGCTCTTCAGAGAGGTTCTATCAATTTATCCTCCATTATTTTCCCATAACCTCATCAACTTTGTGTCTTATGAATTTTTTTTTTTTTTTTTTTTTTTTTTTTCTTTTGAGACAGAGTCTCGCTCTGTCGCGCAGGCTGGAGTGCAGTGGCCAGATCTCAGCTCACTGCAAGCTCCGCCTGCTGGGTTTACGCCTTTCTCCTGCCTCAGCCTCCCAAGTAGCTGGGACTACAGACGCCCGCCACCATGCCCGGCTAATTTTGTTTTTGTATTTTTAGTACAGACGGGGTTTCACCATGTCAGCCAGGATGGTCTCGATCTCCTGACCTCGTGAACCAACCGTCTCAGCCTCCCAAAGTGCTGGGATTACAGGCTTGAGCCACCGCGCCTAGGCGAAATTTTTTTAACTTTGCCAATTTGTTAGGTGAAAATATAGGTTAAGATGATGTCATTGTACTTTTCATTTTTATTTCTCTCATAATGAGTGAGGTTGAGTGTCTTTTTATATATTTAAGAGCCATTTATATTTCTCCTGTGAACTGTTCATATGCTTTGCCCACTTTTCAATTAGGTTGTTTATTAAAACATATTTATTATTTTATTTTCTTGCTTTAAAATCTTTCAATTCCTCCCATTTTCTGATATTTTAAGTTTAAATCCTAGTCCCTTTTTCTAGACTTTACATTCTATGTTTCAACTCCAATTTCCCAGTACTTTTCAACAACCACTCCTACTATGACCAGCCTGGTTTCTTTCCTCTCCCAGGGGCACACCATGCTCGTCCCTTCCGCCATGCTTTCTTTTCTAATATTCCCCTACTTTTCTCCTTCACTTATATCTCCTGTTTTGAGATGGAGATTCCTGTCATTTCCTCCATTTGTGTAAACTTCCTTTTAACCTCAAGGAGACTTCTAGAAAAAAAGAATTAACTCATAGTTTGTAAACTCTTTAAAAAAATGATCATCACTAAGAGCCAGCACAATTAAAAAAACTGCTCAAACAAACTCATCTTCATTTCCATTAGAGTTTGACAAGATTGGGATGCTGTGGACATATCTTTACTTATAAGGTATTTTGTTCTCCTGAAATGTTTGAGGAACTACAAAAATATAAGCTGTATGAGAATAGGTGGTTTTGTAGCTGATCAAACATGTGTACCCAAAGAATATTGATTTATGGATCAATATCAAACTAAACGTCTCTAATACATGTTTCAGAACTCTATTCTCAATCTTGACTGTTCAATGTTTATTAACTAATAATTTGGGTGAAATCGTGTTAATTAAGTAGAAGTAGTTAGGCTGAAAAGGTTACTTACTATGACAGAGGACAGCTGGCATGATTCAAAATGATCTTAATGGTTTGGAAAAGTGGGCTAAAACCAAAATTGAAATGTAAAAAGGTTGTATGTAGGGCCCTGTATTTCATCTCTAAAATTAATTGAGAAAAGAATGAGGGGGTCCTCTCACAAGGACAAGTCATTGGATTTAGAGCCCACTTAGATAATCCAGGATGGTCGCATTTTGAGATCCTTAATCACATCTGCAAAGCCTCCTTTTCCAAATACAGTCACATTCATAGATTCCAGGGATTCGACATGGGTTCTTTCTGAGGGGCCACCATTCAGCCTACTACAAAGAGGAACTGCAGCCATCACGTGTGTCACTTTGCATCCCTTGCTCTCTCCTCATAGACTGCTACCTTGGCTCAGGGTCACCTCAAAACTGCCTGTTTGGTTTTGGGAGGTAGAGGGGTGGCTAAAAGCTGAGAAGGTAGAAGGACCAGGTATGATCAGACTGGGTGTGAAGGGGATTCTGGAACTTGAAGCAGAGGCTTTGGGCAGGACAAGCTTTCTGTCAGGTTCAAGTGTTCCCTTGTCAATCACATTCTGTCCTTTGGCTGCTGAAAACCCTCCCATGGCATCTCACTGTATGAAATCCAAACCTCTCCCCACAGTTACAGGATCCCTGACTACTTTTTTGGGCCTCAAATTTGGTCCTTGGTCTCTCTCCTTCGGCCACACTGGCCTTCTTCCTCTTGGTTCTTGAGCAAGCCAAGGTCATTCTTGCCTCTGAACCTTTACATTCGCTGTTCCTTTGGCTGAAACACTGTTCCTTTCTACTTGCTTCACACCTGGTTCCTTCACCTGAAACACTATTTCTTCCCCTCACTCCTCAGTTCACGTTCCTCTCAGCTCAAACATCCCTCCTTCTCAGTGAGTCCTGAATATTGAGTTTTCCCCAGTCACCCTGTTCTCTTATCATCACAGTACTTGGCACCCCCTGAAATTTCCTGGGTTGTCTATTATCCACCCTCTTGCTGGAATGTCAGTCCCAGGAGAATAAGGGTCTTGTCAGATGGATTCATTGTTAGAACAGTGCCTAGCAGGTAGCAAGTGTTCACTTTGCAACTCCAGGGGAAATTAGGGTTCTCAGACCCATGAAATCCAACTAGGATCAACTGAAGCCCTTTCCACATGTACTTAAAAGCTTCAAACCCCACCACACCCCCAGGATTTTAGTGCCCCACCACACCCCCAGGACTTTAGCAGAATCTAGAGTGGCTCCTGTTCTCCAGGCCACCCCTGCCTTGGAGCTTCTGCTTTCTTCTACAGCTTATCTATTGATCCAGATACAAATCTCAGCCTGTTTCTCAGCTCCCACAAGAAAGCCCCTCCTTACAGTAGCAGCTGACATTTGCCCAGCAGTTACTATGCTCCAGGCACAGGTCCAAGTACTTCGTATGAGCTACATCACTTCATCCTACCTAAAAGGTAGGTGAAATATTGTGCCCGTTTTACAGATGAGGCAGCTGAGACCCAGAGAGGTGTTAAGCAAATTACCTAAAACCACTCAGCAAGCAAGGGATAGAACCAGGATTCACACTTGGGAAACTTGTGTGTGTTTGATCCCAACACAGGAAAGGAAAAAAAATGAGGGTAGAGGTAGGCACTTGGTTTAATGTAACTCATGCAGCAAATACTTAGGAGGCTAGTAAGTTAAGAGTATAATGCTTTAAAAATCTGAAATAATCTTGGTTTGCATTTATAAAAGTATAGCATCCAGAATAAGGAATTTGATAGTTCCACAGTTTTTTTCTGTATCAGTTTTCATTTGAGTATTCTATTCAGTCTTGAGTATTATACTTTAAAGGGAACTTGAAATTAAAGTACCTGTATTATTTTTCTATTGCTCCCATAAAAAATTATCACAAACTTTGTGGTTTAAAAACAGCACAAGTTTATCTTATAGTTCTGTGGGTCAAAAGACCAACATGGGTCTCACTAGGCTAAACCAGGATGTCAGCAGGGCTGGAGGCTCTGGGGAAAAATCAGTTTCCTTGCCATTCCCAGCTTCTAGAAGCCACCTGCAGTCCTCCAAGTCCCGCTTCCTCCATCTTCAAAGCTGGCAAGAGCTGGTCAAGTCCTCGTATCACATCTTCCTGAGCACAGCTGGGAGGGAAAGGTTCACTGCTCTTCAAGGATTCATGTGATTAGGTTGGACTCCTCTGGATAATCTCCCCATCTCAAAGTCCTTAACATTAATCACATCTGCAAAGTCCCTTTTGCCACAGAAGGTAACATAGTCCCAGGCTCGCGGGATTAGGACATGGACATCTTTGAGGGGTGCATTATTTTGCCTGTCACATTGCTTGTTGCAGAAGATCCCCAGGATAGTGAAGGGATCACATTGGATGCAGAGTCAGACTAAAAAGAATTGAAGATGATCCCCAAATTTATTGCCTGGGAGAGAATAAAATAATGTTCATAAAGTGAGTAGTGCAGTAAGGATGTAATAAATGGTTGCTGCTTCAAAGGCTAATAGTAGAAATTACAAGGCCGGGCGCAGTGGCTCACACCTGTAATCCCAGCACTTTGAGAGGCCAAGGTGGGCGGATCACCTGAGGTCGGGAGTTTGAGACCAGCCTGGTCAACATGGTGAAACCCCGTCTCTACTAAAAGTACAAAAATTAGCTGGGCATGTTGGCACATGCCTGTAATCCCAGCTACTCAGGAGGCTGAGGTAGGAGAATCACTTGAACCTAGTAGATGGAGTTTGCAGTGAGCCGAGATCGTACCACTGTGCTCCAGCCTAGACAACAGAGTGAGACTTTGCCTCAAAAAAAGAAAAGAAAAGGAAGAAAGATGGTAGCTCAGAAGGGAAAGAAGCTTAGGATGCAGCAGGAGATGAAGCAGTATCTTGCAAAGAATAGAATTTGGGATCCAAGTTTTCAATTTACATCAGATCAGCCGGTGGTTTGAATGTCAGAAAGTACTACATTTACCAAGAACTTTGCATTTTTTCTTTCTCTAGTAAGGAGTCAGGGAGAATGCAGATGGGGAAGAACTATTGTGGAGAAGCAATTTTCTGGCCCTTTTCTGCAATGATTATACAATGTTTAGATTCTGAGGAGGAAGGGGAAAGTTGTTGTTGTTTTTTTTTTTTGAAATGGAATTTCAAAAAGGAGCCTCAGCCTCCCAAGTACCTGAGATTACAGATGCCCGCCACTACGCCCAGCTAATTTTTGTATTTTAGTAGAGATGGGGTTTCACCATGTTGGCCAGGCTGGTCTCAAACTCTTGACCTCAGTCGATCCGCCCAACTTGGCCTCCCAAAGTGCTGGGATTACAGGCGAGAGCCACCGCGGGTGGCTGGGAAAGTTTTGAGAGGAAAGCAAGATATTTGAAGCTCAGAGGACTATCCTTTTCTTTTTTTCTTTTTTCCAGGAACATAAGGGAAAGAAATCCCCTCGGAAACCAAAGCCCAGCCATCAGAGATTATAAGATTTTTCAGGCTTTCCCTATAATCTTCCTTACATTTGTCTCTTTAAACATGTTTAAGTCGACCTTTGAGAAGTTGCTGATAAGCGGTTATCAAACAAGAGTTGGATTTACAAACCCTCCCACCTCGCTCTGTTGGGTGGTAGCTTCCAAGGCCACTGTAAATGTGTATCAGTGTGAACCTGATCCAGAAACAGCCAGGAAGGGAGCAAAGTTTAGTTTAGTCTATGAGGAAACTGTCGGCTGCTGGTAGTTCCATGCTGTCTGTTCAGACTTCAGCTTGGTGTAAGTAGTTTTTAAAAAACTATTATGACATTTTAATATCAAAAGGATTGTAAGAATAATTTCCATCAAACATTAAATCAAGTTTCTACCTGGCTGTGAATCTTACAGATTAGAACTACTGAAAAGAAAGTTTCAGCACTCAGCAGTAGTTTTATTTTTTTTAATGGAAAAGAAAGCCGTGAGGTGTTTCAGCAAGTGTGCTGCTAAAACAGGTCCTGTGTGCATGAAATGATCTCTAATGTCTTATGTTGAGTGAAAGTGTTTACAGTTAGAAAATAAAAGTGAGTATGTATCTAGTGCCGAGAGATTGTTTCTAAGCAGTGCTTAGATTTCTCCTCGTGTTCTTTCCAGTTGCTTTTCCTCTGGTTTAGGTTCATAGTTACAGATTCATGTTAGCAAATATGTAGTAGTCTCTCAGATAATTAAATTGGAGGTTTTGATGTTCAAAGAAATTAAAAGAATGAGAATAAAGTAGAACTTAATACCCTGTAACAAGATGTTGGGATCCTAGATTTAAGAGCAGCAGAATGTATTTTCAAAGAGGAAGAACTTTGTAAAACAGAAGTGGCAAGCAGCCTGAGGTTTCACACAACTTTGGAGAAATCTGTTTTCTTAAAATTTGACATCTGTATGGATTTTTCAGACTAAATTCCCAGTACTATGGTGTGTAAAATGAGTTTCATATATGAAATTAGAGTTGCCGTGTTTCAGCTGTTCTAATTCTATCTTAGATTATGATCCAGGAACTACACATTGTTACACAAACATATTGACTTTATTAATGCAGCTATGAGAATGTTAAGGTCGCATGTGGTAATGGAAAGTTGGTATTTTCTATTTTCCTTTTACCACAATGCATTTTTTAAAAAACCTGGTACATGACAATTTTATGACTTTTAACTGTATAAATACATAAAAGGTCTAAAGGCTGGCGATTAGCCACTAGCCTTTCTTTTTTCTTTTTCTTTCTTTTTTTTTCCTTTTTTTTTTTTTGTTTTTTGTTTTTTTTGTTTGTTTGTTTGTTTGTTTTGAGACGGAGTCTCGCTCTGTCGCTCAGGCTGGAGTGCAATGGCGCGATCTTGGCTCACTGCAAGCTCCGCCTCCCGGGTTCAAGCGATTCTCCTGCCTCAGCCTCCTGAGTAGCTGGGACTACAGGCGCCTGCCACCACACCCGGCTAATTTTTTTGTTTGTTTGTTTGTTTGTTAGTTTTTAGTAGAGACGGTTTCACCGTGTTAGCCAGGATGGTCTCGATCTCCCGACCTCATGATCTACCCGCCTCTGCCTCCCAAAGTGCTGGGATTTCAGGCGTGACACCGCCCCCGGCCTAGCCAGTAGCCTTTCAAATCACTGGAGGAGTGCCCAGAAGAGAGATTATTTATGTAGATGTTCACTGGGTTTCCCCTTCCTCTGTCTTCATCTCAGACCTCAGTCTATTTCTCTAGCCTGCTTCTTGTTTCTGCTGTATTGAGCGGGAGCCCAGATGATGGTTCTGAGCCCCAACTGAATCTTGGTGAGATGGAAGGACGCATTGTCCTAAGAAGGCTCTAGGGCTACAATGAAGTGAAAACCTTTACTCACTCTCTAGCTTTCTGAATCTCGTGATTCTAGCCTCTTGAGCTGATTAACGTCTCCAAGTCAATAGCTTGGGCTGGGCCAAGTTCCTCATTTAATTGTTGGTTGATGAGAAGGAGTGGAGGGCTGGGGGGTGTCCTGGGAAAGAAGCCAGTGTGGCAGGTGACATTGTTGCTGGGGAAGCAGCTATTTTCTCATGGGACTTGAAATATTTCAGTCTTTTAACAACCTGGAAGGCCATACAGGTGTGTACTAGCCGAATCGTTAACAAGCCCCTTTGAAAAAAATTTTTTAACCTCCATAGGTGCCCATACCATCCAGACCACTGCTCATGCCCTACAAAGCAGCCCTCAGGATCTGGCTTTCAAGCGTGTGTTTTACATCATTGCCTACCATTGTTCTCACTCAAGTTGCTCTAGCTACAAAGGTGTTTTGCTTTCTCTTGAACACATCAAACCTGCTCTTACCTTAGGGCAGCTGCTGCCTAGAAAACTCTTCCCCCTCATTGTTTCTTCCCAGACTTCATTCAGGTCTCTATTCAAATGGCTCCTCCTCAGAGAGGTCTTCCCAGACTACCCTAACTAAAATGGCACCCTACTCCACTTCCACCACAACACTTCTTTTCCCTTTAACCTAATTTACTGTTTTGTTTGTTTGTTTGTTTTTTGTTGAGACGGAGTTTCACTCTTGTTCCCCAGGCTGGAGTGCAATGGCGCAATCCTGGCTCACTGCAACCTCCGCCTCCCGGGTTCAAGCGATTCTCCTGCCTCAGCCTCTGGAGTAGCTGGGATTACAGGCATGCGCCACCACACCCAACTAATTTTGTATTTTTAGTAGAGATGGAGGTTTCTCCATGTTGGTCAGGCTGGTCTCAAACTCCTGACCTCAGGTGATCCGCCCGCCTCGGCCTTCCAAAGTGCTGGGATTACAGGCATGAACCACTGTGCCTGAAATTTCTTTTTCCTTTTTTTTTTTTTAAATAGCCACCTGGCAGTGTTTATTTTATAAATTAAAAAATGTGTGTACATATATTATATGTATGCCTGTGTGTGTATATGTATGTGTGTTGTGTATGTAGGATATATATTCAGTCTTTCCCTCTAGAATGTAAGAACTTTGTCTTGTTCAGGGCCATATTGTCAGTGCCTAGGACAGTGACTGCTTGACATGTAGTAAACACTTGGTAAATCATTGTATGAATAGTAAATTAATGTCAACTGGTGTTACTAAAGTTTATGTCCAACCATAGAAATTTTTTGAATAGCTGATATATTCACATTTCCAAGACCAAAACATATCAAGTTATACATTGAAAAGTCTTCCCACCCCAGCCCGTCGTCCATCCATTCAGCTCCCATTCTGGGTCCCCAAACCATGGCTATTATTTTTCCATGTATCTTTCCAGAGTTTCTTGATATATATGTAAGGAAATATAAAAGTATAAATAGATTCTTATTTCCCTCCTTTTCACACATAACATTATACGTAATGTTCTAAATGTTTTCACTTGTAATATATGTTGAATCTCTTTCCATGTAAGTACATAGAGAGTGTCCTCATTTTTAAATAGCTGCCTACTATTCCATTGTACGGATGTGCTATAATTTATATAACCAGTCACCTATTGATAGACATTTTGGTTTTTTCCAGTGTCTTCCTATGCTGAAGTTCATAACCTTGTACATGTATCATTTTATACATGCATAAAGTATATCCGTATGACTAAATTCCCCAAAGTAGAATTACTGGATCAAAAGGTATCATAAATATTGCCTAACTGTCTTCTTTAGGGATTGTACCAATGTGTACCCCTCCCCCCATTATAAAAGTACTGTTTCTTAGATCCTTGCCAACAAAGTCATCAGACTTTTGGATTTATGCCAGTTTGATAGGTTAAATAATGGTTTCGGCATAGTGTTTGTTTCTTAGAATTTACAATAAAATTTGTGTTGAAGTTTTAAAAACTAATTTTCATTTATAATTGTGGTTAAAAATCCTATAACACCATTTTCAAGTGTGCAGTTCAGTAGTGTTAAGTGTATTCACATTCTTGGCCGGGCGCGGTGGCTCAAGCCTGTAATCCCAGCACTTTGGGAGGCCGAGATGGGCGGATCATGAGGTCAGGAGATCGAGACCATCCTGGCTGACACGGTGAAACCCCGTCTCTACTAAAAAATACAAAAAACTAGCCGGGCGAGGTGGCGGGCGCCTGTAGTCCCAGATACTCGGGAGGCTGAGGCAGGAGAATGGCGTGAACCCGGGATGTGGAGCTTGCAGTGAGCCGAGATCTGGCCACTGCACTCCAGCCTGGGCGGCAGAGCGAGACTCCGTCTCAAAAAAAAAAAAAAAAAAAAAAAAAAAAAAAAAAAAAAAAGTGTATTCACATTCTTGTGCAACAGTTTTCCAGGACTTTTCTGTCTTGTGAAACTGAAACTCTATACTCATTAAATAACAACTCCCCACTTCCTCCTCCCGCTGACTCCTAGCAACTACCATTCTACTTTCTGTTTCAATGAATGACTAGTAGCTATCTCATGTAAGTGCAATCGCGCAGTAGTTATCCTTTTGTGGCTGGCTTATTTCACTTAGCCTAATGTCCTCAAGGCTTATCCAAGATGTAGTATATGGCAGGATTTCCTTCATTTGTAAGGTGAACAATATCCCATTGTATGTATATGCCATGTCCTGTTTATCCATTCATTCATCAATGGATATTTGGGTTGCTTCTACCTCTTGGCTATTGCAAATAAGGCCTCTGTGAACATGGATCTCTTTGAGATCCTGCTTTCAGTTCTTTTGGCTATATACCCAGCAATGGGATTGTTGGATCATATGGTAATTCTATTTTTAATTTTTTGAGGAACCACCATACTGCTTTCCATAGCAGCTGTACCATTTTATCTTCGTTTTAATTTGTATTTCTTTCATTATGAGAGGGGTTGAGCATCTTTTCATATTTAAAATAAATGCCTTTTTTCTTCTGTGAACTCTTTATATTCTTTGCCAGTAATGGAATTTTTTTCCTATTATTAATTTGATAACATTTTTTGTTCTTGTGCCCTTGAGTTTTCCAAATTTATAAACTAGTCTAGTAGTCGTACATACAGGTGTGGAATAAGACTACCTGGGTTTGAATTCTAGATCTACTAATAGCTGTGCAATCTTGATTGGACAAGTTACTGAACCTTTTTGAGCCACATTTTCTTATTTGTTAAATTGGAATAACATTGGATTGTTGTAAAGATGAGATGAGGTATATTAGATACTTAGTATAGAGCTCGTATGATAAGGCAAAAACAAAAAAGGAAAAACAAATTAAAAGACCTAAAGTGCAGAAAAGAAATAAAACTATCATTATTAACAGATGACATGATTGTATGCATAAAAAAACCTTATAAAATCTTTAAAAAAGTACTTGAATTAATTAATGAATTTGTAAGGCCACAGGTTAGAGTCAACATAAAAATCATACTAGAAACAATTAACAGCTAAAATAGGTGAAAATATCACCATTAAAAATATCTGACTGGGCACAGTGGGCTCACACCTGTAATCCCAACATATTAAGAGGCTAAGCCAGGAGGATCACTTGAGGCCAGGAGTTAAAGACCAGCCTGGGCAACATAGCAAGACCTCATATCCATGAAAAAAAATTAAAAATATGAAAAAAAAAAAAAAAAAGAAAGAAAGAAAGAAAAAGAGGCTGGGTGTGGTGGCCCATGCCTGTAAACAGCACTTTGGGAGGCTGAGGCAGATGGACTGCTTGAGCTCAGGAGTTCAAGACCATCCTAAGCAACATGACAAAACACTGTGTCTACAAAAAATACAAAAATTAGCCCGGCATAGAGGCACACACCTGTAGTCTCAGCTACTCAGGAGGCTGAGGTGAGAGGATCGCTTGAGCCCAGGAGGTGGAGGTTGTAGTGAGCTATGTCACGCCACTGCACTCCAGTCTGGGTGACAGAGTAAGACCCTGTCTCAAAAAGAAAGAAAGAAAAATATATCTAACACATAGGAATAAATATTTCAAAAGAACACAACACCTCTATACTCAAGACTGTAAAACATTGCAGAGAAAAACTTAACTCAGAAATAAAAAAGTGCAATATATATACCATGATCATGGATATAAATGGTTAAGGTGCCATTTCTCCCTAAATCAGTCTGTAGATCTAATGCAATCCCAATCAAACTTTCAGCAGGCAATATTGATGAAATCTACTATTTCTAAGTTTTTTGTGAAAATACAAAAGATATAGAATAGCTAAAACAATCGTAAAAAGGAACAAAAAAGGTGAATGACTTATAATACGTGACTTGAACACTTAGCTATGAAACATTAATCAAGACAGTGTGATATTGCCTTGAGGACAGGCAGATATGTCAGTGGAACAGAATAGGGAAACCAGAAATAGATTCACACATGTGAGGTCAATTGATTTTTGATCAGGTGGTCAGTTCAGTGAGAAAAGGGTAGTTTTCTTTAACATGTTGCTGAAACAATGGATTTTCTTTTCTTTTTTTTTTTTATTTGAGATGAAGTCTTGCTCTGCTGCCCAGGCTGGAGTCCCGTGGCGCCATCTTGGCTCATTGCAATCTCTGCCTCCTGGGTTCAAGCAGTTCTTCTGCCTCAGCCTCCCAAGTAGCTGGGATTACTGGTGAGTGCCACCACACGTGGCTAATTTTTGTATTTTTGGTAGAGATGGGGTTTTACCACATTGGTCAGGCTGGTCTAGAATTCCTAACCTCAAGTGATCTGCCTGCCTTGGCCTCCCAAAGTGCTGGGATTACAGGCATGAGCCACCGCGCCCAGCCAACAAATGGATTTTCTTATGGGGGAAAAAATTTCATGCTGCTCTCACTATACACAAAACTGCAATAGACATGGGTCTATTGATAAATAGACATGGGTCTATTGATAAATAGACATGGATCATAGATCTAAACATAGAACCAGAAACCTTAAAAAAAATAGGAAAATATCTTAGCAATCTTGGGTTATGCAAAGATTTCTTGAGCAGAACACTAAAAGCACTAACCATAATAGTACATTAAATACAATTAAATAAACTTACTTATTGCAAGAACTTCTTAGGACCTTTAGTATGTTACTGTTTTTAGTAAGAGGACCGTGCAGCATTTTCCACCACAGAATCCTTTGTTCATCTGGAACATGCAACATACTTGGAGAAGTGTTGCTTTGATCCTCTCCTCAAAATACAGTATTTTTGAGAGCTATAGTAAGCCTCCTCTTTGATACAAAGTAATGTAATTGGATCCACTTCCCTTCAACAACTTGAGTAAAGAAAACACTTCTGTCCAAAGAGCTGTGATTACACCCCATCCCCTCTTTGCTGGTTGGCCAGCCAACTGTTGCAATTACTCCAGGCTAATGTCACATTACAGCAGAATTCACCATAGTAAGCGGGGCAAAGAGTGACTGAAGGTGCAAAGCATTTTTCATTTTCCTTGCTGCAAGTTCCATATATATTGTCCCTCAGTTTTGGTGGAGGATTGGTTCCAGACCTCCTAGGGATAACAAAATCCAAGGATGTCCAAATTCCTTATATAAAACCTATATAACCTATGCACATCCTCTCGTGTACTTTAAATCATCTCTATTTATAATACCTAATGCAATGTAAATGCTATGTGAATCATTGTTATACTTTATTGTTTATGAAATAAGAAAGCCTATACATGTTCAGTACAGATGCAATTTTTTTCCCCAAATATTTTCAATTTACAGATAGTGAAGAGGATAAGGAGGGCCAACTGTACTTGCCTGGCCTGCTCAGCCCTCCTCTGTCACTGCCTAGCAAACTCCAGGTTATTAACCCTTTGCTTCTCTGTACTCAGCTCCTATAATCCTAGCTCCTAATTGCTTGAAGGGCTGTAGACTGACAGTCTTTATGCATTCTAGATTTCTGTAGTGTACCTGGTCTCTGACTCATAGTTTACTGATGAATCAGATTCCCCTACTTTCTGTTGCTGCCCATGAACTGAAGTTTTATGGAATATGAGTTGTCACATAAGAAATAGGAGAAGAACCAGAAGAGAAAGTAGAGGGCAAACTTCACCTTAACCAGAATTTGACCCAAGGCCCATCCTGTTCAGAAAAAGAAATCTCAAGAAGAAGTCAAAATGGTATGTAATGCCAGAATAAATATAAAAAGAAAAGAAATTGGCTGGGCGTGGTGGCTCACACCTGTAATCCCAGCACTTTGGGAGGCTGAGATGGGCAGATCACTTGAGGTCTGGAGTTGGAGACCAGCCTGGCCAACATGGTGAAACCCCATCTCTACTAAAAATACAAAAATTAGCCGGGCCTGGTGGCACGTGCCTGTAATCCCAGCTACTCACAAGGCGGAGGCAGGAGAATCACTTGAACATAGGAGGCGGAGGTTGCAGTGAACCGAGATGGCACCACCGCACTCCAGCCTGGGTGACAGAGTGAGACTTTGTCTCACAAAAAAAAAAAAAAAAAAAAAAAAAAAAAAGAAAGTTTAAGGAAGTATCCCTATAATATTTCTGGGTTATATTTTTTAAATTGAACTACTATCATAGATACCAGTTTCTCCTGAATGTGGAAAGCTAATAATGAGAAATGGAAATGTCATCAATGTCATCTGAATAGGGCTTACTAGATAGACTATACATGACTGGAAGTTAAAAGGCTTTAACTTTAGATCTGCCACTAATTTGTCTTTTGATAGTAAAATATACTCTTTTAAAGAAAAAAAATTATGGCCCTCCCCTTATTGCAAAAAAAGTATGAATATGTGTGTGTTTATGTCTGTATCTATCTACATGTACACCAGGATCTGTCCTAGATACTTCCTCATGTGCCATCTCATTTAATCATCTGTCTGTGTCTCAGCTCCTCAACCTGGAAAATGGGATAATAATATCTCATTCTGCCTTCCTCACAGAACAACAAATGTGGTTATAATGAGACAATAAAATATACTGCTTTGAGCATGACTCTATAATTTAAAGACAAATCTTTTAAAAAAAATTTTTTTTAATAAAAATAAAGATGAAGTCTCACTATGTTGCCCAGGCTGGTCTTGAACTGAGCTCAAGTGATCCTCCCGCCTCAGCCTCCCAAAGTGCTAGGATTACAGGTGTGAGCCATAGCAGCCAGCCTAACGATTCAGTCTTGAATGCCATGTTGTGAGATGTGTAGCAATGGTTTCCATAACAAAATGATGTGATGAATCCTGGTAAAATTCATTTCAAAATACACTTGCAATACAAACTTAGAAGAAGCAATGTACACAGGATGTTTCACAGACACTTACGGAACACCTGGAAAGTATAGCAACCTTCTCTCTAATTCTCAATAAAGGCAACACAAAGTAAACACACACTTTACGGTATTTTATGACACATCTCATCTAAGAAAAATGGGCAAGAAAAACACTTAGGCAAATAAGTGGAGGAGAATGCCAACACAGATGATAATGAAAATAATTTCACATCAGAACTTGAAAACTGATTTTGGGCCTGTGTTAAGATAAAATGGGCATTTAGAAGATGAGAAATTCCACAGAAGGCATATAGGGGGTTGTGGGGGGTGAAAGAAAAGAGCCTTATATAACTCTAACACTTATTAACCTGGACCTAGTTGCTGAAACTTGATCTGTTTTCTAGTAACCTGATTCTTTATTATTTATAATCAGAAGGTTTAAGAACTACTGGGCCTCAGCTCTAGGCTGTCTTTCCATAGTCCGTCCAGTTTTCAGAATTTAATAATATGGTGGGGGTGGGGGTGGGGAGGGGACACAATAGCTCCCAAGTATCTAGGAAACTACAAATTTTCCTCACTAAAACTCCCTAAAATAACTAGGTTAACACCAACTAGTAAACAAGCTCATCAAGGAGAGACCATAAAAGTCACTAATTGAAAAATTGTAAAGGGCTGCCTGTATAATCTATTATCTGAAAAATGATTTGATAATGAGACCCACAGGAATAAACACGAAAAGCAATGGCCTGGCGCGGTGGCTCACACCTGTAATCCCAGCACTTTGGGATGCCAAGGTGGGCAGAAAACTTGAGCCCAGGAGTTCGAGACCAGCCTGGCCAATGTAGTGAAACCCTGTCTCTACTAAAAATAGAAAAAAATTAGCTGTGTGTGGTGGCGTGCTTCTGTAATCCCAGCTACATGGGAGGCTGAGGCAGGAGAATCTCTTGAACCCAGGAGGCACAGGTTGCAATGAGCCAAGATCGTGCCATTGCACTCCAGCCTGGGTGACAGAGTGAGACTCCGTCTCAAAAAAATAAATAAATAAAATAAAATAAAATAGGAAAGAAAGAAAGAAAGAAAGAAAGAAAGAAAGAAAGAAAGAAAGAAAGAAAAAGAAAGACAGACAGACATTAAAAACAAGTGGCTTATATGGGTGTTTTAAGAAGCTGTAAAAAAGAAAATAATTTTGCTAGAACTTTTTCCAGCTCAAGAATCAAGTTTTCAAACAATATACTTAAGAAATTATACAAGATATGACTTAGAAGCCATAAGTAGCAAGTTGGAAATTACTAACATATAAGTGGATGTTAATAGTGCTGGCTCACTGAATAAGGAAAATCTTATGAAAACCTTACCACTCAGTACAGAAGTTGCCTTCATTATATAACATTACCCCATGCCTATCAAATGAATTCTTCAACTTTGATATTTATTTTTTATTTCTAGCATTTCTTCTTGATTCTTTTTTATACTTTCCATCTCTGTGGTCAACTTCCCCATTTGTTCATGCTCCCCTTTCCTGCTAGATCCTTTAACAGAGGGAATAATTGTGATGGCAGTTACATGAATCCGTATGTAAGTTAAAACTCTTAGAACTATACACCATAAAAAGTCAATTTTACTTGTGTTAATTTACAAAGAATGAGATTCTGACCTGTTTAAAGCAAAAATCATAACAATGTATAATAGAGTTAAGAGCATATAAGGAAGTAAAATACATAATAACAAGAGCACAAAAGGTGGAAACAAAATAGTATGGTATATGAGGTAGACCGTAATAAGTTAAAATTATAAAATGCTATCTCTAGGCTGGGCGTGGTGGCTTACACCTATAATCCAGCACTTTGGGAAGCCGAGGCGAGTGGGTCATCTGAGGGCAAGAGTTCAAGACCAGGCTGGCCAACATGGAGAAACCCCCATCTCTATTAAAAATACAAAAATAGCCAGGCGTGGTGGTGGGTGCCTGTAATCCCAGCTACTCGGGAGGTTGAGGCAGGAGAATCGCTTGAACCGGGGAGGCGGAGGTTGCAGTGAGCCAAGATTGTGCCACTGCACTCCAGCCTGGGTGACAGAGTGAGACTCTGTCTCAAAAAACTACTAAACTAAACTAAAATAATGAAATGAAATAAAATAAAATAAAATGCTATCTCTAGAACAGTGTGTTCTCGAAGCGTGTTCTGCAGACCAGCAACATCAGTGTTACCTGGGATCTTGTTAGAGAGGAAATTTTTGGGCTCCACCCCAGGCCTAACTGAATCAGAAACTCTGGGGGTATGCTACCATGATTTGTCTTTCTGTGATTGTGATGCATGCTAAACTTTACAAAACATTGCTTTAGAGCAGGGGCTGGGAAATTTTTTTCTATAAAGAGCCACATAATAAATATCTTTAGGTTTTGTGAGCCATGTAGTCTCTGTAGCAACTACTTAACTCTGCCATTGTAGCACAAATGCAGCTATAGACAATAAATAAATGAAGGAGAGGGACTGTGTTCTAATGAAGTGTTATTTATAAAAATAAGCAGCCAGCTGGATTTGGCCCATGGGCTATAGTTTGCCTACCTCTGCTTTAGAGCAACTATTCACACACAGATACAGCTAAATTGGTGAAAAGAAAATAAAAGGAAACATGAAAACATACAGACAGCCCTCACTTTGCATAGTAATATGGGACTATAAAAATGATCATGCAAGCTGAAACTATGCAAAGCAGTTTTAATAACCAATGGGAAAAATTATGGTTGTTTTGTGACCTTTACTTCTTTTTTTTTTTTTTTGTCAAAATATATTTGGTAAGGGGTGGAGGGGAGGTGTTTTATTGACTGGAAAGATGCACCAGGGAACTTTCTAGAGGTTATAAAAATGTTTTAGGTCTTGTTCTGGGTGGTGGTTACATGAATGTATAGCATTGTCAGCATTTATTATACTGAGCACATGAGATTATGAATTTCATGTATGTAAAGAATATATAATCAAAGATTTTTTAATAGTACAAAATAAAGGTGTGGAATAAAGTATGCAGTTCGTATTAGGTGACATTCTCATTGCAAATAAAACCTGATATAACTTATGGGGTACCTCCCTGAGTCCAAGGAAAAGAGGTGACAGGGCACTATAGGGAGAAGAAGCAGTGAGGCTATGCAGCCTAATAGGTTGGGAGAAGGAGCAGCTCCATTTGACTAGAGTGAATATTAAGGAAGTGGCAGGAAATGAGGACAGAGAAATTGCTAAAGACACATCAGCAATGGCTTTATGTACCAAGTTAAGGAATGTGTACTCTACCCTAAGGATGATGAGAAACTTCCCTAATATATTTCAGGGCTTAAGTGGCCCTCTTCTTCTTATAAGGACATCAGTCATTGGATTTAGAACCCAACTGATACAGTTTGGCTGTGTCCCCACCCAAAATTTCATCTTGAATTGTAATCCCCATAATCCTCACGTGTCAAGGGCGGGACCAGGTGGAGCTAATTAGATCACGGGGGCAGTTTGCCCGATGCTGTTCTTGTGACAGTGAGTAAGTCTCACGAGATCTGATGGTTTTATAAGTGTCTGGCATTTCCCCTGCTGGCACTCACTCAGTTCTGCCACGCTGTGAAGAAGGTGCTTGCTTCTCTTTTGCCTTCCACCATGATTGTAAGTTTCCTGAGGCCTCCCCAGCAATGCAGAACTGTGAGTCAATTAAACATCTTTCCTTTATAAATGATCCATTCTCTGGTATTTCTTCATAGCAGTGTGAGAAAGGACTATTACACCATCCTATCCAGTCTCATTTCATATTAACTTAACTAATATAATACTTTATTTCCAAATAAAGTTACATTCTGAGGTTCTGGATAGATGTGAATTTTGGGGGCATACTATTCAACACACCACAACACAAAATAGTGTCCCCCCAAAATTCATGTCCACCAGAACTTCAAAATGTGACCTTATTTGGAAACAGGCTCTTTATAGATGCAATTAGTTACATATGAGGTCATAGTGATTAGGATGAACTCTAAATCCAACAACTGGTATCCTTATAAGAAGAGGAGAGGACACACAGGGATATATATAGGGAAGAGGACCATGTAAAGACAGAGGTTGAGACTGGACTGAAGAAGCTATAAGCCAAGGAGCATCAAAGATTTCCAGGAGCCATCAGAAGCTATGAAGAGACAAGGAACGGTTTTTCCCTTGAGCCTTCAGCAGGAACATGGGCCTGCCAACACCCTGATTTTGGAGTTCTAGCCTCCAGAACTATAAAAGAAAAAATTTCTGTTGTTTTAAGCCACCAGTTTGTGATAATTGTTAAAGTATGCCCAGGAAACTAATGCAATATTTAACCCACATTCTGCTTTTCGTGTTAAACCTGTGGTAGTGGTTTTAAGGCATGTCTAAAATTTTTTTTTTTAATTCCTCCCTTTGTATAGCCTAATTCCTCTCCCCTTGAGTGTGGGCTGGAGCTAATGACTTGCATCTAATGAATAGAATAAAGAAGAAGCAAGAGGCTTCAAGTCACCGGCCTTGGAGACCAGGTCAGAGGTTGGCAAACTGTAGTTCTCAGGCTGACTGCCTATTTTATAAATAAAGTTTTATTGGAACACACCATGCCCATTTATTTGTGTGTTGCATGTGGCTGTTTTTACACGACAACAACTGAGATGAGTAGCTGTGATACAGACTATAAGGCATACAAGCCTAAAATATTTACTCTCTAGTACTTTAAGAAAAAGTTTGCCAAACTCTGAACTAGGTCATAAGAAGCACTGCAGCTTTTTGCCTGCTGTGAATAACTTGCTCTAGGGGAAGCCAGCTGCCTTGTCATGAGGACACTCAGATGTCCCTGCAGAAAGGCCCATGTGACAAGTAACCAAGGCCTCCTGCAAACAGCCACGTGAGTGAACAATTTTGGAAGTAGTTCCTCCAGCCTTCAGGGGACTACATCCCTGGTCAACTGCTTGACTGCAACTTAATGAGAGACCCTGAGCCAGAACCACCCACCCATGCTGCTCCTAGATTCCTGCCCCTCAGAGACTGTGTGAGATAATAAATGTTAGTTGTTTTAAGTTGTTAAGTTTTGGGGCAATCTGCATGCTGCAGTGCACAAGTAATACACTCATCTGTCCGTTCTGCAGTTTTCAGTGCAACCTGCAAGCTGCTCTATGTGTCTTATCTATGCCACAGGCTTTTGCTATTTTAGAAACATACTGGGAAATGAGACTTTTATATAAAGAAACTCCAGGATGACACAGACAACACTTTTAGGAAACAAAGGACATTGGAAGGCAAGAATATTTTCATAACTCTGCTAACTGTCTAATACAATACTAGGTATGATTGTTGCCACTGATATTAGGTCTAAAATCACGCTTATTTGAGTCATCAGGCAAGATGTTTGTTATGCTACTCACTATTATTTATACAAAAAGGAGTATTAGAGTATGCCATTATAATCTTTATTAGATGCTTTCTATAAATGTTTTCTATAAATGTAAAGCAAGTTGTTTCCAGATGGAATGGTGTGAAGTTCTGTGGGTGTATTAATTTTCTCTTGCTGCATAATAATATAATCACAAACTTAGTGGCTCAAAACAATATACCTTTGTCACCTCGGTTACTGGGCATGGCCTACCTGTGTCCTCCTCTGAGGGTCTCACATAACTTCAGTCAGGGCTGCGTTCTCATCTGGATGCTCAACTGGGGAACTCATAGACCTAAGTTATTAACACCATTCAGTTCCTTGTGGTTTTAGGGTGTGGTTGTAGTACCAAGAACTATAGTTTTATTATTTTGCTTTTTTCTCCCTGTTGGCTAAAGTCTGCCCTTAGGTCATAGAGGCCACCCACATTTCCTTGCCACGGGGGGTTCCCCAACATGGCCACTAGCCTCCTTACAGCTAGCAAGGGAGGGAGAGACTCCACACAAGTGCTCCAGCTTTATATAGCATATTCATATATTACGTGCATGTAATCATGTTCATCCCAGCACCTTTTCTGCATTCTATTGATTGGAAGCAAGTATTACACTCAAAGAGAGGGAATCACACAAGGGTGTGAACACTAGAAGGTAAGGATCATCAGGGCCACCTTAAGAGTTTGTCTGCCATAATAGGCCTGGAGATTATGCAACTCCTACTTGCAGGGTGGAATTAATGCCTTATCAAAGATGGTTTCTGTACCTAAGAGGCAATGGAGTGCCTTGTTTTTATTTTTTTTCCTCCTCTGTGCTGCAAAAGGGTGACTCTCAGCAGGTTGTTTTTTATTTATTTATTTATTTATTTATTTATTTATTTATTTATTTGAGGCAGAGTCTCACTCTGTCGCCAGGCTAGAGTGCGGTGGCGTGATCTTGGCTCCCTGCAACCTCCGCCTCCCAAGATCAAGTGATTCTTCTGCCTCAGCCTCCCAAATAGCTGGGACTACAGGCGCACGCCACCATGCCTGGCTAATTTTTGTATTTTCAGTAGAGGTGGGGTTTCACCATGTTGACCAGGATAGTCTCAATCTCTTGACCTTGTGATCTGCCTGCCTTGGCCTCCCAAAGTGCTGGGATTGCAGATGTGAGCCACTGTGTCTGGCCAGGTATTTTTTAATGACTGGAAATGGAATAATAAAAAGCAGGACGGTAAAAAATATACATGAACCCAAAACATACCTTCAAACTGGAATGTACTGTAGCTAGAAACAGCTTGGCATGCAGCTAACTAGATTGACCTAAGCAAAGGCTTCCTGCCTATGAGGAGCCAAAGGTGCTATTTTTAGGAGCATAAAGGGAACCCATTTCCAGGAGATCAAAGATACGGTGCAAAAACTTTTATTATTTGTTCCAGTAAATATGATAGATCACAAATCTACCTTGCTATAGGATATGCATGCATTCATTCATTTAGAAAATTGCTATTAAATGTTTCTCTCACACAAGGCCCTTTGCTAGGTGCTACCCAATTTTGCATATGTTGATGGAGTATGTCCGAGGGAAAGAGTGCCACCATCTACTGTCTATACCTGCTATGGGTCTGGGAAGAGGCATAGAGGCCTAGAAATGTGCCTAGCGTTTGCTAGTCCTGGTATATAGTTTTTTTCCAAGAAGTTTGGTGGTAAAGAAAAGGGTAGTGAGTCGATAAGTCAGAAGGAAATTTTGAAAAGGAGAGACATGGACATGCTTATAGGCAAAGGAGAAACCCAGCCAATAAGAAGAGACATGATGATCTGTGACAAAAGAATATGTTACATAATAGGTGCTCAGTTAATTATCGTACCCCTCTCCTTACACAGTTTCTCCTCACTTTTTTTTTTTTTCTTAAACATATATTACTCTGCTCTACTGTATGCTATACATGGCAGTAGATACCAAACTGAATATGCGCTTGACCCCTTTCCCTTTATGCCCCATCCAGCTTGGAAATATCATTAGCCATTTATCACTTCCGCCACCCCTTATCAGCCTTTGGTCTGTCCTCCTCTGACTATGCCCAACACAGAGTACCTCCTTAATCATATTTTCAGCTACCATGTTGATTGCTTTGCATCCTCAGTCAGGCCCTCACGACTGATTGGTAGCCTTTCATTTCTATCTGTCGTTTCCCACAGTGGCTGTCGAAACCTCTCTTACGCCATAGAATCCCAAATCTGTCACCTTTTCCTTTCACCAGGTGATCTGCCTTCTATAATGTTGGAAATGGGATCTCGCAACTTCATTTCTACTAATCTCATTTTTTTTTTTTTTTTGAGACAGAGTCTCCCTCTGTCGCCCAGGCTGGGGTGCAGTGCAACCTCTACCTCCTGGGTTCAAGTGATTCTCCTGCCTCAGCCTCCTGAGTAGCTGGGATTACAGGCATGCGCCACCAGCTAATTTTTGTATTGTTAGTAAAGACAGGGTTTCACTATGCTGGCCAGACTGGTCTTGAACTCCAGACCTCAGGTGATCACCCACCTTGGCCTCCCAAAATGCTGGGATTATAGGCGTGAGCCACTGCGCCCAGCCCCGTTTCTACTGATCTCATCATCTTTTATTGCCATCTACACTTTTCTGTTTTCTCTCAAAAAAGTACACACACACACACACACACACGTAAACACATACACCTTCTTCTGGTTAAGGCTTTTCATTCCAAATCCTCCCACCTCCTCAAAGTTTATCCCAGCCATGACCATCCCTCACTCTAGTGAAAAGACACACTATCTATTACAGCGTAGTGCAGGGGTCTGCAACGCCCTGGCCACTGACTGATGCTGGTCCGTGGCCTGTTAGGAACTGGACCGCACAGCAGATGAACAGCAGGCCAGTGAGCTAAGCTTCATCTGGTATTTACAGCTGCTCGCCATCACTTGCATTATTGCCTGAGCTCCTCCTCCTGTCAGATCAGCAGTGGCATTAGATTTTCATAGGAACAGGAAACCTATTGTGAACTGCACATGTGAAGGATCTTGGTTGCGTGCCCTTTATGAGAATCTAATGTCTGATGATCCGTCACTGTCCCCCATCACCTCCAGATGGGACTGTCTAGTTGCAAGAAAATAAGCTCAGGGCTCCCACTGGTTCTACATTATGGTGAGTTGTGTAATTATTTCATTATATATTACAATGTGATCATAGAAATAAAGTGGGCCGGGTGTGGTGGTTCACGCCTATAATCTCAGCACTTTGGGAGGCCGAGGTGGGCAGATCACGAGGTCAGGAGATCGAGACCATCCTGGCTAACACGGTGAAACCCTGTCTCTACTAAAAATACAAAAAATTAGCCAGGCGTGGTGGCGGGTGCCTGTAGTCCCAGCCACTTGGGAGGCTGAGGCAAGAGAATGGTGTGAACTGGGAGGCGGAGCTTGCAGTGAGCCAAGATCGTGCCACTGCACACCAGCCTGGGTGACAGAGCAAGACTCTGTCTCAAAAAAAGAAAGAAAGAAAGAAAGTGCACAATAAATGTAATGCACTTGAATCATCCTGAAACCACCCCCTCCCATCCCGCGCCCTGAATCCATAGAAAAATTGTCTTCCACGAAACCAGTCCCTGGTGCCAAAAAGGTTGGAAACTGCTGGCATAGTGTATTACAGAGTCATTTTCAGGTTATCTTGCTTAAATTAGAAGGGAAAAAAATTGTAACAAGTTTTGTTTTTGTTTTACCTCACATACCTATTATTTATTTGTGGTGAGACATTTAAACTCTATTCTAGCAGTTTTTCATGTGGTGTGGAATACGTTGTTATTAACTACAGTCACTGTGTTGTACAAGAGCTCTCCTGAACTTACTCTTTCTAACTGAAGTTTTGTATCCTTTGACCAACATCTCCCCAAAACCCCAATAACATGTTTTTTAAAGTTAAAGTAATTTGGTTAAAATAGCAGTGAATATTTCTTACCTTATCAACTTTTGTAACTTTTCCCAAAAGCAATACATTTGTACTTCACAGATAATCTAGAAATTTATATTAAAAGAGAAGAAAATAAAACCACCAGTCTCTCTATATCCAGAGATAGGCATGATATATGTATGATCTAAATCCTTCATCCTTCTAGTCATCTACACATGTTAGATCCCCTGGTATCCATTATTGTGTTCCTTGCCTTTTTTCACACTTTGTCACGAATATTTTTACCTGTTCTTATACATTTTAGTATACAACCTGTAAAGGTTTTAAGTGTTCTATTGAATAGTTTTATCATAATTTATTTAATACCTTCCATTATTAGGAGTATTATATTATTCCCAGTTATTTTTGTTTTAAACAATTATGTGACGAAATCCTTGTAGCTAGATTGTTTTGCAGAATACTGATTATTTATTTAGAATTAATTTCTCAAACTTGAATCTTGGGTCAAAAGATATTTACATTTTAAGTCTACTGATACCTATTGCCAAATTGTACTTCAAAAAAGATGCAGCAATTATTTAGCCATCAGCAGTATAGAAGAGTACCTATTTTGCTATACCCTTTCCAAAGGGTGCAACGTTCTTGTCTGTGAATTGCTTGTTTGTTAACCTTTTCCTCCTCCTCCCTCTGCCTTATTAGTATGTTTATCTGTCTACCTTGATAATTTTTGAACTCACATTTGTTCAAATTAGTAAAAGTGAATTTTGCACTTCATTTTTCTAATACTTTTGAATTGAGGTGTTCATAACACAAAGGAAGATTTGCTTTTTTTTTTTTTTTTTTTTGACAGAGTCTTGCTCTGTCACCAGGCTGGAGTGCAGTGGTGTGATCTCGGCTCACTGCAACCTCCACCTCCCAGGTTCAAGCGATTCTCCTGCTTCAGCCTCTCAAGTAGCTGAGACTACAGGCATGCACCACCACGCCCAGCTAATTTTTTGTATTTTTAGTAGAGATGGGATTTCACCATGTTGGCCAGGATGATCTCGATCTCTTAACCTCGTGATCCGCCCGCCTCAGCCTCCCAAAGTGCTGGGATTACAGGCATGAACCACTGCGCCCAGCCGAGACTTGTTTTCATATTGAACAGACTACAGATTATGTATATAGATATAGGTATATCAAGGTGAAGCTTTACAAAGCCATTTAATACTGTTCTGTGTAGCTTACTTTATTTCTTTATACATCTCTATTTACTCTATTTCTTATATGTTGCCTTATTGATCATCATTCAGAGGGCTGGAATAATTAATACTTTAGTTAAAGTAAAGCATGATATTGATCTCAGTCTACTTGTCTGACTTATAAATTATTCTTTAATACTAGCCCATTTTCTCTTTCACATTTTTAAAACATATTTTTTAGGTTTGCAGTAGATGGCAGCAGCAGAAAGCATTCTTTCATTCAACTGAAAATGTCATCAGGCATTTTGAGGGAACAATACAAAAGAACTTGCCCTAAATGTGAAGAACTTGTAATGGAGGCAATTTCAGAAATATCAATGTAGCCAGGCGCGGTGGCCCACGCCTGTAATCCCCGCACTTTGGGAGGTTGAGGCGGGTGGATCACCTGAGGTCAGGAGTTCAAGACCAGCCTGGCCAACATGGTGAAACCCTGTCTCTACTAAAAATACAAAATTAGCCTGGTGTGTGTGGTGGTGCGTGCCTGTAATCCCAGCTACTTAGGAGGCTGAGGCAGGAGAATTGCTTGAACCTGGGAGGCAATGGTTGCAGTAAGCCAAGATCGCATCATTACACTCCAGCCTGGGCAGCAAGAGCAAAACCCCGTCTCAAAAAAAAAAAAAAAAAGAAAAGAAAAGAAAAGAAAAAATAAATATAAATGTAGCATGAAATTGGTGACTATTTTATACCCCAACTAAGCAGTGAGCTCCAACAAATAATCTCCTGGGGAAAATGGATTTAATTTTTCAAATATTGCATTGTTTACTAATTACAGTATATTTTACTGGTTTTCTGGAATTCTCCTTTTTCCTCCTACCTCTCTTTATATTTACTTACAGTGAAAGCCACTTCAAGGCACCAGCCTCTTTTCTAGACAAATGGCCCTTTGCAGATGACCATTTATTATGGAGCCTTGAGTAATTTAATAAACTAAAAATACATGCTCAGAAAATGTGGCCTTTTTAGGCCCCTGCTTCCATTTTGAATGATCTTCAATGGAGCTTCATTTTGCTCATTTTGAAATTTAGGCTCAATACATCTCTTGAGTATTTGTAATAATTTTCTCTAGATCATAACATTCCCCCTAAAGTTAGACAAGCATTTTCTGTAATTCACTCATGACAGGAGCAAGCAACACTACCACAGGGGACCTATGGACATGTCACTTTTCTTTCCAAACTATACTAACAGGTGGATATTCTGTCCCATAGACCACGAGGGGTGGCTAAAAGATAGGCCTGGCCAGGCATGATGGCTCACCCTTGTAATCCCAGCACTCTGGGAGGCCGAGGCTGGTGGATCACGAGATCAAGAGATCGAGACCTTCCTGGCCAACATGGTGAAACCCTGTCTTTACTAAAAATGCGAAAATTAGCCGGGTGTGGTGGTGTACACCAGTAGTCCCAGCTACTCAGGAGGCTGAGGCAGGACAATCGCTGGAACCCGGGAGGCGAAGGTTGCAGTGAGCCGAGATCGCGCCACTGCACTCCATCCTGGCGACAGAGCGAGACTCCATCTCAAAAATAAATAAATAAATAAATAGATAGATAGATGAATGAAAGATAGGCCTAGTGGTTATGGGTTTTGAAAAGAAAAGAGGAGCACTTGGTACTTTGGCTGGTTGAAAAGCTAATGGTGTTTTCAAAAGCAGAGAAATCAGATTGTTGTGAACTAGGAACAAGCAGAGGCTATAAGCATATGGTACTGTAATCAAAGGCTTCCATTTCTACCTATTCTTTTTAAAAAAAATTTTAGATTCAAGAGGCACATGTACAGGTTTGTTACATTGGTATATTGTGTCATGCTGGGGTTTGGGCTTCTACTGAACCCATCACGCTAATATTGAACTTAATACCCAGTAGATGGTTTTTCAGTCCTTGCTGTCCTCCCTCCTTTCCTCAGTGTCTCTTATTTCTATCTTTATGTCCACGTGTCCCCATTATTTAGCTCTCACTTATAAGTGAAAACATGTAGTATTTAGTTCTCTGTTTCTGCATTCATCCATTCAGGATAATGGCCTCCAGCTGCATCCATGTTGTAGCAAAGGACATGACTTCATTCTTTTTATGGCCGTGTAGAATTCCATGGTGTATATGATCTACCCAGTCTTAAGACTGTCTCAAAATAAAAAAGAACAGATTGAGATTCAACTAACTGAAGATGGTCTGGAGTGGTTTTCAAAAATTGTATTTTGGAGTGAAGAATTTTTTTACCCTTAATTCCATCCCAGCCCAAATTCTTTGTGTGAGATATATTAAGGAAGGAAACTTTCCAGTTCTAGACTGTAAGCTTCTTCAGGGCGGGGACTGCGTATTTATCATCAGATCTCAGCTCAGTGCCGGCACATACCGAGTGCTCTGAAGAGTTTCCTGAATGAATAAATGAAGTTAACTGCCTTACAGTGACTCTTTCCTTTCATGCCTCCCTAAGACTCCCCTTCTCCTTATATGCCCTTAGCTTGCTGTGTGCATATGGTGCAGTAGGCAGGAACTCTTCCTGCTCCACCAGGACACAGCTTAGAAGAGAGGTTTCTGGTAAAGAATGTCTATTGCTGGTTAGTCAGCATAAGGGAGACCCCAAGGCCAAAGCCTTCTGAGGTGGTTTTTAAAAGATTAAAGCATCAAAATTTTCCAGGCCACAGAAAAATAGAAATTTTTATAAGAATTTAAAATACATTTCCAGACCCTAGCATATTTTATTAGGTTCAACAGAGCACTTATGAATTGATCCAAAGATTCTCGAATCATATATTTCCAAAGCACTTCTGTTGTCAGAACTGCTTCTGTGACACCTTTTTTTTTTTTTTTTTTTTTTTTTTTTTTTGAGACAGAGCTTTGCTTTTGTTGCCCAGGCTGGAGTGCAATGGCGCAATCTCGGCTCACTACAACCTCCGCCTCCCGGGTTCAAGCGGTTCTCCTGCCTCAGCCTCCTGAGTAGCTGGGATTACAGGCATGCATCACCACGCCTGGCTAATTTTTTGTATTTTTAGTGGAGACGGGGTTTCACCGTGTTGGTCAGGCTAGTCTCAAATTTGCGACCTCAGATGATCCACCTGCCTCAGCCTCCCAAAGTGTTGAGATTACAGTCATGAGCCACTGCGCCCAGCTTCCTATGACACTTTTTTGACCATTTTCCCTTATATCTTGTTGGATCTCTGACTATAATTGCTTGGATCCATGTTTCTTGTTTGTTCATCCTTGTTTTAATCATACTATATGGTATGCTAACATTTTCTCTTATGTTACGTTTCAGATACTTTTGAGACAAAATATGTGATTTTCACACCAATCAGAATGGCTATTACTAGAAAGTCAAAAAATAACAGACTCTGGCAAGGTCACAGAGAAAAGGGAACGCATATACCCTGTTGGCAGGAATGTAAATAGTTCAGCCATTGTGGAAAGCAGTTTGACAATTTCTCAAAAAGCTTAAAACAGAACTACCATTCGACATAGCAGTCCCATGATTCAGTATACACTCAAAGGAAAAGAAATCGTTCTACCATAAAGACACGTACATGCATATAATCATCACGGCACTCTTCACTGTAGCTCAAACATGGAATCAACCTTTCAACAGTAGACTGGATAAAGAAAATGTGGTACATACACACCATGGAATACTACACAGCCACAAAAAAGAATGAGATAATGTTCTGTGCAGCAACATGGATGGAGCTGGAGGCCATTATCCTAAGTGAACTAATCCAGGAACAGAACACTAAACACCACATGTTCTCACTTATAAGTGGGAGCTAAACATTGAGTACACATGGACAATAGACACCAGGGCCTATTTGAAGGTGGAGGATGGGAGGAGTATGCAGACTAAAAAACTACCTATTGGGCACTATGCTTATTACCTGGGTGATGAGATAATCTGTACACCGAGTCCCCATGACACACAATTTATCTGTATAACAAACCTGTACATGTATGCCTGAAACTAAAATAAAAGTTTTTAAAAATCTGATTTTAAAAATTCTTGTTGGCTTTCCTTTAGAATTGAGGACAGTTTTCTATGTCCCAGGATTACTGAGTGAATGTTAACTGACTCTGCCAAAGAAAGAGGCAGTATTAGTGGTCACTGTTATCCACAGATGGGATGATGTCATGCAAAGAAGATCCCAGGAGACTGGTAATCAATTCCTGGCTCTGCCATGAATTCCAAGACTGTGGACAAATCTCTGAACTTGTATTTATTCATGTGTTAAAAAAAGGAAGACAGAGTAGCTTGAGTTTTAAGATTTCTCCCAGTAGGCCAGGCGCGGTGGCTCACGCCTGTAATCCCAGCACTTTGGGAGGCTGAGGCGGGCGGATCACAAGGTCAGGAGATCGAGACCATCCTGGCTAACATGGGGAAACCCCATCTCTACTAAAAATGCAAAAAATTAGCCGGGTGTGGCAGCAGGCACCTGTAGTCCCAGCTACTTTGGAGGCTGAGGCAGGAGAATGGCGTGAACCTGGGAGGCGGAGCTTGCAGTGAGCTGAGATCACACCACTGCACTCCAGCCTGGGCGACTGAGTGAGACTCTGTCTCAAAAAAAAAAAAAAAAAAGATTTCTCCCAGTATCTTGTTTCTCTGAGTAATTAATTCTCAGAATGTCTAAAGCAATCATTTACTGATCTCATTTAATAAATAGCCACGTAACACCAAGTAGCAGGATGTATTAGTTGGGATATAGAGTAAGTAGCAGCAACAGAGTCTCAAAAAATTTGCTCCCTCATAAAAGGAAGAACACTCATAATTAGCAACCCTAAAGCAGGCAGATAATTTAGGACAGATAGACAGCTTTGATTCACTAGAATATTCAAAGCCCAGGGTTACTTCTATTTGTTGTTCTGCCATTGCCTAGGGTGTTGTCATCATCTGCATAGTACAAGTTGACTCAGTGTGGCAATGGGGAAAGAGAGTCCAGGGCAGCAGCTTCATCTCTAAGAAAACCCAGAAGTTGCAAACATCACTCACTCACATCTCATTGACTAGAACTTAGTCATGTGGTCACATGTACAGCCAGGAAAGTACAGAAATTTTTAGCAGAGTAGCTATGTACCTACCTAAAACTTTAAAAGTAGGAGTGGGGGCCGGGCGCGGTGGCTCACTCCCGTAATCCCAGCACTTTGGGAGGCCGAGGCAGGCAGATCACCTGAGGTTGGGAGTTCGAGACCAGCCTGACCAACATGAAGAAACCCCATCTCTACTAAAAATTCAAAATTAGCCGGGCGAGGTGCCGCATGCCTGTAATCCCAACTACTCAGGAGGCTGAGGCAGGAGAATCACTTGAACCCGGGAGGCGGAGGTTGCAGTGAGCCAAGATCACACCACTGCACTTCTGCTTGGGCAACAGAGCAAAACGGTCCATCTCAAAAAATAAAAGTAGGAGTGGGGATCAAGGATTCTCTTACCTAAAGGAAAGAGGAAAGATTGGATACTGGAGGACAATCTCTACCACTATACCTTCTGTTATAATTTTAAGCCACTAAAACAATTTTTATTTTCCTATTTATTGTGTTTCTTGTCTAGTAAAATAGGCTGAGATCAGGTTCTGTGATTTATCCGTATGTGTATATAAACCAGCATATGTTAAGTTATCTTGAACATAGATGGCATGCATTAAAAATATGTATGCTTGATTTATATATTGATGTTCAGAGTATCTAAATCAGCACTGTGGCCAGCCCCCTTCCTCACTCCTATATTCTCCTGGATCTACTTATTACTTGTTTAATGAATGCTACCTGTATAGCTTTAATTCTTAACCTAGTTGAACAGACTAGATTGGAACCTATGAAATAAAATTTTAAAAATGCAATAGAAATTGGTCGATTCAGGGCAGGTTGCTGCTAGTAACGACTACTATCTTTTACTACTTGATGTAAAGATATTACTATTCTATCTTGGAGTAGAACAATTACACGTAATGAAAAACCAAGAGCTTTCCAATGCGGCTTCATTATTTAATTTTAAGTGTATTTCCTGGACATAAAGTATAATTACTTTCATGAGTACACTTTAAAACAGAGTTTTTCCCTGAAAGATTTTTGGGTTCTGCCCCCTCTGTCCCCTTCATCAGTGCTAATAGTAAAGAGATGACTATAGTGCTGGGTATTGTTAAAAGAAAAACTTCAGCCAAATTAAATTTAAAGGAGTTTAATTGAGCAATGAACGATTCGTGAATTCAGCAGCCCCCGGAATCACAGCAGATTCAGAGACTCCAGCGCAGCCATGGGATGGAAGAGGATTTATGGACAGCAAAAGGAAAGTGACAGTACAGAAAATGAAAGCAAGGTGCAGAAACAGCTGGGTTGGTTCCAGCTCGGCATTTGCCTCATTTGAACGTGGTTCGAACAGTTGGCTACATTTGATGGGCAAAACCCAGTGACTGGCATAGGTGTGGGCTACAGTCGGTTTACACCTCCACTTGTTACAGTTTACGACGTACAGAAAAATCTTTAGGCCAAACTTAAATACATAAAGAGGCCGCTTTAGGCTAAATTTGACTTAACAGTGTGACTCTACATAGTATGGACCTGTTTATGGATGGTTATATAAGGCTCATTTTAAACACTGACTTCACAGTTTACTGATTCAGTGTTAATATCTTATCATCTTTAACTTCTAGTTCTTCACTTGCTGTACTCACACACTGTAATCTTATATTAGAATGAAAAGTACTAATGTGTGCCTTGCCAGTTTTACATTTGATATGGACCTTGGGGGAATTGTCCCTGCTCTCTCATATCCAGTTTCCCCAAATCCTTCCCCTTCAAGGTCTACCTCCTTATTGAAACTGACCATAACCACCCCCGCCCCCACCCACCCCAAATGGTCATTCCATCAAAAAGAAGAAAGACTTAATTCAAGCTCTGGGTAAGAGAGTGGCAGTGCAGACTGGGGCTAGTAGAGCAAACTGCAGCATTAGACCAGGCTGTGTTTGTGTAAGGACAAGCCTTTATTCCCTTCACAAGTGTGCCAACTTGCCAAAGATAAGTAAATCATAAGAATCGGCTATCGTCTGGTCTAGGAAGAGCGGCTCTTGGCCTTGACTCAGCCTCACTTCACATTCCCAGAGCTCTTGATGAGCCTCAACTTGAGGCATCTTTGTTCTTGTCATATATGTCTCCAGGGGACTTAGATGTTTCCCTAAGGGACGGGACATATCTATCTGCCAAGGGTCTGCTCCTACCTCTCTATGTCAACAGAGGGCAGCAGAGAGCACCACCCGGTAGCCTAACCTGTAGGCTTCAAACCAGGGCAATAGCAATCCAAGTGCCTAGGGAAGCAAATGCATGGAGAGTGTACCCGTTGCCCCCATTCGTCCCGTCCCTTAGGGAAACATCTAAGTCCCCTGGAGACAAATATGACAAGAATAAAGATGCCTCAAGAACAACACAGGGACTGTTATAAGCATGGGTGGCAGGGTACTAAATGTGTTGCTGTGTGTAGGATGGTCCCATGCAAGGAAGACTATTCTTGCCCCCAAATTTCAGTTACCTTTCTAGTAGTATTGTTTCCCAAATTCAGGTAAAACATTCCTGTCTGCCCCACTAATTTAACATCTACACCATTTTGTATAGTTACTCATCTCACCAAAGCTCCTTGATACTTAGGGATTGGCTTTTTAATCTTTGCATTGCTACTTCTTAAAAATTTATCTTTAATTTTACTCATTGGATGATGAAAAACAGGTCTTTAAAGGGGGAGGGTTAATGGGTCACAGATAGAATTTAAAAGTATAGTCAGTTTTCAGTAGATAACAGATAAAAGCTATATTAGATGAGCCAATCTCCCTGGGGCCCTTATTTTCTTACATGTAAAATGGAACTAACAACTACCCTATTTTAAAGAAATGTGTAAACTGTAAAGTGCAGTACAAGGTCATTTACAAAGAATGTCTAGGACCAGATTTGCTCCCAATTATTATTTCTGGAATTTAGGTATCTGAACTTCCAAAGGAGTGCAATATAACGAAGATACATTAAGGCCGGGCACAGTGGCTCACACCTGTAATCCCAGCACTTTGGGAGGCCGAGGTGGGCAGATCACTTGAGGTCAGGAGTCTGAGACTGGCCAACATGACGAAAACCCGTCTCTACTAAAAATGGAAAAATTAGCCTGGCGTTGTGGTGCACACCTGTAAGCCCAGCTACTCGGGAGGCTGAAGCAGGAGAATCGCTTGAACCCAAGAGACGGAGGTTACAGTAAACTGAGATCACACCACTGCACTCCAGCCTGGGCGACAGAGTGAGTGAGACTCCGTCTCATAAAAACCAACCAAACAAACAAAAAGCAAAGAGAACTCAGAATTGACTTTAAAATGAAAGTCAGAAAAAGGATAGGTCACAGGAAAAATATGCTTTTATAACCTTTGAATAGAGAAAAATAGAAAAAAAATTAAGAGATTCAAAGTTATAATCTGTCAACCACAGAATAAGAATAACCTATGAGAAAAAGCATGAAATTCAGAAATATAAAATATATGTTTAGTTATAGTTTTAATTATGAGGTTATTAAGTAACATAACTAACATTGTTTACCATGTTGAGGTGCTATGCTATACCTATAATTACTTCCATTTTGCAGTGAGTCACAGAACATTTAAGTAACCTTGCCCAGGGCTTCAGAATTAATGTATCTTAAAGCCTGGATGAATTGAGATAAACGGTAAAAAGATTTCTGTGAAAGTCACTGACTTCAAAATATCAAAGATAGAGCTTGCTGTTGAGAGGAAATATTGGGTCTTTAAAATGTTGAACTTTTGATAATGACAAAGATAATAACAATAAAGTGTAAACACCATGTAAGAGTTAGAATGTAAGAAGTGTAAACACCATGTAAGAAGACAGAATTTGAAAGCTAATCTACCAACATATTGAAATTATTAGTGTCAAAAAAGGAATTCTATAGTACAGGGAATCTGATTTTAATTTGGTTTTATTGAATAGGATGAAAGTGAATCAGTTAATGACATTGTGTTAATAAGGACTCTTTTGGCTGCAAGTGACAGAAACCTATATCAAACTGGTTTAAGTTTGTGTCTTTTTTTAAAGGGAGTGGGGAGGAAGGGATTGATTGGCTTATGTAATTGGGAGGTTCAGCAGAGTAACTGGCTTCAGACAAGACTGAAGTTAGATGCCCAGTGGCCTTTTTCAGGAATCTGTCTTCTTTCCTTTATCTCTGGTCTGCTTTCCTCTGCCCTATATATGGATGGAGACGACAGCCCTCTGCCTACTTGTCCTTACAGCTAGTGTCCTGATGAAACAAATGTTCAGCCCCCACCCTATCAATAGTTGTCAAACATCCTGGGGATGACTCGGATGATGCTTATTGGCTGGCTTGGAGGATGTGTCTATCCTTTCACTAATTATTACGACCAGGGAGTTGAGTTGACCAGCCTTGTGCCACGTGGTCACTCTTGGAGCACTCTCCATATGAACTAAAAGTAGGGGAGAGATAGTTCTTTCAAATGGGGAAGATACAGAGGCAGACTTTATGTATGTATGTATGTACGTATGTATTGAGATGGAGTCTTGCTCTGTCGCCCGACTTTAAAAGGCAGATATCCACTACTCTGATGTTTTGGTATTGAATTCTGTAACCTGCAATATGTGGCTAAAGTGGAAATGCCAACTTGTGTCTAGCTAAATAAGGGGAGAAATTAAAACAGGATCAAAAGAATGGAAGTTAGACAGTTAAGAGGTTTTTTGTTTTTTTGGTTTTTTTTTTTTTCTCTCTCTCTCTTTCTCTTTTTACATGAGCTCTAAGAAAGTAGTATGAATTCTAGGCCAGGTGCGGTGGCTCACGCCTGTAATCCCAGCACTTTGGGAGGCTGAGGTGGGCGGATCACCTGAGGTCAGGAGTTCAAGACCAGCCTGGCCAACATGGTGAAACCCCGTCTCTACTAAAAACACAGCAAAAATTAGCTGCATGTGGTGGCGGACGCCTGTAATCTCAGCTACTTGGGAGGGTAAGGCAGGAGAATTGCTCGAACCCAGGAGGCGGAGGTTACGGTGAGCTGAGATCATGCCATTGCACTGTAGCCTGGGCAACAAAAGTGAAACTCCATCTGAAAGAAAGAAAGAAAGTATCAATTCTATGTGGATGAGTAAAGTAATGTATAAAGTCTTCTTTTCTCTTTCAATGTATAAAGTACCTTTGCAAATTCAGTATATTATTTTTAATCCTACAAAGGTTCGGTTTATGGTATTTTGCCAGAATTTGTATGTTATGGAATGGTGTATTTTGGGGATGGTAAATATTTTATTAATTGAGAAATCTGTCTGCTTTTGATTTGCTTCAGTACATTTGCGTTATCAATGAGAGAAGAATCTTACATCCCTCTGTGGCAGTTATCCTTTTGATAGGAATAACACATTAAAGCTTCATTAAGCTATTAAGATTTATTCTGAATAGCGCATAGTATCATAAGCAATTGCTTTTCTCCAGCTGGATAGATATTTTATTATCCTTTAATAAAAAATATTGAATAGTTAAGTCCAATTAACTCACGATATTCTTTAAAGTTTGCCATAATGTGTACCTTTAATATAAAGATGACTGTAGAATTTTAACATGAGGCTTTAATCTTCTTAAAAGTTTACAGATATGTATTTAGTGCAAATTTTTATTTATAGCGTACCTTTTCAAAAAGAGTTTGAAGTGCTTATCATAAAAAAATGCATATAATAAGGTTAACAATAGAGTAATCCAACCCAAAACAAGGACGAGAAAGCAAGTATGCATATAAATATATAGTTTTGTGCTTAGCTTATTTTAAAGCATATGAATTTTAAAGTTGGCTCTGAGCTTCCCAGCAGCAGGGTCGAAAAAATGAAAATTCAGTGGATTACATTGTAGTCATCTAAAAGGTAGACAGACACCTAATAATTCTTCAAGAACAGAAAATTTTTCCTTCATATTAAGTTGTAAAACAAATTCCTCATATGAATTCCTTACATGGAAGATATCATTCAAGGTAATGGACAACACAGAAGCAATATGAATCTTCCTTATAATAATTTTTAATAAAAGCAAGACCATAACACTCAGTGATAGTTATTCTGCTAAGGTGTATTAGGCTTATTATATTTAGATAGCAGGTAGCTTTCTGATGATCTCCCTTGACAAAAGGATAGATTTGAGTGAGCTTATAAGGATGTTTTCCCTTAGATGTTTCTTAAAAATCACTTTCTCAGCTAGGCATTTAATGGGAGCTGGACAGGGAAAAAATGGCAGTATAATAATAATCTATTGAGGTCTTTGAATATTGAAATTCAGTTGTTGACCAAGGCTCCATATACTTTGGTGTGGAAATAGGGTTAACATTCTGATATGAAAGTGGAGAATTCTGACCAGTATTCCCAACTAGGAGACAGACTGTTTTCCAAATTAATTCACATCATTTTATACAAGCTACGTCTTTATGTAGAAAAAATGTAGCTGCTTTTTAAAAACAATGAATAGAGCTCTTGATCAGCTAGCATAACTACCTGAAGATTCCCTGGATCTGTTTCAGAACCCCAAAGATATTCCCCAACCACCTGAAGGAAAATGACTTGGATGAACTTTCCTTTGGAAATTGGGTCACGAATAGATATTTTTAGAATTTCCTGAAAAGATTTTGTACTAGTCTGTGTTCACGCTGATGATAAAGACACACCTGAGACTGGGCAATTTACAAAAGAAAGAGATTTAGTTGGACTTACAGTTCCACGTGGCTGGGGAAACCTCACAATTATGGCGGAAGGCAAGGAGGAGCAAGTTACATCTTACATGGATGGCAGCAGGCAAAGAGAGAGTGAGGAAGATGCAAAAGTGGAAACCCCTGACCGTGGGGATTATGGGATTATAATTCAAGATGAGATTTGGGTGGGGACACAGAGCCAAACCATATCAGATCTGTTCAAGATTTATTATAAGCAAAATAAAGATGTTGTATTATTTCCTATGGTTCTGATTCCTGGATCTGCACAGTTGTTGAAATTTCCCTTGTTGAGAGAGTAGCAGAATCTCAATAACAAAATAAAACCAGCTACCAGTATCATTTACTGAGTATCTTCTGTATGTAGATACTGTGTGCAACTCTTTACATGTGTGATAATATTACTTTAACCTTCACACAATAATATAGGCTATTATTGTCCCCATTCTAATAATGAGAAAACTGAAACTCAGGTTTACCTGAATATCCATAACTAATAAGTGGCAGAAACAGGATTTGAGCCCAGATCTCTTTACCAGCTTTTAACCACTACACACTGTTGTCTGTGAAGGAAATTTGAGTCTCCATGTATTAGCATTTGAGATCACTAAACTCTTTCTTTTTCCTGGCATTTCTGACAAAAATTGCCCATGGGTCATGATACTTCGGACTTTGATTCTGGCTTAAATGAGTTGTTTTGCTTTTTTAAAAACACATTTTTTCATCAAAAAAACTCCAAAACTAGAATAGCTTATATTTTTATAGCAGAATTTTTGTACCTTAATTTCTACCTATAGATTTTTATCTAATAATTAGTTTTAAATATATTCGTGCATAACAAGACTAGAGTCATTTTCCAGTTATTACTGAAGTTTGAGGAGATTCATTTGGTTCTTAAAAGAGCTTACTCACTTTGATAATGGCTTTGCAGTCCTCTACACTTAGTATGCCCATGTACTGAAATTAAAAATTACTTATAATGTTGGAACTTGGCTTGTTATCTCTAGAGTTGCATTGTTCCATACCATAACCACCAATTACATGTGACTATTTTTGGAGTTAACTAAATTTAAATCACTTTACATTAAAAATTCACTTCCTCAAGAACACTAGGCATCTTTCAAATGCTCAGTGGCCACATGTGACTACTGTGTTAGTGCAAATTATGGAACACTCCGTAATCACAGCAAGTTCTCTTGGGCTGTACTTCTCTAGAGTATACATTTTTCATGCCTCTATCTCCTTTCCTATCTTCTGCTTCTAAAATGATAATGACTTCCTCCAAGACTGAGTTCTATATCTTCCATAATTTGATGAGACAGCTTATCTTTCCAATGATTTCCCATGATAGCTGACATGGAGGAGTCTTTGTTGGCCTAGCTGATGTTCCTGTGGTATGGGAAGCATGCTCACCCAGGCCAAGTTTATCTTACTAAAGCGGCAAGTCCATAAAGCCAGCAAGTTTTTATTTTCCAGGTTATATATTGAGCCAAGAATCTTAGGTGACTGTTATTAGAAGCATTTATAGACCTTGTTTTGTTGAATTGCTTCAGAGACTACTCCCATCCCTAGTAGACTTATTATTAGTAATTTTGTTGCTATCAAACCTTACAGAAAACCTTCTACAACAGCTTTAGCCACTTCGTTTTGTTTTGTTTGGAGACGGAGTCTTGCTCTGTCACCAGGCTGGAGTACAGTGGTGCGATCTCGGCTCACTGCAACCTCTGCCTCCTGAGTTCAAGTGATTCTCATGCCTTAGCTTCCCAAGTAGCTGGGATTACAGATGTGCCCCATCATGCCCAGCTAATTTTTGTATTTTTAGTAGAGACAGGGTTTTACCATTTTGGCCAGGCTCGTCTCAAACTCCTGACCTCAGATGATCTGCCCACCTTGGCCTCCCAATGTGCTGGGATTACAGGTGTGAGCCACCACACCTGGCCAGCTTTAGCTGTCTGTAAAAACAACAACAACAACAACAATAACAACAACAGCAACAAACAGCTTTATTGAAATATGATTGATGTAGAAAAAGCTGTAAATATTTAATGTGTACAACTTGGCTGGGCGTGGTGGCTCACATCTGTAATCCCAGCACTTTGGGAGGCCGAGGAAGAAAGATCATTTGAGCCCAGGAGTTTGAGACCCACCTGGGCAACATGGTGAGACCCCATCTCTACAAAAACTTATTTAAAAATTAGCCAGGCATGGTGGTGCATGCCTGTAGTCCCAGCTTCTCGAGAGGCTGAGGCTGGAGGATTACTTGAGCCCAGGAATTTGAGGTTGTGAGCCATGATCGCACTACTGCACTCCAGCCTGGGTGACAGACAGTGAGACCCTGTCTCAAAAAAAAAAAAAAAAAATATATATATATATATATATACACACACACACACACACACATACAACTTGATGTTTCTTGGCTATCTTATTGACGTAGTCCACAAAAAGTTTGCCTCTTTCTATTAGTCTGTACTGTTTTGGAAGAAAAAAATGTTTTTTATAAATCTGATTCTTTTAATGTATCCTGGTTGGCTTTGGTCATTGTTAAAATAAATAGAGATGTATATTCTTCATCTTTCTATTTGCTCGTTCTTTTTTATTATTATTATTTTTTGAGACGAAGTCTTGCTCTGTCGCCCAGGCTGGAGTGCAGTGGCGCGATCTCGGCTCATTGAAAGCTCCGCCTCCCGGGTTCATGCCATTCTCTTGCCTCAGGCTCCCAAGTAGCTGGGACTACAGGTGCCCACCACCACACCCGGCTAATTTTGTTTTTGTATTTTTAGTACAGACGGGGTTTCACCATGTTAGCCAGGATGGTCTCGATCTCCTGACCTTGTGATCCGCCCACCTTGGCCTCCCAAAGTGCTGGGATTACAGGCGTGAGCCACCACGCCCGGCCTGTTCGTTCTTAAATAATGTGGTTCACTCAGGCCTACTGGACGTGTACCAAAACCGTATTTGCCTTTAGCACTCCCATGTTACCTAAGTAAACTTCTTTGGCCTATGTTCTTTGTAGTGACATTCCATAATAAGCTCCTTTAGAGAAGTTTGTTGGCTATGCTGTTTGCCAACAATATTCTATTGCTTCAGTATATACGGTACACTGAATACCTTTGCTGTGTGTAAAATAATCCTGAAAAGTTTTCCTTTTCCAAATGAGCTAAGAAGTGTGCAATACTTACTAGTGGTCAGGTTTAGACCCTCCAGAACCACTTAGAAACAGGCCACCACTTTCCTTCTCTCACAGTTGTGTAAATAATCTGATTGAGAAATAGAGCAGATCTCTGTTCAGAATGTTCTTGGTCACTGGACACCTCATAACTGAGGCTTTATATTAACCACAATCGTTCTAGTTTCAAGGATTTGAGGCCATTTCCCAAGTTCAGAAAAATCATGGTCAGTATTTGTCAAGTATTAGTCATTGTGAAGTGTAGTGATGAGGAGTGGGGACAATAAATATATTCATTTCCAATTTTGCATAACTGAAAAGTGTAAAAATAAAGAAGAAAGAGATGCTTTTCGAGTGAATTTAATACAGCTGTTTTTGCTGTTAATAATAAAACATCTTACTGAAACCAAAATTTGCTCAAAGTTTCATTAAGCACCCTTTCGGAGCTGTGTCTCAATCGACTGCCAGAAGTTGAATAAACCAATGAGGAAACACTGTACACTACTTAAAAGTAGTAGTAAATTTTTCTTCCATATCCACTTTTGATACATCATGAAGGTCAGCAAGATGTTACTGCTGTACAAAACAGCTACATTCATGCAATATTATTTTCCATATGCCTGTTTTCTTAGTTACTATTGTTCCCATGCATTCTTCCTGACAATTTTGCTTTTACAAGTCGTGGTGGGCAGGGCATACATGTCCACTAGTCTGCTAGTTTTAGAAATGGTTTTCCTGACTTTGATTTGTTTTTATCGCATCAGGCATATTGCTGAGCAGTAAGAAAAGGGTTGAAGAAAAGAATTCTAATGAATAAAAGATGGGATTTCTTCTATATGCATTTTTGTTAGCCTTGATTCCACCGAAATTCTATTTTGATTCCTTCATTCAATAGCAGTAATAATTTTTTATGACTATCACAGCTTGAAACACACATACACACACACACGCGCGCGCACACACACACAAACACACTCTCAAGCTGCCAGTCTGTCTTAAGGCAGTGGCAGATGCCTGATTGGCGGGCTCTGTTTATTCTGCGACCAGATTCCTTCTAAAAGAAGGAAGGCCATGTCTGCCTGAAGCCTATTGGCCAGGCCTACTCTGGGCCCGCCCCTCTTTTTTTTCATGGCACACACCACAGCGAAGTCTGTGCGGAATCCTAAACCAGCCCAATTTACATCCATTCATGAATCTGTGACGTCAGCAAGCCTTTGGGCTCCTTTGCGGTGGGCTGGAGGATTGTGTGGGTGGAATCCCCCTCCCCTTTATTTTTCCAATTCTGCAAGGCTTTTAAAATTAACCTTACATCTTTTCAAAGCAAGAAAATGGAACAGCATGTGTAGGAATTCTTCGTTGTTGTGAGTATTGCTCTCTGTTTTTCCTGTTTCATCAGCATTTATTTCACAAGGACAGAGAATGTGTTTGTGATTTGAGGTGATTAGAAAGCTGATATTATTGAGGGCGACACCGTGAGAGAGAGAGAGACAGAGAGACAGAAGAGGAGAGAAACCCGAAACCCCGTTACAGCTAGGAGCCTCTGAAACTGACAGCTGGTTTTCCTTTGCTTGTCTGCCTGCTAGACGTGGACATTTTTCATTTACGGTTCTGCACGTTACCTCGGATGCCTGCTTGGCTTTCCTTAAAGGGAGATTTATTTCTCTGAGAGGTGATGTGGATGGTATTAGCGGAAAAGCCCAGAACACCAGAAAGGTGCTGAGAAAAGCGGGGCCCGCAAGACAGAGCAGGTTCTATCCTGCGGGGCACTAGTCTTCCTTGCGGCCGTTCTTTCTGCGGTTCCTCACCCTTCACCTTGCCTTTGTTTCATATTGTGTAACAGTCAGTATCTTGCGATTGCAATTTGGGGAAGATGAATACTTGTTCAACCATTTTTCAAAAGCTCTTATGACGGGAGCCATAGTGGTGTATTTATATATATTCATAGCTCTTCTTTATGTCACTCTCTACACTTTATTTATAGTGTCAAAAACCTAAAAAGCTGCATTAGAGGGAAAGGGGGAATTATCCTTACACCTGAGTTTTTCAATATCCTCTAATGAAAACTAAGAAGTATGTTCCACAATTATATTGCATAGAAATGCACACGAGTGTTTTCCTAAGATGAACTTATTAGCTGAAAATAGTTTATTCCACTGTGTTGGGGAAACATGGAAAAGTTCTGACATGTTCTAAGTGTGAAGCTGGTTTGATAGTTTGCTACTGCAGTTTTAACAAAAAGTTAGTATTTGTAATTGAATTTGTTTTTCAAGGGTCTGGTTTATTCTGGTGAAAGTTGTGAGAGTAAAGAAGAGGGATGTGACACTGTGACATGTTCTGCCCCTGGGGCAGCTCCTCAACCCGAATAATCTGACAGCATTTTCCAACTGCTTCACTTTGAGCAATTTATATGCCTGTCTGCAGCATGTACCCAGGTGTTCTTTTTGGTGAGAAAGCAAAATGCCTGATATTTCTTATAGTCTAGGCTGTCATGTTTACCTTGTAAAATCAATACTTAATTTTTAGATTTTTCCATTATCTTTTCTCGTGAAGCAAGACTTCTAAATTATGGCTATAATATGTTTTGAATTGTTGTTCTTAATGAATCTTCCAACTGTAAACTCATCTAATTTCAAACTTATCATACCCGAGGATGTAACATTGTCTTTTGTTTCTCATCTTGATATTACCATCAATCGTTTTGTATTTCTGAGTACATTTGAACTTGCTGGAGTAATAGAGGGAGAACCTCTGCCTGATTCTAAATCAGATCTTTGTCCTATACTCAGACAATTGTGGTTTCATATTTTACTATTTTTTATTTGCTGTGTTTAACAAATGAGATAACATTTTAGACACAATATTTGTAAACACCTTGACTTATTTCAGCATTTTCCTTTTGTGTATACCTTCAGCGAGTTTGTTGAAAGTAGCAATTTCCAAGTAATTTTAAATTATTGAAGTCTACTAGCTCGAAAGATCAAATTCTTGGGATATTTTAAAAATGTTGTTTACATAATCCAACTCATCTTAAAAAATGTCTTTGATGCACATTTTGCCAAAAAAGAGCCTAATTTCTGTGAAAGAAATACTGTATGTACTTTGGATTTACTAAAGTAAAACTGTTCCTTTAAGGCACAGAGCAGATATAGAATCCTCCTCTCCCCCCACTCCTAGTGACTGTATTCTACATTATATTTATCTTCATGTATAGTGTACTTGTAGGGAAAAAAACAATAACTCTTAATTGTTTAATATCAAACAATAAAATCCTGTGTATCAGTGACTGTCAATAGATGGCTTTCTGTTTAAAAATTGAAGCTACTCCAGAAGTAGGAATTAATTTATTTAGTAAACAAAGTCAGTCAAACCAGAGCCATGTCCTGGGGAACTGTCAAAAGAATGGTTCCTAAGGGCCAGAGGCCACATCCACTGGTAGATGACAGAACAACCATACTTCGGATGACAAAACCGGTCAGTTTGGTTTGCACTGTGTGCCTATCCTCTTTCTATGTGCTTCAGCTGAATTAATTGCTTGGTGAGCTCAAATAATTCAAGATAACCAAGATGACCAATTCTGCCAGGTGGCAGCCTGATCTTGCAATTTTGATTAAAATAAAGAACATTCCCCAAGAACACTTTGTTGCTTAAAAAAAAAAAAAAAATTCAAAAAATACCACACCCTTGTTCTCTGCTATTATTCTGTAAGAATATGGGGAAGAAAAAAAATTGAGAAAATGCAGTCTTTGCTCTGAAGGAATCTAGAGAGTAAAATGCCAGAAATAAACTTCAGTATTAGAATTACCTTTGGAAACTTTTTCCCCTCCCTCACCCACAGCCTCCACTCACCTCTCCTCCCCTCCCCCCTCCTCCCTCCCTCCCTCCCTCCCTTCCTCCCTTTCCCTTTCTCTTTTCTTTTTTCCTATTTAATGGTTTTTAGTATGTTCACAGAGTTGTACAATCATCATCACAGTCAATTTTAGTACATTTTCATTATCACAAAAAGAAACCATATACCCATTAGCAGTCACTCCTCATTTCTCTTCACCCCCCAGCCCTAGGCAACCGCCAATCTGCTTTCTCTATATATAGCTTTGCTCAGTCTGGATATTTCATATAAATGAAATCATACAGTACATGCTCTTTTGTAACTAGCTTATTTCACTTAGCATAATGTTTTCAAAGTTTATCCCTGTTGTAGCCCGTATCAGTGCTTTTCTTTTTATTGTCAAATAATATTACAGTGCACCATATTTTACTTATCCATTCATCAGTTGATAGATATTTGGGTTTCTGCTTTTTTGACTATTAGAAATAATGCGTCTATGAACATTTGTGTACATATTTTTGTGTGAATTTGTTTTAATTTCTCTTGGGTATACACCTGGGACAGGAACTGCTGGCTCATTATGATTACTATATGTTTAACATTTTCAGGAGATGCCAAATTGTTTTCCAAAGTGGCTGCACCATTTTACGTTCCCATCAGCAACATATGAGAATCCAGTTTCAGCTCATCCTCTTCAACACTTGTTATTATCTATCTTTTTGATTAGAACCATCTTAACAAGTTTGAAGTGGGATCTCATTGTGGTTTTGGTTTATATTTCCCTAATAACTAATGATGTCAAGGATCTTTTCATGGCCGGGCGCGGTGGCTCAAGCCTGTAATCCCAGCACTTTGGGAGGCCGAGACGGGCGGATCACGAGGTCGGGAGATCGAGACCATCCTGGCTAACATGGTGAAACCCCGTCTCTACTAAAAAATACAAAAAACTAGCCGGGCGAGGTGGCGGGCGCCTGTAGTCCCAGCTACTTGGGAGGCTGAGGCAGGAGAATGGCGTAAACCCGGGAGGCGGAGCTTGCAGTGAGCTGAGATCCGGCCACTGCACTCCAGCCTGGGCGGCAGAGCGAGACTCCGTCTCAAAAAAAAAAAAAAAAAAAAAAAAAAGGATCTTTTCATGTGCTTATTGGCCATCTGTATATCTTCTTTGGAAAAATATCTATTTAGACACATTGTCCACATTAAAAATTAGATTATCTTTTATTCTTGACTTGTAAGTTTCCTTTATTTATTCGGGACACAAGCTCTTTATCAGATACATACTTTGCAAATATTTTCTCTCATTCCATAGGTTGCCTTCACTTTCTTGATAATATTGTTTGTGGTATAAAAATTTTTAATTTTGATGAAGTTTAGTGTTTATTTTCTTTTGTTGTTTATGCTTTTGGTGTCATATCTAAGTCGGCTTTGCCTGACTCAAGGTCATAAAGATTTACTTCTATGTTTTCTTCTAAGAGTTTTATAGTTTTAACTCCACATTTAGATCTATGATTCATTTTGAGTGATTTGAGAAGGAGTTCAACTTTATTCTTTTGAATCTGGATATCCAGTTGTTTGAGTAATATTTGTTTAAAAGACTATTCGTTCCCCCATTAAATAGTCTTGACCCCCTACCAGGGAACTTAAAAAAAAAATACTGATGCTATGCTCCCACCTCCAGAGATTTACATTTAATTGGTTTATGGTGGGACCCAGTGCTGATGTATTTTTAAAAAGCTCCCCAGCTGATTCTAATGTGCAGCCAGGCTTGAAAACTATTGACATGCAGGGTCTTAGAAGAGAGACAGACTTTCAGAATCAGGCGAGAAAATGAGTGAAAACAGAATTCTGATATGAAAAGGAGGGAAGAGAGGAAAATTGAGAAGATTCATACCAGAAAGCTTGAGTTTTCTTGTTAATCACTCAAAGAGTGAGGGTATCATTGGAAGTTAATGGAATTGTTAAAGAGGAGGAGCTAACATTTATTAAGCACTTTCTACGTGTCTGTAAATTTTTTTAATTTTTTTAAACAAGGTTTCCCTCTGTTACCCAGACTGGAATATAGTGGCTTGATCACGGCTCACTGCAGCCTCAGCCTCCTGGGCTCAAGCTGTCTTCCCACCTTAGGCTCCGAGTACCTGGGACCACAGACACATGCCACTATGGCTGGCTGTTTTTTAAATTTTTTATAGAGATGAGGTCTCCCTATGTCGCCCAGACTGGTCTCAAACTCCTGTGCTCAACTGATCCTTCTGCCTTGGCCTTCCAAAATGTTGTAATTATAGACGTGAGCTGCGGTGCCCAGCCTACATGGCTATAAACCTGTTGGGAGCTTTTAGATAAATTATTTTATTAAAATATAATCTTCATCCATCCTGGGCAACATGGCAAAACCCTGGGTCTACAAAAATTAGCTGCATGTGGTGGCACGCCTGTAGTCCCAGTTACTCAGGAGGCTGAGGCATGAGAATTGCTTGAACCCGGGAGGCAGAGGTTGCAGTGAGCCTTGATTGTGCCACTGCACTCCAGCCTGGGTGACAGAATAGACCCTGTCTCAAAAAATTAATTAATTAAATGTAATCTTCATGATATGAAGTAGGTAGTATTATTCCCACTGTACAGATGAGGGAAAAAAAGACTCAGATAGGTCATTGACTCAACCAAAGACACCAGGTAGTGTATGTTGTATTCAATTTTCAAACCCAGCTCTGATTCCTCATTCTGTGCTCTTTCTTCTGTTTACCATGGATTGTGAACATTAAGTTTTGCCATGAATTGCTCTTGGTCCAGTCCAGCATGAGTTTAAAATCTTCTGTAGCACTGCTCTGGAATGGGCAAGAGTAAGGTAAGTTAGATGTTAGGGGTTATATAGGGTTAAGTGTTGGCACAGCACATGCAGTGGGAGTAAGAAGGTGGGGGTAAATGAAGATTATCACATAATAACCATGGAGCCCAGACAGGCTGTACTCTCCCTAGATGTAGCCAGCAGAAAACGCCCTAAGAGGGTGGCGGTCCAATATATTGGGCATGAGAGAATGATTGAAGGGAATGATAGAAAAGATGAACTTCCAGGCGTGGTGGCTCACGCCTGTAATCCCAACACTTTGAGAGGCCAAGGCGGGCGGATCACCTGAGGTCAGGAGTTCGAGACTAGCCTGACCAACATGGAGAAACCCCATCTCTACTAAAAATACAAAAAAATTAGCCAGGCATGGTGGTGCATGCCAGTAATCCCAGCTACTTGGGAGGCTGAGACAGGAGAATCACTTGAACCCAGGAGGCAGAGGTTGCAGTGAACCGAGATTGCACCACTGCACTCCAGCCTGGGCAGCAAGAGTGAAACTCCATCTCAAAAAAAAAAAAAAAAAAAAAAAAAGAACCTAGTAGAATTAGCAAGTGTAAAGGTGCTGTCATCATTTTTCTATTCATTTAATCAACAATATTGATTGAGCATTTACTATGTGTCCTAAGTATTAGGTACGCAGCAGTGAATAAAACAGACAAAAATTGTTGCCCTCTTGGAATTTATTTTAATCTAATGAAAGCAGATGAACAGTAAGTAAGTAAATTATGTTTAGACAGTGATAAATGTTAAGGAGAAAAATAAAGATGGGAGGGGAATAGACTGTGCTGGCAGTGGGGTAAATTTAAAATGGGACTTTTGCATTGTATTGTTTATGTGCGGATATTGATTCCTCAAGGAGATGGTGAACCATCAAACAAAGGGGTCAGTAATTGACCTAGTCAGGCACCCTGAGATGTAGAGAGTTTCTTCTAAGTCCTAAAAGTCAAAGTGAATATTCAGTATTAACTTTATTGTATAAGTGCCATGTTGGGGAGATTAGTGATGTTTCTGTTGGGTGGAGAACTCTTTTAACCTTGCATGCTTCTCTATTAGAATAGATCCTCATACGTAAGTGTGTGGATGCGAATGTGTGCCCTCCCATAATATCACCACGGAGAATCACTGCATAGTAAGGCATAGTTAATGGGGGGATGTGTTCTGCTTCTCAGATGAATTGGGCAGAGAACCACCAATGTAGGCTATATTGAAAACATTTAAATTTCTTTTACCTTTAAAAACACTTTAGCAGGAGTTTCACACTCACCACCTTGAACAGAGGTTGAATTGAACCCTTGGTGTATAGTAAAGTTTTTAATAAATAGGTTTATCATTCATCCATTTACCTGCCTTCTTTATCTAGAAGATTCTTATACTAAAATGGATAAAATCCACATGTTTTCTCTTTACCTACTGCAAGGCACGAGGATGGATGCAATGGAAAAAGAATTGGACTAAGACTGTAGGAGTCTATGTAGCAATCAGGTCATCCTTACCAGGTCATCCTTAGCAAGGCAATTACCCATTTAGCTTTTTAAAAAATTTTCCTTAGTTTTGGTTTTAACATGAGAGATGAAGAAATTGTTCTTAGTGATCTCAAATGTTCTTTTTAACGCTAACATTGTAACATTCTTGGAACCTGGATGTTAATTAACAACATTAAATAAGCAAGTGACAATTTCTAAGGCAATCTGGTTAAAATATACTTTTATTCCAATTCTTTCACAGTATTTTTTTTGTTTTTTGTTTTCTCAAGATGGAGTTTTGCTCCTGTTGCCCAGGCTGGAGTGCAGTGGCGTGATCTCAGCTCACTGCAACCTCCGTCTCCTGGGTTCAAGCGACTCTCCTGCCACAGCCTCCTGAGTAGCTGGGATTACAGGCATGTACCACCAAGCCCAGTTAATTTTTTTATTTTTTAGTAGAGACAGGTTTCACCACATTGACCAGGCTGGTCTCGAACTCCTGACCTCACGTGATCTGCCAGCCTCGGCCGCCCAAAGTGCTGGGATTACAAGCCCAGTGCTTTCACAGTATTTTTATAGAAATTTAGCCTCCATGGCATGCTGCTACAACTGGGGAGGAGGAGAAAGTGTCAGAATTGTTTCAGATGGAGACATCTAGGTGATACATTATAGATTAAATCACCTTCAGATTTGCCCATGGACTTTCCTTATAAGCAGGAAATAGATTCCTGATCAGTTATGACTTTACCACCTTTAGGCATGCCCATTATAAATGTCAATTGTCTTGACCGTTGTTCTCTGTAGTCAAAAAAAAAAAAAAAAAAAAAAAAAAACCTTCCATTAGACTAGTGATTTGGTGATCTGGACTAATAGGGGATGTGGCTACAGATAATCCAGTAACCCTAGTTTGGTTGTACGTTGTAGCCTTTTCCTGATGTGACCTTTGTTAGTGCTCCTAACAGAATTCATCCTATTGCCTCTTTCTACCCATCTCTCACTATCTCCTTTTGTCTTCTAACTTGAGCTGAAGCTAGATGAAGGATGAAGACTATATTAAATTGAAAAAATGAAGACCCACTAAATTCATAAATATTATAACCAGTCTTTGTAAAAATAAGATATTATTCTGTATGATAATTGCTAGCTTTTGAAAATTGTTCTTTTCATAATTTTCCCAATAACAAGTTGGTCGATGGATTGGTATTTAAAATTTGTAGATTTTGCCCCCCCCCCCAAAAAAAGGTAAATTTTAAAATTACAAAACGGAAAATTCCCTTTTCATTTGTATGTTCACTTCATCAGTTTGGAATTTTTCTTACAATCTTCTTCATTTGTATAATTGTCAAGCCAAGAGGCCTGATGTCTAGTCCTAACAGCTATAATAATTTTCATATAGCATTTTCATTTAGTAACAATACATATCTATGTAGCAGTGTGGTAAAAACATCTTGCAAAAAGCAATCATGTGTTGCAGGGCAACCCTAAGAGAATGTGCAGTAACTGTACAATTTTAATTGTTTAAAAATTTTCAGGAAAAACAATGTAGAACGTCCTGCTGACAGATGGTGATTGTCTTCAGTGTGCTAATTTGCATTGTGAATTCCTGGTCTGGGGTAATAGTAGAATTGAGCAATTCTGAGGACATTTTAGTGAAATTCTGGATTCACAAAAGGCCAGAGAAGTAAAGAATGAATTGATTCAAGGTTAAGGTAGCCAAAGATGAAGGACTGGAGAAAGATGATAGAAAAAAAGGAGAGCAGAGCCCAGGGAGACTGTGGCTAAGCTGATGAGGCAGGTGGCAGCCAGGACAGCAGTTTCCACCTTAAACAGAAGGGAGTGGATCTGGGACTCAGACTGAAAAAGACTCTTTGGAGTCCTAAAGGGGGGCTGTCACAGTTGCCATTACTAAAGAGGGCTCAATTTGCAAAATAAGCCCACTAAGGCTCCTTATTACCCTGAGGCATTGTGCCTGCATTTTTAGTAGCTGGCCTGACTGCCTTTAATAGGACACATTAGGCTATCTGCAGGCTTGGATAACCATGGATAATTGAGGCTAGTGAGATAAAGCTCACCAAAATGCAAAGCCATGATTGCTTTTTCCAGGGAAAATAATCTCTTGATTAAAGTTAGGTTAAGCATTTTACTAATTACTCACCAATTATTTCCTCCCCCATAACAAATTTAGATAGTATGCACACTAAGAAGGAACAGATGCAACATACCTTTGGATATTTCCAGCCACTACTTCCAGACCTAAATTACAGACCCACTTTCATTTTTGCTAAGCATAGAAACTCCTGGGAAACACTCACCTGATATTATAGCCATTAGGGCTCAAGAGCCCATTTACAAAGAAATTTTATGACTTTGCCAGGTTCTCCCTTCCCCTTCCTTCTCTTTTTTCTGGCCATTTTTGAGCAGAATCCCTTCCATCTGTTTGTCTAAGAAAAAATAATAGAACATTTGCTTGTGTTAATGATCGAAGTTATGCCCTAATCTAGTCTTTTAAGTATTCTCAAAGACCTAGAGACAGACTAGACCAGGTTTCTTGGAGAAAGAAAAGCAATCACATAATCCTTTATATTTTCTGTAATAATTTCCTTTCTCCAATCAGGGCTTCCGCATAACACATTGAAAAGTACTCACTCCTCGTCATCTGCTCTCTTTTGATTAAAAGGTTATCTACATTGATGATAAGGATTTCTTTTAACTGAATCTTACACCTTTGATACCAGATTTTGTTAAAGTCAATCTGCTTTTGTCACAATTTTTCTTATAAATAGTCTTTATCTTTTTCTGCTATTTAATAGGCTATGGAATGGCTTTAAAAACAAAGAATAGCCAAAGAATAGCCAACTAGGTTCTAATACACTTTGACCATATCTGAAAAGTAAAGAGAGATGATAAGAGAACCTCATTATTAATGCAGAGCAAAGAGGACCCTAAGATAAGGTCCCTCTTCTCCCCACCCCCAACCCCCCCCACCCCCCCGCAAAGGAAAAGGAAGTCACTCCAAGGGAGTACCTATACATGAGACTGTCCTGCTAAAGCTTCACCAAGCTCATGAGAAATATGAAATGGTCATTTTCATCTACCTGAAATACATAGAACTTGTACCCAGAAATTCTTTACACTGATGAATAGTTATGGACTTGAATTGGCTGTGTGCTGGATTTGAAGTTTCGGGGTAAGGAAACGATAGTATTGAGGATTCCATGTTCTAGGAAATCTCTTCTGGTTTATTCTTGGGTAGTGATAGCCAAGGATTTGTCAGAGACTGGGAAGCTAAGCTTCTGTGCCTTGTTTTGGGACCTGTGCTTTCATAGCTGTATATTATTTTTCATCATAGGAAACTGAAAAAGTAGAAACAAACAAAAATGTATCTTTGATACTTTTTACCAAATTCCTCAGATTCTCCTGCTTTTGTATGTAATTCATAAAATATAGTTTATGAAAAACTACTCAATGTTTTTCAGATGGCTCACGCTTGTAATTCCAGCACTTCGGGAGGCTGAGGCGGGTGGTTCACTTGAAGTCAGGAGTTTGAGACCAGTCTGGCCAACATGATGAAACCCCAACTCTGCTAAAAATACAAAAACTAGCCAGGTGTGGTGGCATATGCCTGTAATCCCAGCTACTCAGGAGGCTGAGGCACAAGAATCACTTGAACCCGGGAAGCGGAGGTTGCAGTGAGATCATGCTACTGCACTCCAGCCTGGGTGACAGAGAGAGACTCCATCTCAAAAAACAAACAAAAAGAATATTTTTCTGAGACTTTAATGATAGAGTGTGTCTAAATAACAAGAGAACAAAGCTTTTTTTTTTCTATTTCTGTTTCTCAATTCCCATTCATATTGCCCTGCCCCTGCCAACCATGACTAGTTCCCATCTACCTGGTTAGCCTGGTCCTATACAGCGAAAAGGATTTCTTTTGATGAGTTATACATTCATTATTTTTTTCCCTCCATCTCACCAAAAAAGATGAATTAGTAAGTTAAAAACATCAACTCTGCAAGAGACCTACCCGTGAACCAGCTAAAGCTGTGGTTCTCAAAGTGTGGTCCCAGGACCAGGACCATCAGAATCACCTGGGAACTTGTTAGAAGTGCTCATTCTCAGCCAGGTGTGGTGGCTCTCGCCTGTAATCCCAGCACCTTGGGAGGCCGAGGCGGGTGGATCACCTGAGGTCAGGAATTCAAGACCAGCCTGGCCAACATGGTGAAACTCTGTCTCAACTAAAAATACAAAAGTTAGCCGGGCATGATGGCAGGTGCCTTTAGTCCCAGCTACTCAGGAGGCTGAGGTGGGAGAATCACTTGAACCCGGGAGGCAGAGGTTGCTGTGAGCCGAGGTCATGCCATTACCCTACAGCCTGGGTGACAGAGTGATGCTCCATCTCAAAACAAAACAAAAACAAAACAAAAAACCCAAAAAAAAAAAAAACAGAGGAAGTGCTCATTCTCAGGCTAGGCATGGTGGCTCACATCTGTAATCCCAGCACTTTGGGAAGCCAAGGCGGGCGGATCACGAAGTCAAGAGATAGAGGCCATCCTGGCCAACATGGTGAAACCCCATATCTACTAAAAATACAAAAATTAGCTGGGCATGGTGGTGTGTGCCTGCAGTCCCAGCTACTCAGGAGGCTGAGGCAGGAGAATCGCTTGAACCCGGGAGGCGGAGGTTGCAGTGAGCTGAGATCACGTCACCGCACTATAGCCTGGCGACAGAGTGAGACTCCATCTCAAAAAAAAAAAAAAAAAAAAAAAAAAAAAAAGTGCTCATTCTCAAGCCACTCCCCAGGCATTCTCAGTCAGAAATGTTGAGGGTGGGGCCCAGCCATCTGTGTTTTAACAAGCTGGCTAGGTAATGCTGATGCGTGCTAAATTTCAAGAATCCTTGATTTATAGCAGAGCTTCTCAGACTTTTAATGTGATAGAAATCACCTGCAGATTTTGCTAAAGAAACAAATTCTGATCACTTGGCATGGAATGATTTTTGTCAACATTTCTAATTAGCTCCCAGGTGATGCTAATGCTGCTGGTCCTAGGACCACATTTTGTGAGTAGCAAGGATCTGAAGAACTGTCATAAGGCAGGCACTCCAAGAACTACTATGAGAAGCAGGCTGTATCAAAATTCTAACTTTACCAGTAGCTCCTAGGGAAATATTCCTAAAAGAGGAAGAAGGCTTTTTTTTTTTTTTTTTTTTTTGAGATGAAGTCTCGCTCTGTTACCCAGGCTGCTGTGCAGTGGCAAGATCTCAGCTCACTGCAACCTCCGCCTCCTGGGTTCAACTGATTCTCCTGCCTCAGCCTCCCCAGTAGCTGGGATTACAGGCACATGCTACCACACTCGGCTAATTTTTGTATTTTTAGTAGAGAGGGAGTTTCACCATTTTGGCCAGGCTGATCTCAAACTCCTGACTCAACTGATGCACCCACCTTGGCCTCCCAAAGTGCTAGGATTACAGGAGTGAGCCACCGTGTCCAGCCAAGAGGAAGAATTTCATGCACAAAGTATTGATCGTAGCATTTATTTTAATAGAAAGAGAATTAGCTTAACTGCTCAATAATAGGGAAATATAGTTCGTTAATCCTCATTATTCACAGATACTATATTTGCAAATTCACCTAGTAGCTAGAATCTATTTTTAACCCCCAAATCAATACTCCTGGTGCTTTTACAGTCATTTGCAGACATGCACACAACAGCAAAAAAATTGAGTCACCTGACATAACACACTCTCAACTGGGGTCGAACAAGATGAGGCTCTCTGCCTTCTTGTTTCAGCTCTCCTATTGTAAACAACTGTCCTTCTTGAGGTCTATTTAGTGCCCTGTTTTTTGCATTTTTGTTGGTGATTTCACTGTTTAAAATGGCACTAAAGCATAGTGTTGAAATACTATCTAGTGTCCCCGAGCCCAAGAAGACTATGATGTGCCTTACAGAGAAAATGTATGTGCTGCATAAGTTTCATTTAGGCATGAGTTATTGTGCAGTTGGCCATGAGTTTGATAATAACAAATCAACAATATAGATTATGCAAAGTGTCCTTAAACAGAAGCACACATAAAACAAGGTTATGTATTGATCAGTTGACAAGCATGTTGTGACCAGAGGCTTACAGAAACCTAACCCTGTACTTCCCCTAGGAGCAATGGCTGAATATTCACTAGTTCAGTCCTCACTGAGGCTTTATAGAATGTAGCTATTGTGAATAACAAGACTTAACTGTAGTTAATAATCAATATGCTGCCATTTTAAAAGGATAATGATGAAATCTATGCAATAATATAAAAAATGTACAATAGTCCCCCTTTATCCATGGGAGATATGGTTCAAGACCTCCCAGTAGATACCTGAAACTGCGGATAGTATCGAACCCTATACATACCAAGTGTTTTTCCTAAACATACATAACTATGATAAAGTTTAATTTATAAATTGGGAACAGTAAGAGATTAGCAACAATAATGAATAATAAAATAGAACAATTATAACAATAAACTAATAAAACTTTGTGAATATGATCTCTTTCTCTCTCTCAAAATATCTTGCTCATCCAATATGTTATGCATCAAAATATCTTACTCATCTATTTTTGGACCATGGTCCACCAAGGGCAACTGAAACTGTGGAAAGTGAAACTGCAAATTAAGTTAAGACTACTGTATATGATGTAGTGATAAAAGACAAGAAACAGGAGACAAAGTGTCAAGTATATTATGATTAGAGTTACATTGAAATTTTTTTCAGGTAAGAAAATTGAAGGTAGTATACAACTACAGACTGGATGTTTGCCCCTCCAAACTCATGTTGAAATTTGATCCCCAGTGTTGGAGGTGGGGCCTAATGGGAGGTGTTTGGGTCATGGGGACAGATCCCTCATGAAGAGCTTGGCACCGTCCTCGTGGTAATGAGTGGATTTTCACTCTATTAGTTCCCACAAGAGCTGATTGTTAAAAAAGAGCGCGGTACCTTCCACCTCACTCTTGCTTCCTTTCTTGCCATGTCATTTCTGCACACACTGGTACCCCTTCACCTTCTGCCATGAGTGGAAGCAACCTGAGGCTTTCACCAGATGCTCGGCCTTCTAGCCAGCAGAATCATGAATCAAATAAACCTTTTTTCTTTATAAATTACCCAGTTTCAGGTATTCCCTTATAGCAACACAGAGACTAAGACATATACCAATAGTTTTTAAAAAATTAATTATAAATAATAATTACACATTTATGGGATACATATGATATTTTAATACGTGTATATAACATGTTACTGTATCAGGGTATTTAGGATATCCATCACATTGAACAATTATCAGTTTCTTGTGTTAGGAACATTTCAAATCTTCGTTTAGCTACTTTGAAATATACAATAAATTGTTGTAACTATAGTCACCCTACTGTGCTATCAAACACTAAAACTTATTCCTTCTTCATAACAGTATGTTTGTATGTGTTAACCAACCTCTCTTCATCCCCTCTTCTCCACCCTTCCCAGCTTCTGGTAATTATTGTTCTACTACCTACCTCCGTGAGGTCAACTTTTTTTAGTTCCCACATATGAGTGAGAACATGTAGTATTTGTCTTTGTGTGCCTGGCTAATTTCACTTAACATAATGACTTCCAGCTCTACCTCTGCTGCAAATGACTGCATTCCATTCTTTTTTATGGCTAAATAGTATTCCATTCTCTGTATGTGTGTGTGTCACATTGTCTTTATCCATTTATCCATTGATGAATAATTGAGTTGATTCCATATCTTGATATTGTAAATAGTGCTGCAGTAAACATGGGGGTGCAGGTATCCCTTTGATACACTGATTTCCTTTCCTTTAGATAAGTTACCCCATAGTGAGAATGCTGGATCATATAGTAGTTTTATTTGTAGTTTTTTGAGAAACCTCCATATTGTTTTCCATAATAGCTGTACTTATTGACGTTACCACCAACAGTGTATAAGAGTTTCCCTTTCACCACATCCTCACCAACTTTTGTTATTTTTTGAGAAAAGCCATTCTAACTGGATGATATCTCATTGTGGTTTGATTTGTAGTTCCTGATAGTTAGTGATGCTGAGCATCTTTTCATATACCCATTTGCTACTTATGTCTTCTTTTGAGAAATGTCTATTCAGATCCCTTGCCCACTTTGTAATGGGATTATTATTATCACTTTTTGTTGTTGAGTTGTTTGTATATTCTGCATATTGGTCCCTTGTTGGATGAATAGTTTGCACATATTTTCTTTCATTCTACAAGTTATCCCTTCACTTGGCTCATCGTTTCCTCTGCTGAGTAGAAGTTTTTAAAGTTAGCGTAGTTCTGTTTTTCTATTTTTTGTTTACTGTGCTTTTGAAGTCTTAGCCATAAAATCTTTGCCTAGACCCATGTCCTGAAGCATTTCCTTGATATTTTTTTCTAGTAGTTCTGTAGTTTCAGGTCTTATGTTGTCAATCCATTTTGATTAGATTTTTTAGTAAGAAAAGCCCAGGACTAGTGGCTTTACTGCTTATTTCTACCAATCTTTTTTTTTTTTTTTTTTTTTTTTTTTTGAGACAAAGTCTTGCTTTGTATCTCAGGCTGGAGTGCAGTGGTGCAATCTTGGCTCAGTACAACTTCTATCTCCTGGGTTCAAGCGATTCCCTGCCTCAGCCTCCCAAGTAGCTGGGATTACAGGCATGCACCACCATGTCCAACTAATTTTTGTATTTTTTTGTTGTTGTTGTTTAGTAGAGATGGGGTTTTGCCATGTTGGTCAGGCTGGTCTCGAACTCCTGGCTTCAAGTGATCCACTCACCTCAGCTTCGCAAAGTGCTGGGATTACAGGTGGGAACCACTATGCCTGGCTAAATTCTACCTATCTTATAAAGAAGAACTAACATGAATTCTTCTCAAACTATTCCAAAAAATTGAAGAGGAGGGGGCCAGGCGTGGTGGCTCATGCCTGTAATCCCAGCACTTTGGGAGGCCAAGGTAGGCGGATCACAATGTCAGGAGGTTGAGACCATCCTGGCTAACACGGTGAAACCCCGTCTCTACTAAAAATACAAAAAAAAAAAAAAAAAAAAAAAAAAAAGCCAGGTGTGGTGGTGAGCTCCTGTAGTCCCAGCTTCTTGGGAGGCTGAGGCAGGAGAATGGCATGAACCTGGGAGGCGGAGCATGCAGTGAGCTGAGATTGCACCACTGCACTCCAGCCTGGGTGACAGAGCAAGACTCCATCTCAAAAAAAAAAAAAAAAAAATTGAAGATGAGGGAATTCTTCCTAATTCATTCTGTGAGGCCAGAATTACTCTGATATCAAAAACTACACAAGGACACAACAAAAAAAGAAAACTACAAGCCAGTAGCTCTGATGAACATAGATGCAAAAATCCCCAACGTAACGCTAGGAAACCAAATCCAACAACACATCAAAAAGTTAATACATGGCTGGTTATGGTGGCTCACACCTGTAGTCCCAGCACTTTGGGAGGCCAAGGTGGGCTGATCACCTGAGGTCAGGAGTTCGAGACCAGCTTGTCCAACACTGCAAAACTCTGTCTCTACTAGAAATACAGAAATTAGCCAGGCATGGTGGTGAGTGCCTGTAGTCCAACATACTCAGGAGGCTGAGGCAGGAGAATTGTTTGAACCTGGGAGGCAGAGGTTGCAGTGAGCCGAGATCATACCACTACACTCCAGCCTGGGTGACAAAGAATACCCTATCTCAAAAAAAAAAAAAAAAAGTTAATATGTTTAATATACACGATCAAGTGGAACTTATTAAGATGGATCAACATATGCAAATCAATAAATGTGATACCAGCAAAAGAAACTATCAACAGAATAAACAGACAACCTACAGAATGGGAGAAAATTTTTGCAATCTATGCATCCAACGAAGGTCTAATATCCAGCATCTATAAGGAGCTTAAACAAATTAACAAGAAAAAAAACAAACATCCCCATTAAAAAGTGAGCAAAGGACATGAACAGACATGTCTCAAAAGAAGATATACATGTGGCCAACAAATATATGAAAAAAAGCTCAACATCATTGATCATTAGAGAAATACAAATCAAAACCATGATGAAATACCACCTCATACCAGTCATAATGGCTACTAAAAAGTCGAAAAACAACTGGTGCTGGCAAGGTAGTGGAGAAAAGGGAATGCTTTTATACTGTTGGTGGGAGTGTAAACTAGTTTAACCATTGTGGAAGATAATGTGGCTATTCCTCAAAGACCTAGAGGCAGAAATACCATTTGACCCAGCGATCCTATTAATCGGTATATACCCAAAGGAATATAAATCATTCTACTATAAAAACACATGCACACATATGTTCATTGCAGCACTATTCACAATAGCAAAGACAGGGAATCAACCTAAATGCCCATCAATTATATATTGGAAAAGAAAATGTGGTATGTATACACCATGGAACACCATGCAGCCATAAAAAGGAACAAGATCATGTTCTTTGCAGGGACATGGATGGGGCTGGAGGCCATGATCTTTAGCAAACTAGTGCAGGAATAGAAAACCAAATACCACAGGTTCTCACTTAGAAGTGGGAGCCAAATGATGAGAACACATGGATACATGGTGGGGAACAACACACACTGAAGCCTGTCAGAGGGCAGGGGGCGGGAGGGGGAAGAGGATCAGGAAGAATAAGCTAGTGGATGCTGGGCTTAATACCTGGGTAATGGGATGATGTGTGTCGCAAACCACCGTGGCACACATTTACCTATGTAACAAACCTGCATATCCTCTACATGTATCTCTGAACTTAAAAGTTGAAAAAAGAAGGGAAAAATAAATAAATAAATGTGATACATCACATCAACATCAGCAGAATGAGAGGACATATGCTATAGTTTGGATATGGTTTATTTGTTCCCACCAAATTTCATTTTGAAATTTGATTTTCAGTGTTGGAGGTGGGGCCTAATGGGATATGTTTGGGTCACGGGGCAGATCCCTCATGAGTATACTAATGCCCTCCCTTGCGGATCAGCGAGTTCTCACTCTATTAGTGCCTGTGAGAGCTGGTTGTTAAGAAGAGCCTGGCACCTCCCCACCTCTCTCTTGCTTCCTCTCTCTCTATGTGATCTCTGCACAAGTTGGCTTCCCTTTGCTTTCCACCATAAGTGGAAGCAGTCTAAGGCCCTCACCAGATGAAGATGCCCAATCTTGAACTTTTTCAGGCATCAGAATCAGGACTCAGGGAAACCTTTTTTTAAAGAAATAAATTACCCAGCCACACGTATTCCTTTTTAACAACACCAAATGGGCTAAGACACCATATGATCACCTCAATAGATGCAGAAAAATTATTGATAAAATTCAACATCCTTTCATGATCAAACATTTTCAAAAAATTAGTCATAGAAGGATCATACCTCAACATAATAAAGACCACATAAGAGAAACTCACAGCTATCATCACACTGAACGGGGAAAGGTGAAAGCTTTTTCTTCTAAGAACGAGAACAATATGGTCACTTTCACCAGTCTCATTCAACATAGTATGGGAAGTCCTAGCCAGAGCAATCAAGCAAAAGAAAGAAATAAACAGCATCCAAATTGGAAAAGAGGAAGTCAAATTTTTCCTCTTTGCAGATAACATGCTCTTATATATAGAAAATCCTAAAGACTTCACCAAAAAACTCATAGAACTGATGAACAAATTCAGGAAAGTTGCAGGATACAAAAGTCAACATACATGAGACAAGAACTTAGGTGGCTGAAAAAAGTGTAAAAATCAGTGCACAAAAATCAGTAGTTGATACTGATTATATAATATATAATATATACCAATATATACCAATAACAAACTAGCTGAAAATATATATTGTATATATTGGTATATATACAAATATATACCAATAACAAACTAGCTGAAAAGTAATCAAGAAAACAATCCCATTTACAATTGCTACAAAAAGAAAAAAAATCCCAACTAGGAATAAATGTAACCAAGGAGGTAAAAGACTTATACAAGGCAGCTATAAACACTTCTAAAAGAAATTGAAGAGGCCAGGCATGATAGCTTATGCCTGTAATCCTAGCATTTTGGGAGGCTGAGGCAGGTGGATCACTTGAGTCCTGGAGTTCCAGACCAACCTGGGAAACGTGGCAAAATTTTGTCTCTACAAAAAATACAAAAAGTAGCCGGATGTGGTGGCATGCACCTATAGTCCCAGCTACTCGGGAGGATGAGATGGGAGGACTGCTTGAGTCCAGGAGGCCGAGGCTGTAGCGAGCCATGATCACAGCACTGCACTGCAGTCTGGGTGACAGAGTGAGACCCTGGCTCAAAAAAAGAAAAAAAGAAAAGAAAAGAAGAGAAAAGAAAAGAAAATTGAAGAGAACACAAACAAATGGACAGATATCACATGCTCATGGATTGGAAAAATTAATATTGTTAAAAATGGCCATATTACCCAAAGCAATCTACAGATTCAATGCAATCCCTATCAAAATACCAATGATGCTCTTCACAGAAATAGATGAAACAATCCTAAAATTCCTACGGAACCACAAAAGACCCTGAATAGCCAAAGCAATACTGAACAAAAACAACACAGCTGGAGGCATCACAAAACCTGACTCCAAAATATATTACAAAGGCATAGTAACCAAAACAACATAGTATTGGTATAAAAACAGACACATAGACCAATAGATAGAATAGAGAACCCAGAAATAAATTCATGTATTTACAGCCAACTGATTTTTACCAAAAATTTTTGAGTTAGGGCAATAAAATTACTTTCTTCTCTATTTCTCAAATTTTCCTAATATTGTTTTTGGTTTTTTTTTCAGTTTTGACATTTTTATTCACTGATCATAAATATAGTCTCATGAGCATTAAGGTGATCATGAATGATGTACTAGCACCTGGAACATGACCATCATGGAGCACTCACTGTTTCCCCACCACTGGCCAAAGAAGTCAGGGCAACTAATTTTCGTAATATTGTTACATTGTTTTTTAAATGTTACACCTTAAAATTTGTGTTGTATTGGTTCTTTCAGAGGTACCTCCGTTTTACTTCCCTGAGCAGCAGAAGTAGTACATTCTGGTTGAGGAGTTGACCTTCTTAGGAAAGACCTTTTGGACATCAGTATACGAGAGTATGTTCTCTGTGTTAAACAAAATAAAAGTTGCCCTAAATGACAATATGAACATCCAAGAGTCATTCAGAATTACAAACCTCTGATCAAGAGTAATTCAGAATTACAAACCTCTGGTAAAGCTAAACTAGGTACTTAATAGATACTACTAGCACCATGTTTGTAAATAATTTGTCTTGCCTAATCATAGCCTTCCAAATTTCTCTACACTGTCCCACTCTTTCAAAGGGGTTACAAGTTTGGCCTCTAAAGTGAGACAATGCTAGTTGAGTCTTAGTGTTTCCATTTATTAGCTGTATGCCTTGGGTAAGTTATTGAAAGTCTCTAAGTTTCTCCTATGTATATAATAGGAATAATTACAGAACCAACAGGGGTTAAATGAGATAAGATACATAAAGTCTGAGCATAATGCATCAGATGTACTAAGCCCTGAATAAATGATAGTTGCTAATATACATTAGGTTCTTTCTTTTCATTTATTTTCTAACCATGTAAAAAAGACTGCCAGTTGATACCTGGGGGAAATTTTTTTAAAAAAAGATAGAAAAAAAAAAAAAAGAAAGAAAATAAAATAGTATTCCTGTCCACAAGAATTCACAGTCTACTTGGAGAGATTGACACATATACTGTATTTTAGTTGGACAGCAATTCTCAAACTTTTTGGTCTCGGGACCAAAAAAAAAAAAAAAAGAGGACCCCAAACCAAAGGCTTTTGTTTATGTAAGTTATATCGTCTATATTTACCATATTAGAAACTAAAACAAAATATTTGTTAAGTATTTATTAATTTATTTTAAAAATAATAAACCTATTATACAGTAACATAAAGAACATTTTCTTTCATGAAAAAGAACTACAGTTTCCAAACCTTCACAATTTTTTGTGAGGAGAGTGGTATTATGAAAAGAGGTCTTTGCAAATGTCTTTAATGTCCGACTTAATAGATGATAGCTGGATTCTTCTATCTGCTTCTGCTTTCAATCTGTTGTGATATCAAATGGTATATAGTGGCCACGGGGGATGTCCACTGTCTACTTGTGAGAGAATGTGATAAAAAGGAAAATCGTATCTTATTATTATGTAAATAATTCACAGACCCCCTAAAAGATCTCAGAGATCCCCAGGAGTTCCCAGAGCATACTATAAGCACCATTGCGTAGGGTGTGGGTAATAGCTAATATCTCTATTGGGTTTACTGTGTGCCAGACACTGTTCACAGTGCTTTACATATTTAATCCTCACAACAGCTCTGTGTGGGGGATGCTGTTGTTATTATCTCTAATTTCCAGATGAAACCAAAGCACAAAGAGAGTAAATTCATCAAGGTGGAGTCAGCATTCAGTTTCAGACTGTCTGGCTTCAGGGTCCAGACTTTCCTATGCCACTGCACTGCCTCCCTCCTTGGCAAGTGAGCACAGTTTCATAGAGAAAATAACATTTTTCTTAAAGGCTATTCAAAGATGGAGGTTCTAATAGACAACCCTTAGAGAACATTTTATCATTACAAAGCAGGATTTTATTCTTGTGAATGTTTTCAACCTTCAGCTTTATCTCCTAAGTTTCTTTGAAATCATTTTACAGTCAGAATTTTTTTTTTTTTTTTTTTTTTTTTGAGACGGAGTCTTGCTCTGTCACCAGGCTGGAGTGCAGTGGCACAATCTCGACTCACTGCAACCTCTGCCTCCCGGGTTTAACCAGTTCTCCTGGCTCAGCCTTCTGAGTAGCTGGGATTACAGGCACACGCCACCATGCCCAGCTAATTTTTGTATTTTTAGTAGAGATGGGGTTTCACCATGTTGGCCAGGATGATCTCGATTTCTTGACCTTATGATCTACCTGCCTTGGCCTCCCAAAGTGCTGGGATTACAGGCATGAGCCACTGCGCTGGGCCAGTATTTTCCTTTCTTATACCTGCATCAACAGCACCATCCTACACATCCCAATCTGTGCAAGGTTCCTACCAATAGCTGCCAGTTACTGCAATTTCAATGCTGAAGACAGGATTTTGCCCCTTCTTTTTTTCTTATGATAAAATACCCATAGCATAACATTTACAATTTTAGCCATTTGAAGTGTCCAGCTCAATGGCAATAAGTACATTGATGTTGTTGTGCAACCATCACCACCACCATCCATCCACAGAACTCTTTTCATCTGGTAAAACTGATACTCTGTACCCATTAACCAGTAACTCCCATTTCCCCCTCCCCACACACCCTGGCAACCACCATCCTATTTTCTGTCTCTATGAATTTGAGTACTGTAAGTACCACATATAAATGAAATCATACAATATTTGTCTTTTTGCGACTGGCTGATTTCACTTAGCATAATGTCTTCAAGACTTATCCATATTGTAGCATGTGCTGTCACTTCCTCTCTTTTTAAGGCTGAAAAATACATCTCAAGGATTTTGTCTGTTAAGAATAAGCCATAAACACAGGACCTAAATAAATATCAGTTAATTTCCAAAACAAAAATAAAATAGTATAAAGAAAGGAACACAGAAAGGACCTCTAAGGTACTGTTTCTGTGCCTTTTTACAAAGTTACTATTTTCTACATTTATCCTAAAACTCATGATGTTACTTGGTTGAACATAAGCATTCAACAGATTTTTTTTAATGGTTGAGCAACAGCTAGAATCCATCATATCTACTGTAGCCATTTCACGTAACTCTGACCTTCTTTTCCTTTTCTCCTGCTTTTTTCTGTTCCCAATCCCTTTTCCCTATCATAAAGTAAAACAAAACTCTGTTTCATCTCTCCTAGGATGGCCATTCTGTGGAACTGTTCACAATTAAAAAGCAGATGGGTTAGATATCTGTAAAATAAAAACCCTAAATAAACTGAAGTACATTCTATTTAAGTATAACCTGTGTTTTGGGGTGGGGTTAGGTGAGGTGAGCGCGGGTAGGTGGGGTGGGTCATAGTCCTTGAGAAGGACTTTTATAGTGAAGTTTCTATTATTATCCTGGGACCATATAGAGAATTCAACTTTCAGAATATGTTCTTGAATGACTTTTACATGCTGTGCTATGCCCTGGGGATGTAGTGGTAAACAATAGCAGGTTTGAACATGTTGGATATATGATATAATTTATGAAAGACATTATTAATAGATCGGATTATGGCCTACAGAGTTCAAGGATTTACCCCAGATCCTATAGCTGCTTAAGTAAGAATTTCAGGATTCAAACCTGAATGTGGCACCTGCCTGCACAGAGCTTACAGACTAGCAGGGGAGATCATTAAAAAGCAATTATAATACAGCGTGATATGTGCTATTAGGGGAGGAGGTAAAGGGCTGAGGGAATACAGGCTCCAGAGGAGGACGTAAGTGGAGCATCTAACCCAGACTAGAGGGAGGCTTCCTGAAGGAAGTGGTAACAGAGATGAGCCCTAAAGAACAGGCAAAAATTGGGAGAAGAGAGGCATGCAGAGTGTGTTGCATGCAAAGCGGATTGCAAGTGCTTTATTCCAGAGGTGAGAGAGAAGGCAGTGAATTCAGAGAACTGAAATGAATGTGACTGAGAACTGCAGGTCAATGTCACACATGAGGCTAGAGAAGCAAAATAGGCCTAGAGGGCTGCACTTTGTTCTGGGAGCAGGAGATTTTATAAAGTTGAGTGGTATGTTCAGAATTACATGCTGAAGAAATCACTCTGGTAATGGAGATCATGGAATAGGATAAAGAGACTACAGACAAGGGTACAATTAGTGAGCATTAAAATAATCTAGGCTGACTGAGTATGGTGGCTCACGCTTGTAATCCCAGCACTTTGGGAGGCTGAGGCAGGCGGATCACCTGAGGTCAGGAGTTCGAGACCAGCCTGGCCAACATGATGAAACCTTGTCTCGATAAAAAGTACAAAAATTAGCTGGGTGTGGTGGTGGGTGCCTGTAATCCTAGCTACTCAGGAGGCTGAGGGAAGAGAATCACTTGAACTCAGGAGGCAGAGGTTGCGGTGAGCCGAGATCATGCCATAGCACTCCAGCCTGGGCAATGGAGTGAGACTCAGTCTCAAAAAAAAAGAAATAAATAAAATAAAATAATCTAGTTAAAGATGTTAATAACCTGTGCTAGAAGGGGTTATTGGGGTGGGGAGAAGTATGCAAATTTAAGAGATATTCAGAATGTTAAAGGATACTTTTTATAAGAATAAAATATTAAGTCATACACACATAAAATGAGTTGAAGATTTTATTTAACTCATTAATGAGGAAATTAGTAAGATGTTATAAGGAAAATTCAAACATATATATATGCAATGAGGAATGTTGAATGTATACTTAGGGGCAAAACCAGTCAATATCCACAGGGCAATAATCAATTACATTCCACCAGAAGACACAATTCAGTTGCATATCTATGGATAAGAATCAGCTGCATTATTATTTGCTATAATTTACAGAGTTGTAAATATCTTTTTTTTTTTTTTTTTTTTTTTTGAGATGGAGTCTCACTCTGTCGCCCAGGCTGGAGTGCAGTGGTGCGATCTCGGCTCACTACAAGGTCCACCTCCCAGGTTCACGCCATTCTCCTGCCTCAGCCTTCCAAGTAACTGGGACTACAGGCACCCGCCACCACGCCCAGCTAATTTTTGTATTTTTAGTAGAGACGGGGTTTCACCATGTTAGCCAGGATGGTCTTGATCTCTTGATCTCGTGATCCGCCCGCCTCGGCCTCCCAAAGTGCTGGGGATTACGGGTATGAGTCGCGGTGCCCAGCCGTAAATATCTTAAAAACAAGGAAAGGCTCACAAAAAAACTGGGAATCGTGCCCTGGGCAAGAGTACTCAATCATCTTTTTTTAACCTACTTCCTTAGGCAGAATACCCAGTCATTTTTTCTGCCCATTTCAAAGTCTGTCAATTTTCCCTGACAAGAAGATATCAGCAAGATTTTGGTGATTAATTGGATGTGATGATGGTTAGCAAGGAAGAATGAAAGAGAAAGTCAAGTGTGGCCATTTATTCAAGGAGGTCAGGGGGCATTTAGCCAAGATGTGGATGTTGGAACAGGAGGGTACAAGGGGAAAGTTGTGCAGGCAAGGGAGAATGAGAGGTGGGGTCAGGGAAGAGGATGCCTGAAGAAATATAGGGTTGAGACTAAAAACCAGAGGGGCTTACTTCTTCGGTAGTAACAAAGGAGAACAGGAATGTGACGCAAGGTGGGATTAGCTGGCTACAGGTTTGAAAAATTATTCCCAGTAGTCCTCTGATTCATAGGTGTCAGTGGTTTCTCATTTAGAATTATTCATTTATCCTGTGTCCCTCTGGGTACGAGTCCCTGAGTACCTGCTTGCTTGGAGTAGAAACCTAAAATAATTATGTTGATTAAGAAGGTAATTTTGACTTAACTAAGTTGATTTAATGAAAATAAACTCTGCGTATAGTAGAGAAACACATCTCAAGCATCTTTCTATGCCTGGGATGTTTAGCATAACATCCAGCAATTATATTTAGTACATATATAGAATGAAAGACACATATATTGGATTATGGCCTAAAGAGTTCAAGGGCTTAACTGCAAAATTTGCATATATTTCCTCTCTAAGGAGAGGAAACTTTCTAGAAAGATCTAATTTGAAATCAGATGGACTGGACAAGCAATCTACTGACTGTGTAACACTAGAGAAGTTATTTAACCTCTCTGTACCTCATTATTTCATCTATAAAATGATGATGATACTGACCTCCATGAAGATATAAATATTAAATGAGATAAAGTATTCAAAAATTTAAGCATAATAGATGACTTCATGGAAATTGGTATTTTTAATTCTAAGGTGTAAAGTTTTTGCATGCTTACTTTATATCAAAATATGCCTTTTTTTAACGTGGGATATATTTAGTACTGAGCTCCTTTGCTTAATTCTTTATAAATCTCAATGTAGTTTTTTCAATATAATTTCTGCAGAAAGATTCTTATTTATTGATATAGGTATTACTAGTTTCAAATACTTTGCTTTTCTCTCTTTCTTCCCAGTCTATTGACTTTCCTTTTTTCTTTCCATTATACCAAACTTTACCATTGCATGCTTCCAGAATGACATCACTGTATTATAACTTAAATTAGGTTTGTTTTGTTTGGTCCCCTGTATTATTTCTCAGATGCAACAGGCATTTCTAATTCAATATTATTTCTCATTCAGCTTTTATTTTTATTTTTGAGATGGAGTCTTGCTATGTCACTCAGGCTGGAGTGCAGTGGTGCAATCTTAGCTTACTGCAACTTCTGCTTCCCAGGTTCAAGCAATTCTCATGCCTCAGCCTCCCAAGTAGCTGGGATTACAGGCACGCATGCTCAGCGAATTTTTGTATTTTTATTAGAGACAAGGTTTTGCCATGTTGCCCAGGCTGGTCTTGAACTCCTGAGCTCAAAGCAATCTGCCCGTCTCAGCCTCCCAAAGTGTTAGGATTACAGGCATGAGCCACTGTGCCTGGCCCTAATTTAGCTTTTAAAAACACCATTACAATTCGAGATTATTACTGGTTTCCTTTTTTGGCCATTTTCTGAGTATATACAAATATACTGAAATCATAAATATGTATATTCGGCCTGGTGCGGTGGCTCACGCCTGTAATCCCAGCACTTTGGGAGGCTGAGGCGGGTGGTTCACTTGAGGTCAGAAGTTCGAGACCAGCTTGGCCAACATGGTGAAACCCCGTCTCTACTAAAAATACAAAAATTAGCCGGGCATGGTGGTGCGCATCTGTAGTCCCAGCTATTTGGGAGGCTGAGCAGGAGAATTGCATGAACCCAGGAGGTGGGGGTTGCAGTGAGCCCAGATTGTGCTACTGCACTCTGGCCTGGGTGACAGAGGAAGACTCTGTCTCAAAGATAGATAGATAGATAGATAGATAGATAGATAGATAGATAGATAGATAGAAAGAAAAATAAACATAGGTATATCCTTCCAGACCTCTTGGTGATAAAAGCATTTGAAGGAGTTGGTAGTGATAGAATAATGATTTGAGCTGTTTCCCATTGTTAAGGAAAGGGTAATAAACCTCAATGTTCCTCAAAGAAAGATCAATTATACCTGCTGTGTCCACCCTACATGGCTACTATGAGGCTCAAATGAAATTAAAATATATGAAATTACTTTGGAAATGCAACTCAATGTACAAATGTAAGATAACAGTGATTATTGTTATTTGCTGCTGTTTTGATACTGTTCCTAAGGACATAGGCCGATGGAGCACACCTGCCGTAGGGAGCATCTAGATGTCCCCAAACAAATGAGAGCTGACTGTGATCCTCTTCCCTCCTTCCTTTATTTTTTCCAGCAGTCAGAAGTGTCAGTGTGGTGAAACCCTATGGGCGCAGTTTGGGGTGACTGAAGGCGTGTAGACCTTTTCATTGCTGGGTGTTGTGTTTGCAGAGTTATTTACACCACCCAGCAACCTAACCCAAGGTGAACAGTCCCTATTAGCAAAGCAGTGACTTGCTGTAGCTGTCGTTGTTCTGTTAACGTAACATCAAACATTTTCTATACCTAGAGGATACCATTTCATCCCCTGCTTTTCCTATTTATTCTTGTTTTTTTTTTTTTTCATGGTTTCCAGAACCAATTCATAAGATAAGAGAATCTTACAATTGAAAGACATAGGAGAGGTCATTTGGTTCAATCCTTTTTCCCAAAGCAAAAATCTTTTGTACAATTTATCTGATAGATGTGTCCCACATTGTGCATTTCCAGTGATAGAGAGCTAATCAGTTGTGAGATATCCTATTCCATTATTGGATTGTTCTAATTTCTTATATTCACAGAATGTTTTTTCTAATTGCTTATAGGACCTTAGAGATCATTCTAGTCCAATTCCTTCAGTTTGCAGATGAGGAAATTGAGGCCTGGAGAGGTCAAGTGACTTGCCCAAGGCCAAACAAATAATTTATGACCCAGCTGGGACTCCCGGTTCATGGTAACTTCTTTCAAAATCATTAAACTACAAAATTGTTGAATTTGTAAATATTGAGTAGCATTAAATGCTATTATTCAGTATATAGTATGTGTGTATTTAGTATGTAGCATATTTTAGCATAGCAAATACGTTGCTCTATAGATAAACTTATTTCTATTTTGATGGAGAAAATGTGACTATTTTGTTAATTGTGTACAAAGATCTCCTTAAACCTCTCTGAGAAACTCCCTCCTTTAAATAGGACTGTTTTTTTCTTTGCTTTCCTTTTCACATGGGGGAGAAAGAAGTAATCAGTCTGACCCTTATAATATATCTAAGATGTCTTGTCGTTAGAAGAGACACAAAAACACATTTCTCTGCCTGCCATGAGGGTTGTGGGGTGGACCAGAGCCAGGGGCTTTTTCATATTCCTGTCAGGCGTTGGTGCCCGGCCTGTCAGTGGCCGTGTGGATGAGACTGGAGCGGAGCCTGCCCATATGCCAGGGAGACTTTGAAAGGTAGCCTGGTCTGCCCTGCCTCCTGGAAGGGCTGCACATAAAGGGAATTGGCAACCTTTCTGTCTTGTGAAATTACTTGCTGGAAGCTTTAGGGTCACCCCTGGCCCTGTGGGGTGGGGTGGGGAGGACTGGAGGTAAGAGGGGGACAGAACACTGATCGGCTATGATGAGAGAAGCCCACAGACTCTGGGAGGGTTCTGAGGTATCGGACAGACTCGTGGGGGTGAGGAGAGGAATATTCGAAAGAGTGTGACCTAAAGAACTGACAAGCAATGCTGTCTGTTCTGAGAAATAACCGAGAGCCTAAGAAAGGGAACCTGATATCTTTGCATCTGTGAGCCAGTAGCCCTAATGCTGTTTTAGTTATAGATGTGAAAATATTAATTTAGGGTTTATCAGATGCACCAGAAAAAAAGACATTCCCCCACAAAAAAAATTTCAAACTTTTGATCTCATATCCTATGAAGGCAGATGAGCAGCCTCTTATTCCCCAAAAGCAGAAAGAGTAATCTCTTTATTCCTATTTAATCTCACTATACTTAGTGCCTCTGTTAAAAGTACTTAGCACAGTCTGCCTTCATTAGAACTAATTGAGTCTGTGGCTGTCTCCCCTACAAGATATTACCATATCCCCTACTAGGTTAGACTTGAGTTCTGAAGAGCCGGCACTATTTCTTTCTTTTTAAAAAATTATGAAATATGTCAGGCATACCAAAAGATAAAGAAGATGTTATCTTTACACCGTTTTAGCCCCATATGTCTTCTGAGAAACATGGTGCCTAGCATGTAGCAGGCACACAGGAAAGATTTGCTGAATTGTGGTACCAACTTCCTTCTTATGCTTATGCACTCATTTCTTCTGTTCCTTGCAGATTATGTCAAATCAGAATCATTTTTCTCTAGAGCCTAAGTGCTCATGGTCAATACAAATATACTCTGATATTCATGGAAATAACAGCTGGTCTAAAATGCCTTTGGAACAGTGGTGCCCACGTTACACAGTCCTAACTGTTGATTGTCATTAGAGTTGAGAGGTAGCCAAGTGTCCTATTCAGAAGACTTAAATGTTAAAGAAAGCAGTGAAACAATAAAGCTGTATGTAGCTAATGGGAATATAGATTTGGGCTTTGATGATAGTAGTTTTTTATTTATGTTCACCATACATCCTTTTGCCATCATTGATTTATTGAGGAAACCAAAGTGTGGCTCTTGGAAGACAGAGGGTTTTGAAGAAAGGAACACTGTTGGGTTGAGGAAAGGACAGGAAGAACTTATTCGTGTGTATATTAGTGTTAGTGAGGGGAGGAAAAAGAAACAAAGGAAAGTGACAAAATTACCCTGGAGAAAAAATACTGATCACCAAAAGCTGAGGATAAAATGGGCCCATAAAATTTGTAACTCTCCTGTCCTGAGTATAATGACGATATGAGGCCAGGCGCGGTGGCTCAAGCCTGTAATCCCAGCACTTCAGGAGGCCGAGGCTGGCGGATACGAGGTCAGGAGTTCCAGACCAGCCTGGCCAACATGGTAAAACTCTGTCTCTACTAAAGATACAAAAAAAAAAAAAAAGATTTAGCCGGGCGTGGTGGTGCGTGCCTGTAATTCCAGCTACTCGGGAGGCTGAGGTAGGAGAATTGCTTGAACCCAGGAGGCAGAGGTTGCAGTGAGCTGAGCTCGCACCATTGCACTCCAGCCTGGGCATAGGGCGAGACTCCGTCAGAAAGGAAATGAGAGGGGAGGAGAGGGGAAAGGATGGGAGGGAAGGGGAGGGGAGGGGAGGAAGGAAGGAAGGGGAGAGAAAGAAAGAAAGAAAGGAGGGAGGGAGGGAGGGAAGAAGGAAGGAAGGAAGGAAAGAAGGAAGAAAGGAAGGAAGGAAGGAGAGAGATATGAAACCTTTGCCTTGTATTCATCTCTCTAACAATATTTGTAGTTCTTTGCCCCAGTTACAGTTTAGCTACTTCCTTATTTCCCTCCCTGCCTGATGGCTATAGGAAAGAATAAACTCTGGCTCATTACCTCCTCCCTGCAGCTCCTCTGCCCTGCACCCCCTCTGCTGGAGGTCCTGCCTCAGTTAGTGGTAGGATCGAGTCCTCCACACTAGAAAACCCTGTCACCATCACATCCAGCCAGTCACTCCATCCTGTTACTTCTGTCTCCAAAGTGTTGCTCAGATTCTTTTCATTCTCCCTAGAGCTCTTTCCACACCCCATTTGCCCTCCCTCCATTTTCTACCCTGAAACAGAATCATCTTTCAAATTGAATCATGTCACCTCCCTTCACCTCTCTATAGTTCTCTGTCCATAGGAGAAAAAAAAAAAAATCCTCGAATCAAAAAAAAAAAAAAAAAAAATCCTCGAATCCACCTTTCCAGCCCTATTTTCGACATCTCTCATCATCTCTCACCTGCCCTGCTGATGTTTGTCCTTCTCCCCAAACAACCATGTGATTTCTTCCCACCTCCCTGCGTCTGCCAAGGTTGCCCCTCTGGATGATATTCTCCATACCCCTTCCCTGGCCATCCTGGATGGGAATTTTCCCTTCTTTGTATTTCAGTAATTTGTATCCATCTCCCTTAAAGAGCTTCTCTCATTACATGGTAACTATTTATTCATCCACTTTTCCTCTAGTAGACTCCTCTAGAGCAGGGGTCCACTGTTTTGTTCATCTTTGCATCATCGTTATTGCTTAACACAGAGCCACACCATAGATGATTAACATAGCATTTGTTGAGTCAGTGAGCAGAATAGCAAATATCTAAGTGACCACTCTCCTCACAGAAATGGGAGTTTTTAGATGTAGCCTTGTGATTTCAGTAGCAAATTGGATGGATGCTTTTCTCAGAGGGCTGTGGGGAGAACTGATGTGAGGACATCTATAAAAGTCCTTGAATATTTTGAAAGACACGAAAGATCTAAATCTTGTATATTTAAGCAGCATGCAAGAAAACACAGTTGTTTCAGCGATTCTAATTATATTCTCTTTCTTAGAATGATCTCAAGTGCTTATAAGGCTGCTAGGTGTTTCTAGGTCTTTTTTTTTGTTTTGACTTGTAATTTTTTGATTGTTTCAATAAACTCGATTTTCCGCACTGTTTCTCTTCTTATTAGGATCATTCCTGGTTTTGTTTTGTTTTTTTGTCTTCTTTTGATCTGCTAATACTGTCTTTAACATTGTTCTATTTGGGAAATAATCCAGAGCAGCTAAGCTCTTAGCTTGCAGTAAGAGGCAGAAGAGAATCACTGGCCACTAGGGCACCTTGTCTGGGGGCTGTGCAAGTTTATACAAGCTCATGTGTGCAGGTAGTGTTGCTTCTTGCCAGGTGAACATATCATCTGTAGTTTTCATTTTGTGGTAAATAATATCACCGTTTTCTTTTCAAGTGATATTTGCAAGTTAACTAAGTATAGGTGAAGCAGCCTTAAGCCTATTGCTTGTTTTCTGTCACTTGAGGACTTTATTTGCCCAGGGCTCTTTGAATCCTAAATTATCCTCTAATTGCCAATATGTAAAGGGGGAGCATTTTCCCTATAATTTCCTGAATTGATGAGTTTGTGTGGGAGCAGGTGAGTGAGAGTTGCTTTTGAAAAGCTGACAGCACTGTATCTTGCTGCTGGAGCAGATCCCCTCCCTGTCTGGGCTCAGGGCTGCCCTTGTCTTCAGCCCCTGCTATGGATGGCTGCACTGATGGATGGAATCTCCTCGGGGAGCTTCATGGATCAGCCCTCTGTCCATTACCATGTAGCAGGATTATAATTTATAGCCCCAGATGGTGACTCCCCTACCCCACCACTCCCTATTTACTTCAGTAAAGCGGCAGAGGCATTAACGATTAAATTGCTTCCCCCTTTTTAAAATAATTGAAGTCATTTGCAAAGGACCTTATATAAAAATACATGTACTTATTCAAACATTTTAGTAAGTAAAGTTTCATCAGTATATGAAGACCATTATGCATTGTAATAAAAAATAAACAACCACATGGTCAGGCTTATTTTTCTTGGCATACTTCCATGTGGAAATGAGGTTTTGAGGCACAATTTCTGGTGAGATTCCTGGATTTTCATAGGAGAGTGTCAGCTCTTTCTTTTTGGTAGATTGTTAATGCTTATAGAGCGACCTCTTACCTGGAAACCCAGATTATTTGCATTCCAAGTTCCTGCCAGAAAATATAACCTATAATTTTTAGTTACTCAATATTCTTGAAAGCTTGAGTGTGATAAATAATGCTCAAGGAAGGACACCCGTCCTAGTAGGTGTATTATCTTGATTAACTTTCACAAGCATGATATACATGTGGGCTTTTGTAAGTCTTCTGCATCTGCCAAGTTGAGAATCATTTCTCCCTTCTGTGAAAATGAGATGTGAGCATTATAGGTCTCTAGGAAATCCCGTCCTAGTAGGTGTATGGGGGCACTATCTACTATAAGAAAAAGGTGATGCCCCACTAGTTCTCCTAATTAAAATTGAAGGGGATTTGTTTAAAGGCTATAATAAGAGACTTTGAAACCCCTACTATTTGGACTTTTTCTTTACTCCAAGGGAGAGGGTTTTTAATCGAGGTAGGGTTGAGGACCGACAGTGTGGTGTCGACAAGGGCTCTGGTATTTTCCCCATTTATGGCTATTTCTATTTCTCCTATTTTAATTCCAAGAATTATTTACTTGGACTCTCCCTACTATAAGTGTTGCTTTTCTGGAATTTTGGGAATCTCACCTTGCGTGGAGAGGTGCTCTTAAAAACTATCCTAAATACCTCATGTTCTCACTCATAGGTGGGAGTTGAACAATGAGATCACTTGGACACAGGAAGGGGAGCATCACACACCGGGTCCTATTGTGGGGAGGGGGTAGTGGGGAGGGATAGCATTAGGAGATATACCTAATGTAAATAATGAGTTAATGGGTGCAGCACACCAACATAGCACATGTATAGATATGTAACAAACCTGGACGTTGTGCACATGTACCCTAGAACTTAAAGTATAATAATAATAATAATAATAATAATAATAATTTTAAAAAACTGTCCTAGGAAAGATGCCACTGTATTTGCTGGGAGGCTGTTGTTGAGGCTACTTTATACTCATTTGGGATCTATCAATGAAACAAAAGCCTCTCGGGCCTTAGCACATAGGAATTATTATTAGTAGTAGTAGTATTACAATTTGTTTATTTATTTATTGTCAGGTTTTTTTTTTTTTACAAATTATTTTTGTCTACTGATTTTTGCTTTGGGTGGTTTTTTTAAAACTTTTTTTGTGTTATTTCTTCACCTCTTTACCTATTACTGTGTACATCTTTGTCTGGAGTCTGCTTTCTTCTAGTGTGTACTTTTAAATTTTAAGTCTGTTTAAGAAGTCAAGCTTATTATATCCATTCTCATAATAAAATCATAATGTTCTCCCCTTTGAATTTTAGTATTTATTGTCTATGCTGTTGAATTCTTAAGATCTCTAACATCTCTACAGCATGAACCATGGACAACATTTATTAGGACGTTGAGGCCAGATGACGCCTGGAAGTCTTACTGTGTAATTTAATCCTGGGCGCTGTGTTGTTTGCCTTCATTGGACTCTGAGTGTGCATATATAATTATGTGCGCATGTGTAAAAAACCTAGCCCTGATAGGAAAGAGAGGCAGGAACATCATTAGCAGAGATTAGATCTGTCTCTCCAGCTGGGCAATGTGCCTCTGAATTCCAAGGGCTTTCCCCAGTGTAAATTATTAGACTGACTCAGCTGCTGTTCAGTTCCCCCCTGGCTGAACTGCTTTTGCTAATGCTGTTAAGCTGTGGCCCAGGAGGCAAAATGTCCTGAGGTACTAGATATATCTGATGCAAGCAAAAGGAAAAACCTCCCTGCTTCTCATATTTAGAAAATACTGGTATATAGTCTTCCCGAATCAAAAAATAAAAGGCAAAATGGAGATAAGAAAAACCCTGCCAAACCTCAGCTATACATAGAGTGCTTTGGAAATTGTTAGCAGACTGAACTAATTCCTATCTAGCTAAAGCAGAGAGGCGTAATCTAATCAAAAGAGTTTAATTCAGATCAGTTGAGAGTATCTGACTTTAGATCCGCTGCTGTTCTGAAATTGCTGAAGTCTAAACAGATTAACCCCGCTCTGAACTAACACACATCTTGATTGATTCAGGGCCGCTGAGTGGTCTTGTCTGAATTTCTTCAGTGGTGATAATACACTAACATTTATGAAAACTTGAACTTTTTAAATATAGCATGAAGCATAAGGCACAGCATAATGTACATACTTATTAATTGGTTGAATAGAATTTATAGCTATAGTAAATGCTCTGTTTTTAGGTTTTTTTTCATTCACAATTAGGACTATGTATATGTTGTACTAATGTAATTCCAAAAGATATGGTGAGGCGATGGATATGCTAATTAACTTGATGTGGTAATCATCTCACAATGTACATATATCTCAAAACATCACACTGTACAATTTTTGTCAATTTATTTTTTACTGTAAACATAAGATTGTCAATTAGGCCTCAGTAAAGCTGGAAAACAAAAACAAGACACGATATCTTTCCTCTCTGGTTTCATTACCTAAAATGACCAACTTATATATACAGATAAACCTAATGGCCGGTTTATCCATCACAGGTCAGGAGAATAAATGAAATGCATAGATAATAGAGAAGCTGTAATCAGGTAATTATATCTCTCTTTAAACAGTCACAGTTTTGTTACCAACTCTATTAACAAGTAGCAAAATTGTCTGACCTACGGTTTGCTTTTTTTCCCCTTATTCCTTTCCTTTTTCTTTGGAGAAGGTGCTGAAGAATAGGACTAAAATATAAAGAACAAGCACATCAGATAACAGTGGGATCACTCAGTGATCAATTTTTAGGACTGTAAAATGCCCAGCACAGTGCCTAGGCACTCAGCAAGTGGTACCTGCCACCACCACCATTAACATTTCCTGCAGCAGTAGCAACCATAGTTACACTCCGCATAAACAGTAGCCTGGATACTACATGAGTGTCAGATTAAACACTGGAAATAGATGAGAACTTATTATCTTACCTGTGATTAGTGAAGACTTTATAAAGAGGGGAAATTTTAAACACAACAGATCAAGGAAACAAAGCCTGTTTTCAATAAGCAGAAAATAGCATTATAAGAACCGATGAAGGTGTCAGCATTTCTCTAAGAGGAACTCTTGTGGTCTCCACTGCCAGTGAAGGCAGGGAGGAAAGCACAGTGGTGGAGATGGAATCAATTCTGGGGGCAAATTGGTAGCAAAGTTTACACTTGAACGTGAGAGTTGTTTTACATATGTCAGGCTATGGAAACAGAATGGATTGTCATTAAAAGTTAGGGTTGGCAATCAGACCAGCTTCATGGGTATGTAACTTACACAGTTGCACAGGGACCCGTGCGTGGTTTAATTTTTTAAAATTTTTTCGAGATAGAGTCTTGCTCTGTCACCCAGGCTGGAGTGTAGTGGCTCAATATTGGCTCTCTGCAACCTCAGCCTTCTGGGTTCAAGCGATTCTCCTGCCTCAACCTCCCAAATAGCTGGGATTACAGGCACCCGCCACCAATCCCGGCTAATTTTTGTATTTTTAGTAGAGATGGGGTTTCACCATGTTGGCCAGGCTGGTCTCAAACTCCTGACCTCAGGTGATCCACCCACTTTGGCCTCTCAAAGTGTCGGGATTACAGGAGTGAGTCACTGCGCCCAGCCCCATGCTTGGTTTAATACTCTGGTATCTCCATCTTGAAATTCTTAATAGTTCTTAAACAAGGGGTCTTTCATTTTTAGTTTGTACTGGTCCTGCAAATTTTGTAGCCCACCCTACTGGCAATGTATAAAATTGTAAGTCCTTAGTTGATGTTCTTATTAGCAATGCGTTTCAGTACACTGAACATTTCTTGTGTCATGCCTCTTTTTGCTCTAAGGCGAGCATGCTTATTTCTACCTGACTACTGTTAGACTTCTAAAAGTGGTTCTGAAGAATGTATCCCTGCCAATGAATGACTTAAAAGAAACTCAGCCTTAATTTTATGCCACCAAACAATGCTATTTTTCTAATAAGGTATATACACATTATTTAATGTAATCACATAAATTCAGAAACTACACATTTGCACCTTCCAATTACTGTGGTCTTGAACAAAAGCTTTCCGATCATTACATAAGTAATGAGTAATGTTTTCTATGAGGCCAAATTCTTTTGATCAGAGAAAAGAGACTCGTCAGCCCAGCATTCAAAACCTTTTATGATGTGGCACCACCCTATAGTTAGAGCAGTGCTGATCACTGCTCTCTATGCACCTTATGTTCCAGCTCTTCCAGACTGTTTGCTATTCTTGGAAAATGCTATTTATTTTCTTGCCCTCCATTCTTTTCTTTGCACAGTTCCTTTGGCCAGAATATGTGTCTTCTTCCAGGCAGCAGCCTCATTTCTCTCCATCCTCCACTCATTCTCTACTGGTGTAACTCTGATTCTTTCTTCAAGGCCTCACTTTGTTGCTCAAATGTCTCTTTTTCTGTGAAGTCTTCTCTGGTATCTCAATCATAGTTGCTGCTTCACCTGCTGTGCTTATACTGTGCTTGAAGGCTAAAGTCTGCCTTACGTTGTACTTGTTTACTTGCTGACACACTAGACTGTATGCTCCTTGAGGGTGGGACTATCTGACCGGGGTCTATTCCATTATCCATGGCATTGTAACGTGATGTCTGGCACACGTTCAATACGTGTTTACTGAGTGAGGGAATTGGAAAAGCACTGAGTGTTAACTCCCTAAAGTGAAACAGCTAGTTGACGTCAGTTGATCTTGTTAGAAATAGTTTTGACTTTTAGAAGCATTTGTGTAAGAGATAAATAATAAAAGCAGTTCTGTCAGTGGGAATGAGTCCCCCTAGAATTATACAATGTCGTGACCCTGGGTGAAAAAGTAGTAAGAGTTCAATATCAGAAGAGTTTAAAAGGATTGGGAGGTCCCAGAGTAGCCAGGAAAAATTACCTAAAACAGTTTGAAGTCAGAAAAACAGGAAGCCCAGGGTGCCACTTGAATCTCAATTTAGCCGTTCCTAGCCGGCAATTTAGTTCCCAACTATTCTTTTTGTAGCACCTTCCTTAATTAAATTGTACTGCCATGTCAAGAAAAGGCTTGAAATAAAGCCAGTAACATGGAAGGCATATTTAGAAGTATGCTAAATACATTTCTATGCTAACACTTTAACTCTCAAACTAAATTCTAGCTATTGTGCAGTTTAAGTCTTTTCTCTTGATTCTTTTGTGGTAGTAAGGAAAGCAAGAAAGAGGGAATAAATCAGAATCTCCATCTGAATCTACTGGGATTAAAAAATAATCAGACTATTCTTTGAGCTTCTCTGTAACCATAGCCAAGCATGCCTTCTAATTTTGTCAAATGGGATTAGACATATGTAGGCTAAGAGAAAAAGCCACTAATCCCAAAGCCTAGATTGTACAAAGTATTGTAGATGGGTTAATTTCTAAGTTTTTGGTATTATTCTAGCTCTATTGTCATTTCAGTTATTATGTGAAGAAGGTCATTTAACAAACTATATGTAAGGATTTTGTGATTTTTCCCATAGGTATTTAATAATGATTTACTTTCATATTTTAAATTTTGGTGCTCAATTCATTTTCGTCTACTGAGGTTGAATGGATGCCCCATTGCAGTAACCATTTCACTAATGAACTGACTTGTTTTCATGCTAGGCAAGTAAAAAGGGGATCTGTGGAAAAAAGCCTTTAAATGAAAGCCAGAAATCATAGAGTGGGGTGGGATCATTCCAGAAGAGATGTGGGGTATATTCCCACAACATTTTTATCCAATAAAATAAAATTTTAAAATTTATATTAAAAGTATGCCTAGAAAGAAAAGAAAATCATAAAAGAACAGTAGAAACTCTAAAGATTATATGGAAAGGACACTCCAAGTTGATTTGCCTCAGTAAATGATGGAAATTGTACATGAGCTGATTATCTATTTGTCTGTGAACCCTCAGATATAAATAATGTTTCTTTTCTAAACCTTTTTTTTTTTTTTTTTTTTTTGCCACCACCAGACCCTAGATCTTGAGACTTAACCCACCTCCACTTTCTGGAGTGGGAATCTCTAAGGACGGCTCAGATTCTAAAGACATGTAACCCTGACTGTGCTAAACTCTTACCTCATTTTGTTGTCTAGACTTATGATTAGTAATTTTCATTTGGAAACGCCCGGCAGTACCACCGTCTCAAAGGGTGCTAAAGGATTCTAAATACAAAATTAACTCTGATACACACAAAATAGAACGTTATAACTATACAGCAGAGTGACTGCATTTTAACAAAGTTTGCCACACCGTGCACAATTAAATGGACTTTGTCAAAGGCGTCTTAAGTGTTTTTGACAAAGTGTCAGAAAAAGTATCAGTGTCCAGCAGTTTGTTGATGCCTTCTGGTGATTCTACTATTGCTCAGGACAGCGTGGGGACTTTAGCTTCAGAGTGCATTTTGCCAATTTCAGCATTGGAATTAAGGGGGAAGAACGCTCAAGTGTGTTCCCTCTTCCCTACACGTTGCCCATATTAGTCAGTTCCCACACCTGGCCCCTATTATTTGGTTTCTGTCCTTATAGTGCTGTCTTTTCTATAAATGGATTTCATATAAATGGAATTATACAATATGTAGCCTTTTGTCTTTGCTCATTTTAGATTTCCTCGTAGAATTTTGAGTTTATTTATTTATTTATTTTTTTTTTTTTATTTTTTTTTTTGAGTCAGGGTCTTGCTTTGTCACCCAGGCTGGAGTGAAGTGGCATGGTCATAGCTCACTGTAGCCTTGAACTCCTACACTCAAGTGATCCTCCCACCTCGGCCTCCCAAAATATTGGGATTACAGGTGTGAGCCACTTTTTTTTTCTTCCTCACTTTTATCTTGGTAGAGTCTGGCATGGGCAGAGCAGAGATAAAATGTTTATGTTCAATCTATCACATTTAACTAGAAATCTTGCTTAATAGTTTTAGGGGGAAAAATCAGAAAGTGGGAGTATAGAGTGAAATCTTCCAATTTTGTAGTTGAAATCAAACTTATTTCAGGAGAGAAACCATTTGAAGCTTTCAGGGTCTTATTTATAGTAAGCACTCAATAAAATGCTAGCTGGCCAGGTGCGGTGGCTCATACCTGTTAGCCCAGCCTGTAATCCCCTTGGGAGGTTGAGGTGGGTGGATTACTTGAGGTCAGGAGTTTGAGACCAACCTGGCCAACATGGTGAAATGCCATCTCTACTAAAAAGACAAAAATTAGCCGGGCATGGTGGTGCATGCCTGTAATCCCAGCTACTCAGGAGGCTGAGGCAGGAGAATCACTTGAACTCAGGTGGTATAGGTTTCAGTGAGCTGAGATCATGCCACTGCACTCTAGCCTGGACAACAGAGTGAGACTACATCTCAAAAAAAAAAAAAAAAAAAAAAAGCCAATTAGTTTGATTTGCATCTACAACAACCCCAACAGGGAGGTTTAGTATATCCTGTGTACAAGTGAGACAACTAGTATTCAGAATATTTACATAACTGTCAAAGACTTCACAGCAGATAAGTGGCTAGGAATAAACAAGGTATTTCTGATTTGAAAACCTGCATTCTCTGCAATTACAGCACATCATAAGCATTATGTAATAAACATGGGACAACAACTATTTGTAATATGCCAGGCTTCATTACAATCTGATTTATTACAGTCCTAGGGCAACCTTGCATTAATGGGAGGTTAGACATGAAATTTGCTCTGTGTGCTGTTTTTAGCCATCTCACTACCACATTGGGCATCATCAGAAGGCATCTACCAATGAAATATATATAAAAAATGTATAAATATATATATATATAAAGGTGGACTAGAGTTGGACATAGATCAGACAAGGGCAACTGAGATGATACAAGGAGTGTGTGTCCTGCCTTAGGATTACAGACTGGAGGCCGGGCCCAGTGGTTCACGCCTGTAATCCCAGCACTTTGGGAGGCCAAGGTGGGCAGATCATGAGTTCAGGAGTTCAAGAGCAGCCTGGCCAATATGGTGAAACCCTGTCTCTACTAAAAACACCAAAATTAGCCGGGCATGGTGGCATGTGCCTGTAGTCCCAGTTACTTGGGAAGCTGATGCAGAAGAATTGTTTGAACCCAGGAGGCGGAGGTCACAGTGAGCTGAGATTGCACCACTGCACTCCAGCCTGGGCTACAGAGCGAGACCCTGTCTCTATTTAATTAATTTTAAATAAGCTTAATATCCCTGATTATCAGGGAAGTACAAATCAAAACCACAATGAGATATCATCTCACCCATTAAAATGACTATTATCAAAAAGATAAAAACATAAATGCTGGCAAGGATACAGAGAAAAGGGAACTCTTATGCATTTTGGTAGGAATGTAAACTAGTACAGCACTATGGAGAACAGTATGAAGGTTCCTCAAAAAAAACACAAATAGAACTGCCATATGGTCCAGCAACCCCACTACTGAGTATTTACCCAAAGGAAAAGGAGCCAGTACACTGAAGAGGTATCTGCACCCCTAAGTGTTTATTGCAGGACTATTCACAATAGCCAAGGTATGAATCAACCCATGTCTGACAATAGGAGAATAGATAAAGAAAATGTGGTATATGTATGCAACTGAATACTATTCAGCCATAAAAAAGAATTAAATCCTGTCATTTGCAGCAACATGGATGAGCCTAGAGCAGCAGTCCCCAACCTTCTTGGTACCATGGACCAGTTTCGTGGAAGACAGTTTTTCCACAGACCAGGGATGTGGTGGGTGGTGGGTGGGAATGGTTTGGGGATGAAACTGTCCCACCTCAGATCATCAGGCATTAGAGTCTCATAAGGTGCACACAACCTTATGAGATCCCTCGAATGTGCAGTTCACAATAGGGTTTGCACTCCTGTGAGAATCTAACGCCGCTGCTGATCTGACAGGAGGCAGAGCTCAGGCGGTGATGCTCGCCTGCCACTCACCTCCTGCTGTGCAGCCTGGTTCCGAACAAGCCAAAAACAGGTACCAGTCTGCGGCCTGGGAGCTGGGGATCCCTGGCCTAGAGGACATTATGTTAAGTGAAATAAGCCAGTAACAGAAAGTTAAACACCACATGTTCTCATTCATACCCAGAAGCTAAGAAAGTTAAACTCATAGGTGTAAAGAGTGGAACAGAGGTTTCTAGAGGCTGGGAAGGATGGATAGTGAGGGATTTGTTAAAAGATACAAAATTATAGCTAGACAGGAGGAATAAATTCTATAGCTATAGTGTCCCATAGTACTGCAGGATGGCTATAGTTAACAATAATATGTATTCCCAAATAGCTAGAAAAGAGAATAATGTTCCCAACACAAAAAAAGATAAATGTTCGAGATGATGTATATGCTAATTTCCCCAATATGCTCACTATGTATTACATGTAGCATGTATCCCATAACAATGTACAATTATTATGTGTCAATTTTTAAAAATTAAAAAATAGGCCCACACGGTGGCTCATGCCTATAATCCCAACACTTTGGGAGGCCGAGGTGGGCAGATCACCTGAGGTCAGGAGTTCAAGACCAGCCTGACCAACATGGAGCAACCTGTCTCTATGAAAAATACAAAAATTAGCCAGGTGTTGTGGTGTGCACCTGTAATCTCAGCTACTCAGGAGGCTGAGGCAGGAGAATCGCTTGAACTCAGGAGGCAGAGGTTGCAGTGAACTAAGATCACACCGCTGCACTCCAGCCTGGGCAACAGAGCAAGACTCTGTCTCAAAAAAAAAAAAAAATAGGTTCAGCTTATGAATAAGATTCTTCCATGGGCTATTAAGAAAAGTGAGTTTATGTTATACCCATTCCTTCTGTAAACAGATGTCACAAAAAACAATGACTTCCCCTTCAAAGCTATCGTCGGAAGCAAAGTATTAGGTAAAAGGGCCCTTGGTTTTTCCTGGCTTCTTCAGGCAGAGTTGTCTCTTCTTGTCCTCACTTTATGAGATGTCCTAACTGTAGATTATACCATGCTTCAAGAACAGCTAGACATGCATACACATGAATTTGCAATCAGTTATTTACAACACAGAGAAAAAATCAGAAAATGAAGGGAAAAACATTTGCATATAGCCAGAATGTACGTCACGAAACCCATGTACAAAATCTCACAGTTTACTCATATGAAGGGTCATCAAGCCTTTGTACAAAATCTTATTGCTGTTATTTTGCACACAGTTCTAACATGTTTGGGCATACGGTTTCCAAGCCCATGACAAATACTAACTTCTCAGGTAGATTTGCTGGATACACCACCACCTACTCAGGCAAATTTACTAAGAGTTATGAAATTGATGTTTAATTAAACAACTAATACTAGACATTGAAACAACAGAAAATTCAAATTAAGCAAACAAGTACAATGATAAAGCAATCATTAGCATTTCAGAAGGATTCTTCATTTTGCAAGTAGATTTATCTGTGATACTTCAAATAGTAATTTCTATTAGTGATTTTTAAATGTTATTTTTAAAATGTGATTTATATGCAACTTTTTAGGAGCACTTAATGAAACCATGTGCACTTGTAATGAATTAAAATTATGATTCCTAAAGGGAGGCAGCTAAATATGTCTTTTTTTTTTTTTTTTTTTTTTTTTTTTTGAGACAGAATCTTGTTCTGTCACCCAGGCTGGAGTGCAGTGGCACAATCTCAGCTAACTGCAGCTTCCGCCTCCCAGGTTCAAGTGATTCTCCTACCTCAGCCTCCCGAGTAGCTGGACAAGGGCATGTACCACACGCCCAAGTAATTTTTGTATTTTCAGTAGATACGGGGTTTCATCATGTTGGCCAGGCTGGTCTCGAACTCCTGACCTCAGGTGATCCTCCCACCTCAGCCTCCCAAAGTGCTGGGACTACAGGTGTAAGCCACCATGCCCAGCCTAAATATGTCTTTAAATTCTATCCTTTGTAATATTTATCTTTGTATTGAGGGACTACATATTGCTTTCTGTCACAAATAGTTTATTATTTTGTATTTATTTTACTTTCCATTAGAACTGTCTCATATATTTATCATTTTTTTAGCACTTAGAATCAATAATTAATATTTATTGATGTTCTTCCTTGCCATCCTCGTTTTGGACAGATGGGATTTATCTAGGATCCTTTAATAGTCTGCAAATTTCAGCTATATATTGGGAGTAGAAATTGAAACTACCCTCAATGAATAATTAAACAATGGGTATGGATTACACTCTAGCACAAAGTCATTCCAAAACAGTGACATAAGACAAGTGAAAAATGGCCAATCTTTGACAATTTCAGATTTCTATTGTCGGTAAAGCTCAAAATGTTCTATCACACATTTTCTAGAATATCATCTTGATTGAATCATTACTTTAAAAAATTAAAACTCAGGACTACTTCTGTGAACAAAAACAACAGTAAGTCACAAGAAATGTAAAAGTCTAAAACAATAGGATCTCTCACTAATTTGGCTTTGGTTACTGCTCTGTTAAAATTTGACATTGGATCCAGAGTCAGGAGTGCTTTGTTCATCCTGGAGTTTTTGTCCTGGTTATCTGTAACACAGTCTCCTCTGAGAAGTGACACATACTTCTGGTGATTTGGTAAAACTTCTGTTCCTATTCACCTTTTCCTCCATTAGCCCTCCCCTAGGTTTGTGCTTTTCACCTACACTAGACCTGTGATTAGGAGCTTCAAGGAATGATGGTAGCAGTAATCTAATTTCATTTTTTAGATTTTCCACAAATGAACCTACTTAGGTATTGAAAATTATTCCTCTGACTCCTTTTAGACACCTGGCTGTGATTCCTTGGACAGTCTTTTAAAAGATGAAATCCCCAATTCAGTTTGATCCTGATGAATCATCATTAGAATGAGCTATACTTAAATCATTCACAAATATTAGTAAAACATGATTGCAAACCTGTCATATTAAAGAGGGTAGTGGAGTACTGTGCAGTTAGCAAATCCCCATGTAGGAAGGGAGCCACAATGTTGGTTAATCCTTAGAACAGATCAATCTATTAATATGAATAAAGCACATAGAGCGACACTGTCCAATAGAACTTCCTGTAATGATGGAAATGTTATTTTTTTGCACTGTCCTATATGGTTGTCACTAGCCACATGTGGCTACTGAATACCTAAAATGGACTAGTACAACTGAGGAACTAAACCTTTATTTTATTTAATTTTAATTAAAGTTAAATAACTACATATAACTAGAAGCTACAATATTGGATGATGCAAGTATAGAGTTTTAATGTTAAAAACAGAATGGGGCTGGGAGCAGTGGTTCACGCCTGAAATTCCAGCACTTTCGGAGGCTGAGGTGGGTGGATTGCCTGAGGCCAGGAGTTCAAGACCAGCCTGGCCAAAATGGTGAGACCCTACCTCTACTAAAAATGCAAAAATTAGCTGGGTGCGGCAGCACGCGCCTGTAGTCCCAGCTACTCAGCAGGCTGAGGCAGGAGAATCGTTTGAACCCAGGAGGCAGATGTTGCAGTGAGATGAGATTGTGCCACTGTACTCCAGCCTGGGCAACAGAGCAAAACTCCATCTCAAAAAACAAAACACAAAACAAAACAAAAACCAGAATGGAGTAAATCCTACAGAAAGTGTGCATATTTTAGAATTCTCCAATTATCTTTAGTTATTGCTAAGAATTTGTACCTTTCACCCTAAGTTTAGAACCTAAGTTCAAGGTAAAATATGAGCCTATTCCATATTTTTCTGACCTAGACCTTTTTTAGTTAAACAGAAGCCCATTATAATATCGACAATACAGTTGTGGTTAAGGGGTTGGTCTTGGGCTCAGGCTGTGGAACTGGAGTGGAACTGGGTTCAATTCCTGTCGTCACCACTTAGTAGCTGTGAGTCATTTAAACTATCTGTGCCCCAATTTTTCACCAATTATTGTCAAGGGGTAATAATAGTACCTTTCCCAAAGGGTTGATGTGAGGATTAGAGAAGTGAATATGGGAAATGTGTTTAGAGCAGTTTCACATAATCTCAATAAATGTTGTTAATATGTTATCACATTGCTCTGTGCGCATGTAAAATCTTCTCATCCAAAAAGTGAATTCCACCATATTATATCAGGTTCTGCGCTAGGTGCTGAGGCTAGATGGCGGGAAAAGAAAAAGGACAAGGTACAGAGATAAACAATGTTTGATTCTACTCTCACAAACTGATGAGACTTAGTTGTTTATCTTGAAAAATAGAAGGCATGGCCCAATCACTGCTCCCTCCAACGTGAACCATCTATGATTCTACCATTCTTAAGAAAGGCCTGGAAAAGCAATGCAAGGATGGCAGAAGGACTTTTGATGACATCTTGCCTGCCAAGTATATCTAGGACTTGCCCAGGAACAGTGTGTAGAATCTGCAGCTTTGTGAGAACTTTCATATATGTCATTGGAAGTCGAAGTCTGTTACTGATGCTCTTCAACAGCCTGAAATATTAAACTGGCAATGAATTATTTGATTTTAATGTATAGTATAAGTACAGAATGTATTGTATATTGATATCTCTAGTTATATTTTACTGTCCAACAAAACAATCTAAATACTAACAATGAATTTAATGAGAAAAGAAAATTTTCATAATATAATTTATTTCAAAAAGATTTTTTGGCCAGGCGTGGTGGCTCATGCCTGTAATCCTAGCATTTTGGGAGGCTGAAGTGGGAGTATTGTTTGAGGCCAGGAGTTCAAGACCAGCCTGGGCAATATAGTGAGATCCTGTCTCTACTCTTAAAACACATTTTTTAAAGAGCTTTCCTCCCTTCTCACTTGCTTAGAGTCATGAATCTCCTGACAGCAGAGCCAGCCTATTCTTACTAAGCAGCACACTATCCATCACTTCCCAAATGGCATAGATTTTGTTTATTTATTTATTTATTTATTTATTTATTTATTTTTGAGGTAGAGTCTCATTCTGTCTCCCAGGCTGGAGTGCAGTGGCGCAATCACGGCTCACTGCAACTTCTGCCTCCTGGCTTCAAGAGATTCTCGTGCCTCAGCCTCCTGAGTAGCTGGGACTACAGGCGTGTGCCACCATGCCTAGCTAATTTTTGTTTTGTATTTTTAATACAGACGGGGTTTTGTCATGTTGCCCAGGCTGGTCTTGAACTCCTGGGCTCAAGTGATCTACTGCTTCAGCTTCCCAAAATGCTGGGATTACAGGTATGAGCCACCCTGCCCTGCCCTGGTCTAATTATTCTTATGTTTAAAGCATAAGCAATGCTTTTCTAGAGATATTTTCTTGAGTCAATGAAATCATCTCCTAATTTAACATCACAATATAAAACCAGAGGGGTTAATTTTTTTTGTTTGTTTTGTTTTGTTTTGTTTGAGACAGAGTTTTACTCTTGTTGCCCAGGCTGGAGTACAATGGCGCGATCTTGTGTCACTGCAACCTCTGCCTCCCGGGTTCAAGTGATTCCCCCGCCTCAGCCTCCTGAGTAGCTGGGATTACAGGCATGTACCACCACGCCCGGCAAATTTTGTATTTTTGGTAGAGGTGGGGTTTCTCCATGTTGGTCAGGCTGGTCTCAAACTCCCAACCTCAGGTGACCCGCCTGCCTCGGCCTCCCAAAGTGCCGGGATTGCAGGTGCGAGCCTCTGCGCCCGGCCAATTTTTTTTCTCCCAAATGCTAGAACTACATAGTATTAATATTCTCCCAAACATTATAGCCATGTAGAACCTTCCTTTTTGTGTGTACAATGTAATTAAAACCTAGAATGTAAAAATAACTGCTGTAATTAAAGACAAAGGAAATGAAATATGAAAAAGAAGTTGCATACATTTGGGATTTTTGTCTCCTATTTTCCATCTTGCTTTTATCCTTTTCACCTGGTATCTCACTATTTATTGATTCGTTGTGCTTTCATTGATAATGCCAAATGAATGTTACAAGCTCAGCTTGCCTCAGTTTCTATATATATCAACCTGTTCCCCTCTTCTTAGCTCTCTTTTCTCATCTTATCACTTTCCTAAAGAAAAGCTTACTTGTCTTTCCCTTGCCCTTCTTTTTATTCCCCTTGATTTCACATATATATTGAGCATATTGACATATTATCTGTTTATTCTAGTTCTTCTAAAGATTTGCATAGCTAACAAATATTGAGGCTAAATGTGTTATATATGTACTATCTCATATAATCATCTACTCTATGAGGTGGATTCTGTTGTTACTGCTAATGATAGACAACAAAATTGAGGCTTAGAGAGAGTTATGGTGAGGTTAGTGACTACGATTTGAATCCAGATCTATCTTCCTCTAGCGCCTTCTCTCTTAAGCCCTTACAATATTACTCTCAATATGATGAAGTACATCTGAATATTGATTGTTTGGATGAGAAATAACTTTAAAGTGTATATTATAGCACTTCTTTTTTGAGACAGAGCCTTGCTGTGTTGTTCAAACTAGACCACAGTGGAGCAATCATGGCTCACTGCAGCTTAGACCCTCTGGGCTCAAGTGATCCTCAGCCTAGTGAGTAGCTGGGACTACAGGCACGTGCCACCATGCCCAGCCAATTTTTCTTTGCAGTAACAGGGTCTCACTGTGTTTCCCAGGCTGGTCTTGAACTCCTGGGCTCAAGCAATCCTCCTGCCTCAGCCTCCCAAAGTGCTGGGATTACAGGCATGAGCCACCTTGCCCAGCTATAAAACAAATTATTTAAAAATAATTTTAATTTTATTTTTATTTTAACCTTTACATTTAACAATAATTTTTTTTTTTTTTTTTTTTGAGACAGTCTCGCTCTGTCGCCCAGGCTGGAGTGCAGTGGCTGGATCTCAGCTGACTGCTAGCTCCGCTTCCCGGGTTTACGCCATTCTCCTGCCTCAGCCTCCCGAGTAGCTGGGACTACAGGCGCCCGCCACCACGCCTGGCTAGTTTTTTGTATTTTTTTAGTAGAGACGGGATTTCACCATGTTAGTCAGGATGGTCTCGATCTCCTGACCTCGTGATCCGCCCGTCTTGGCCTCCCAAAGTGCTGGGATTACAGGCTTGAGCCACCACGCCCGGCCTAATAATAACTTTTAAACCATTTCAATTCTTGTTCTCCTAAACTATGTATCTTAGGAGAGTTCCAAAAAGAGAGAGGAAACAGTCACAAAATAAAAGGAAAAGAAAAGGAAAGGGACTAGCATTTATTGAATGCTTACTGTGTACTTAGTATCTTATCAGGGACCAACTCAAGTTCATAGTTCTATATATTCTGTAATCTTCCTTTAAAAAAATAGGGTATTTCTTTCTCTTCCACTTTTCCATGAACAACTGTCTTGCTCATAGTTCCTGAAGATAATTCTTTACCAAAGGTTGTTTTTGTAATCCTAAATGCAAGAGTTTTGGTGCCTTCACATGTAATTCATCTGGACCTTAGAAGTTGGAAATAATGAAGACACTGATATACGTTCTTGTCTCTTCATCTCTTTTGGGTTTCAATTCTCTTAATCATGATCATTCTACTTTTTCTAGAATGAATGTGAATCTCATCAGTAGAAAAGGTAAAAACAAAATAGGAGTCATTAACTTTTGTTTGCTCATTGTCATCTTTTTAAGTTCACTTTTCATTTTGAATTTGTAATCCTTTTTTGTTTTGTTTTGTTTTGTTTTTTTTGAGACAGTCTCACTCTGTTGTTCAGGCTGGAGTGCAGTGGCATGATCTTGGCTCACTGCAACCTCTGCCTCCTGGGTTAAAGCAATTCTGCCTCAGCCTTCTGAGTAGCTGGGACTACAGGTGTGCACCACCACACCCTGCTAATTTTTGTATTTTTAGTAGAGCTGGGGTTTCACCACGTTGGCCAGGCTGGTCTCGAACTCCTGACCTCAGGTGAGCCTTCCACCTTGGTCTCCCAAAATGTTGGAATTACAGGCGTGAGCCACCACATCTGGCCTATAATTCTTTTTAAGCCTGTTTGCAAGCCTCAGCACACAGTGACAATTAGCTTTCCTGACAGTATCCTTAACATTTCACATCATTTTTCATATCTGCAAATATAATGAAGTGGGCCCATTAATCTGTTTGTTTAAAGCAACAAGGATTTGTATTGAAAACCTCTGATTAAACAAATAATACATGCTAATGGTAGAAATTTGGAAAAATATAGAAAACTTCAAAGAACAACAATAATAACCACTGTTGACCTTTTAAAGCTAATTTCTTAAAATGTTTACTTAATTATATACATTTTGACTTTTTATACCTATTAATATTTATATATTTAAAGGTACATATATGTCTGTATCTTATTTTTAAAACATTTAAAGTTATTGATTTTATCATTCACATGGCAAGTTGGATTTAGGTCAGAAAATGTTGAATATTAATACTTAAAATACTATATATTATTTATTAAAGATTTATGGAGATAGCATTTATGATATGATTTATGGATAAATCATTCCTTTGGTCAAGATGTTTCACTTTTGACTTAAGGCATTTTTGAAGTCTCACAAGTTTCTATTTCTTGATAAATTTACAGACTACTACTCTGAAAATGAAGTATCTTTATTGGTTTTAAAGCCTACAAAAAACTTATTATAACTGTAATCACAGTTGCATTTATAGGTACTGGTATTCAGAAGGTAATTTGTCACCATGGAGAATTTGCTTCTTTGTAATTTTTATTTTTTTGCTGTCTCCAGCATACTTCAAGATTATTAAACATTCATAATTTTAACCGAAAATATAAGTACATGGCAAACATGGAATCAATATTTTTGAATGCATAATTGTTGAATGAAATGTTATAAAGAAGGTGAAATGAGGTAGGTCAGTGGATTTCGTCGATTGAGTTTTTATTGTTCCTTCAAATAGGCATTTCAGGAGATGGTCCACAATTAGGAGAGTAAGTAGGGATAAAGGCACGATTGTAGGCCATTCTTTTTATCTGATTTGAAGTCAGCTACTTCTAATCATATAACTCCATTTGAGAAAGCTAGCTAATGTTTTCAAAGTTCAAATTAAGATCTGGGTGACAGACCCCTCTATCCTGGAAAGATCATTTTATGTTATTACTATGCACAAGTAACATCATCCAAGTTTTAAAATGGGATTGATGCTCCTAGCAGCAGAAATTATTTTACGTTCTCAACCGCTATATGAATTTTAGAGAAATGACCAGAAGGCTAAGATGGCAGTGTTGCATTCATTTTTAAAGATAGGCAAGAAGACGCCAAGTAAAGAGAAGGTAGCTTAGAAAGAGCTCAGCATCAATCAATAAATCTTGTAGAAATAATGCTTAATTTAATTTTTTATTCAATTTTAGTCACACCAAAAACTTTGTGGGGCTAAATTGTCCAAAATCTTTTGATTTATTTATATTTATGATATAAAATTCAAAATCTGATCATTATAAAAATCCTCAATTAGTAACATGGGAAAAATTGTATTCTATGATAGAAATCCAAGAATTTGAGAGCCATTTGGCCACATTGCCTCCTCCCTTCCTCTTTCTCTCTACATTGCATCCTGGGATCTTGGCACAAAGCCAAGGTAATTTCCAGAAATTGGCAGTGCCCGGCCAAATGCGCAGCTGCTGCTGTCTCCAACTCTTGCCGACTAATTTTGCACAAACCACTTCCTCCTCTTGGGGCCAAGAAACTCAGAAGGCAGGGAAAGTGTTCCTCAAGGGCAGATATGGGAGCACTTCCTGCGCCCTTTGCAGAACGGGACCTGTTGTAAGGGCGGCAGTAGCATCACCTCACCTTCAGACCTTCCCAGAGTCCTTTCTTTTTCTTTTTTCTTTTTCCTTTTCTTTTCTGTTTTGTTTTTTGTTTGTTTGTTTGTTTGTTTTTCTTTTGTTTTTGAAATGGAGTCTCCCTCTATTGCCCAGGCTGAAGTGCAAGGGCAGCATCTCGGGTCACTGCAATCTCCGCCTCCTGGGTTCAAGCGATTCTCCTGCCTCAGCCTCCCAAGTAGCTGGAATTACAGGCGCCTGCCACCACGCCCAGCTAATTTTTTGTATGTTTAGTAGAGACGGGGTTTCGCCATATTGGGCAGGCTGGTCTCGGACTCTGACCTCAGGTGATCCGCCTGCCTCAGCCTCCCAAAGTGCTGGGATTACAGGCATGAGCCACCGCGCCTGGCCCCCATAGTACTTTCTTCTGGTAAGGGTGCCATTCCAAGCTTGCCCTTTACCCCTCCGATGTTCCTTATCTTTTTCCCTTTGACTCTCCACATTCAAAAATCTTGCCCCACTTCCTTTCTGTCTCCTTCTAATATATACTAGTTTTGATTTCTTATGAATGGAAAGGACTAAACAATCAGCTCCTATGAGGGTACCTGAGCCAGATTGCACAGGGAGAGAGGAACCGAGAGGGCAGAAGACAGCCAGAGATAGTGGAACCGCCTGTGTTTCCACGGTTTCCACCTGACAGTCTCTTCACTGTGCAGTGGCAGCGTGTGGGTGTGCATACTGACACAGGTAAAACTTAGGTATTTTTAGCTTCCTACGCCCTTCTTAAATGTAGAGTCAACTCAGATCATTTGAATATAGCCATGGTGATGATTTTTCTTTCCCTTTGTTCTTGTAACCTCTCTATTTCTCTGCCTTTGTTGGGTCACGTTGGACTGGATATTCTTGGTGAGCATGAGGGAAGCCTATTTGACTACACAGCTTTATACGCACCTTGAGGTTTACCTCACCTCTGCCCATTCTGAGAGCAGTCAGTGGGTAGCCTCCTGCTGGCCTGTGGATAGGCGCAGGGTCACCCCGCTAGGTGGGCGCTAGCGTTTCCTTCGGAATAGTTTTAGTGCATCTAGAATAGCACTGTGAATTGCTATTGTTTTTGTCATCAGTGGCCATGATACTATGGCTATTTGTTTCTCTTCGAATAAACAAACAACCGTGCTAGTGGAAGGAGCTGGGCTGAGGAAGGAGGACTCATCTCAGCTCTGCCACTGGGCAGTTGTTATATTAAGCAAGTCCGCAATCTCTCTGAAATTTGATTCTCATATGTGAAATAAGCGGGTTGAACCATATTCCTTGATTGTCCTGTTTTTCCCTGATCTCTTAAATATCAAACTGCATTTGATGACTGTGATTAGACCCATTCCCATGCCAATGGGAACAGGTCCACTTCACACTCATCCTTAACCTGTTAGAGATAGGAAAAAAATTACAAAACAAACATGCATTTTTCTAACTTTTTGTGTATGAGCTTATCCTAACATGATGTCATTAGGCAGAAGTTCAGGATAAAAAATTGACAAAGTAGAAATTTACCAGGAATTAATACAAAGTCTGATAGTTTGATTCAAAAAAAATAAATCACACAAATACATGTTTGGCTGAAATTCACATATATTTCAGTATGCAATTCATGTGAGCCAATAGCATATAGGACTTGCGCTGTATAGCATGGGTTCCCAACCTCCAGGCCACGGTCTGGTACCAGTCTGTGGCCTGTTAGGAACTGGGCGGAACAGCAGGAGGTAAGCAGCGGGTGGGTGAGCCACCGGAGCTTCCTCTGTGTTTATAGCCACTCCCTGTCACTCATATTACTGTCTGAGCTCCACCTCCTGTCAGATCCGTGGGGGCATTAGATTCTCATAGTAGTGCGAACCCTACTGTGAACCGTGCATGTGAGGGATCTAGGGATCTAGGTTGCGTGCCCCTTATGAGCATCTAATGACTAATGATCTGTCACTGTCCCCCATCACCCCCAGATGGGAGTATCTAGTTGCAGGAAAACAAGCTCAGGCCTCCCACTGATTCTACATTATGGTGAGTTGTAGAATTATTTCATTATATATTACAGTGTAATTATAATAGAAATAAAGTGCACAATACATGTAATACACTTGAACCATCTCAAAACCATGCCCCGTCCCTGGTCCGTGGAAGAAGTGTCTTCCACAAAACTGGTCCCTGGTGCCAAAAATGCAGCCAAGGCAGACCAGAAGGAACTGCTGAGTCAGCGGCCAGGTCAGATAGTATGAAATCAGCAGTCTTAAAATTTGAGATCAGGCAGGGCAAGGTGAGAGAGGCCAAAGGCAGGAGACAGCTCAAGGTTGTGGCAGGTGATCAGCCAGAAAGTATAATGAGGAGATCAGTAATGTCGAAGCTCAGAGATGAGCACAAAAAGAACAGGGGAGGGGAGGCTGGAGTGGGTGGAATGGGGTCTGTAATAAAGGGCTCCAGTTTTTCTTCTTTCTTCCCCCTGCCCCAACCTTATATTCCCAGGCAGCTTCTCAAGGCTTAGATTTCTCCATACCCTATAATTTAAGTGCCTCTTAACCTAACCCCGTCCAGTTAAAGTGATCTCTCTGGTTTGTTAGGAGGGAAGAATCACCTGCACTGTATCGTAAGCTTTCAGAGCCCATGTGTGGAGGCAGGAGTTACCCTTGCTGCACACTGCTCCCCCACATTAGCCACTACTGTTTCTGGGCCAGCAACCCCCTCACGCACCCTCTGGTCATTCCCGCTTCCCTGCCCCTGCCAGTGCTCTTATTCGACCCTGATTTCTTTCCCTGCGTCACACACCTTACCTTCACATCCTACCTCTTTTACCATTGTTCCCATCTCTCTTGGCTCTGTAGAACAGAATATGGCTCACTTGTCATGGGGGATGACATGTAATTATTACTTCCATAAGTAGTCTGTGAGCTTCAACAGGATGGGAACCACGTCTTCAGAGACTGCCTGGTACAGGAGAGAGGGTCATGATTAGGAAAAATAACCCGGTATTTCATTCTGGCTCTGTGACCTTTAGCATCTACCTGTTTCTAGGCCTTCATTTCCTCCTGTGAAAAATAGGGATAATCATTCTGTGTTTTGGATTCCTTACCTAGGGATCAAATACTTAGATCGAATGATCACAGATAACATCATTTTTTAACCTGGAAAGCACTCTATGAAAGTGAGGAGTTATAAGAGGTTCCATCGTGTTGTAAAAAAGGCAAAGGATTTGGGGAATCTGAACTTTGAGCTAGATTTTAATTCCTTTTCTATTACTTATTGAATATATTACCTTAGAGAAATTTCTTCTCCTGTGAAATAGAAATGACATTATTACGAGGATTATGGTGCTGGAGCTGGCTTATACACCAACTTGTAAGAGCCAATTGTCAAATATTTAGAAACTTTGCAAGCAAGTTGTTAAACTTTTATTAGCTTGAAATCTGCTCTGGTGGGAATATTTACACTAGGAAAATGAGCAAACACTACAAACCAGATTGCTGTTGTTTTGGAAAGAGCTGATTTACCAGTACTGCTGATTATGTAAACAGGCTTCTGTAAATTGTAAAGCACTTTGTCTTATTCATTATTAAAAACACTAATGGTAACAGTAATGTTCTGTATCCACAGAATCTAGCCTAGTGCGTGGCACAATTATCAGTATATATTCTTTTTTCTTTTTTGAGGCAGGGTCTCGCTCTGTTGCCCAGCCTGGAATACAGTGGCACAAACACAGCTCACTGCAGCCTAGATTTCCTGGGCTCAAGCGATTCTCCCACCTCAGCCTTCCACCCAAGTAGCTGATACTACAGGCGCACGCCACCATGGCTGGCTACTTTTTGTAATTTTTGTATTTTTTGTAATGTTTGTATTTTTTGTATTTTTTGCCATGTTGTGCAGACTGAGTATATATTCAATAAATACACTTTAAATTTAGCTTTATGATTTGGAAACTTCTGCCCCTCTGATAAATGAGCCCCATCTTTTTCTTTCTTCCAATCTCTCTCTACAAAGTGTCTTTTTAAAATCAGATAGCATCAATAAAAGCCTAGCTCCCTAGCTTAGTGCGTGATGCATAGTAGGCCTTAAATTCTGTATGTCCGTAGTTGAGCTGATCATCTTCTTTCCAAACCTTTCTTTCTGGCATTTCATATCTCGGTTATTGACATTGTCTGTCTGTTCATTATTCCAAATAAGTGATTTGAAAAGTCTTCCTCTCCCCCTTTCCTTTACCCACCTCCATGTCTAGTCAATTACTAGATCTTACCAATTCTACCTCTTAAATCTTTCCTGTCCTCTTCACTGCCATTGCTAACTGACTTGTTCAGGTCCAGATCATTTCTTTTTGAACTATACCTTCTAACTGGACCTTCAATCTTTCCCTTTGAATCCAACCTCTACTTCTATAGATGTGATTTTAATTTATCTGACCAAATTACTCCCTTGCTTAAAATTCCTTAATGGCTCTCTGTTGTCATGAGGATAAAACCCCAAAGATTTAGCTTGTCATACAGGCCTACCATAATCTAGCCTTTGCCTACTTTTTCTAAGAGTTATCTCCTGCTGTTTCCCAATACTACCTGGAATGCCTAGTCTTTCTTTCCTAGTGACCATTAATTCACCCCTCAAGACTCAATTCAAACAAAACTTCTTATAACGTCTCTAGACACATTTTATATTTATTTTTCTGAGCTCTCATTGCACCTTATACATATCTTTGTCCCATATCTAACCATGTGGCTGTCATCTATTGGTCTTTCCTTCTAGATTGTAAGTTCCCAAAGGGTAGGAACCTATGTTCCATTTACTAATGCCTAACACATTGCATGCCACGTAATAGGAGCTCAGTGAATGAATAAGAATTCAGAGGATAGGATATTTTCTCCTCCTTCTTCTTCCTCTTGTTCTTCCTCTTCTTCCTCTCCTCCTCTTCATTCCTCTTCTTCTCTCTCCTCCTCCTCCTCCTCCTCCTCCTCCTCCTCCTCCTCCTTCTTCTTCTTCTTCTTCTTCTTCTTCTTCTTCTTCTTCTTCTTCTTCTTCTTCCTCTTCCTCTTCCTCTTCTTCTCCTTCTCCTCCTCCTCCTCCTTGTCCATCTCCTCCTCTGCCTCCTCCTCCACCTACCACTCCTCCTCCTTCCGGAGTCTTGCTGTGTCACCCAGGCTGGAGTGTAGTAGCGCAATCTTGGCCACTTGCTGGGTTCCAGCAATTCTCCTGCCTCAGCCTCTTGAGTAGTTGGGACTACAGGCATGCACCACCATGCCCGGCTAATTTTTTGTATTTTGGTAGAGATAGCGTTTCACCATGCTGGCCACGCTGGTCTCAAACTCCTGACCTCATGATCTACCCACCTCAGCCTCCCAAAGTGTTGGAATTACAGGCGTGAGCCACCACACCAGCCGAGGATAGGATATTTTCATTGGTTCACTAATACAAGCTATTCATGGGATATGGTAATGAATAAAAGGCTTAAAATTTAGGTCTCAGTTATGAAGATAAGAAAATAATAAAATTGAGAGGGTCTATTTTTATCCATAATCCCCAATATAAGATACTATGGCTCCCCATCACCTTCAGTATAAAATCTCAAACTCAGCCTGGCATGCAAAGCTCCTTATAATCTAGCCCCTACCTATCTGTCCAGTCTTTCTGCATGCACTTTTATATAGCCTACATTCCAGCCACTTTGGGTTTCTCATCTGTTCCATAGTCTTTCAAGCTTCTATGGCCTCCTTCATGGTTTCCCCCACACTTGTAATACCCTCCCCCTCTTCTTTCACTCACACCTTTCTGACTTGCTTAATGAATGCCTACACTTCCTTCAAATGGATCAAAAGTTACCACCTTTCAGCACCGTTCCCTGAAACTATTCCTCCCTCTTCTGTGCTCTCAGAGCACTTACTTAATTCATTATAAGCACTGTTCTGTCAACCTTTGTTGGTCTTTCTTTTACCCCATCTGCAAAATTAGGTCATCTTCATACCCTGACCTCTAGCACATTCTAGATGCTTGGTACAGAGTGAAGGAAGGAATGACTATTACAAAGGGATTTAAAAAGAAAGTACATTTCTGATAAGAACATACTTTGGGCTGGGCACAGTGGCCCATGCCTGTAATCCCAGCACTTTGTGAGGCAAAGGTGGGTGGATCACCTGAGGTCAGGAGTTTGAGACCCACCTGACCAACATGGAGAAACCCTGTCTCTACTAAAAATACAAAAAGTAGCAGGGTGTGATGATGCACGCCTGTAATCCCAGTTACTTGGGAGGCTGAGGCAGGAGAATCACTTCAACCTGGGAGGCGGAGGTTGCAGTGAGCCAAAATCACGCCATTGCACTCCAGCCTGGGCAATAAGAGTGAAACTCCGTCTCAAAAAAATAATAATAATACATAAATAATAATAGATATTAATACAGAATGCTTAGAATGCCTTGAAAATCACAACAATATAAACCTCTCCCAGATCTAACCACCTAAAATTAACTATTGTTAATTCCTTGGATTTTTTCCTTCAAGTCTTTTTTCTTGTATGTATATCCTTTTAAATAAATTTTTAAGTTCATGTTGTATATATTGTTCTAACCTGTTTTTTATATTAATGTGTCGTGGATATTTTGTCATGTTCATAAATACTCTCTCACAGCATAAATTTTCATTGCTGCACTCATCTCCATCACATGGACGAACCCACAGGTTAACCAGTCCCCATGTTTCAGTGTTCTTAATGCAAACAGAAGTGTCGTGGTGTGCATACTAAAGAAAGGATGATCTCATATCTCCCTCCTGTTTTTCTCAGGTTTTGGAGCCCTCTCTTAAGTCAGAACTCTGTCCCAACAATCCTCTGAGTGTCATCTCAGGACCTTGGTCATACTCATGGCACAATGGCCAACTTTCAGGAGCACCTGAGCTGCTCCTCTTCTCCACACTTACCCTTCAGTGAAAGCAAAACCTTCAATGGACTACAAGATGAGCTCGCAGCTATGGGGAACCACCCTTCTCCCAAGCTCCTTGAGGACCAGCAGGAAAAGGGGATGGTACGAACAGAGCTAATCGAGAGTGTAAACAGCCCCATCACCACAACAGTTTTGACAAGCGTAAGTGAGGATTCCAGGGACCAGTTTGAGAACAGCGTTCTTCAGCTAAGGGAACACGATGAATCAGAGATGGCCGTGTCTCAGGGGAACAGCAACACGATGGACGGAGAGAGCACGAGCGGAACTGAAGACATCAAGATTCAGTTCAGCAGGTCAGGCAGTGGCAGTGGTGGGTTTCTTGAAGGACTATTTGGATGCTTAAGGCCTGTATGGAATATCATTGGGAAGGCATATTCCACTGATTACAAATTGCAGCAGCAAGGTAAGCTAGAGTATGGACTTGGAAGATATTTCTTGTGTAAACACACCATCACCACCACCGTCACCACCATTAGCTGGATAACCTGTGAGCTTTGGGCAAATTAAAGAACTAGTGGCAGATGAATACCTCATTTCAGTTTCCAGTAGACCAGCTGAAGGGAAGAGATTCACATTTGGTGGGTCTTTTTTGGTTGTAGCCCATCTTTTTGTGGTCATCCAGTCTAGTGGTGTACAAAGTACAGTACATATAAAACAATCCATGGGATTATAAGAAGAAAATACTAGAGCTCTTGTTTATCTCATCATTTAAAATTTCTATTTTCATAAATTTTCAGATATATTTCATATTTTAATATAGTTGTGCAGATATATAATATATAAAGAAATCATGCAGTGGCTACGTATTTAAAATTTTTTGCCAGGTGCAGTGGGTCACCCTGTAATCTCAGCACTTTGGGAGGCTGAGGCAGGAGGATCACTTGAGCCTAGGAGTTTGAGGCTACAGTGAGCTATGATTGTGCCACTGCACTTCAGCCTGGGTGACAGAGTGAGACTGTTTTTCTAAAATAATTAATTAATTAATTAATTGATAAATAAAAATAAATTTTAAAAAGTTTACTGATAACTTATACAATCAAAAAAATCTGATGGCTGCTGGACTGATTTAAAACCAGAAGAAGCCACATGGTAATGCCCCTGAAGACTGTAGGACTTAGATTATAGTAAAACTTAGATTATAGTAAAAAGGAGTTATTTTCTTACAATAAAGGCATAGAAAGCTTACATTTTGAGGAAATGACAAAATATCTAACCAATCTTGAGAAGCACTATTATTTCTAGATCCCACAATCGCCCAAAAAAAAGGAAGTTTTGTTGGGCGTGGTGGCTCACACTTGTAATCACAGCACTTTGGGAATCTGAGGGGGGCAGATCACTTGAGGTCAGGAGTTCAAGACCAGCCTGGCCAACATGGTGAAACCCCGTCTCTATTAAAAATACAAAAATTAGCCGGGCATGGTGGCATGCACCTGTAGTCCAAGTTACTTGGGAGGCTGAGGCACAAGAATTGCTTAAACCCAACAGAGGTTGCAGTGAGCCGAGATCGTGCCTCTGCATTTCAGCCTGGGTGATAGAGTGAGACTCTGCCTCAAAAAAAAAAAAATTAAGTTTTTAACTCCCATCATTGTGTAACAGCATATTCATATATTCTGATTCAAATATTAATATTGTACTTTTGAAGCCCTGGTGTTCTTTATAACCTCATTTTTTAAAAGTTTTGTGTTAGGTTCAGGGGTACATGCGCAGGTTCATTATACAGGTAAACTCGTGTCATGGGGATTTACTGTACGGATTATTTCATCACTCAGTACCCAATAGTTATTTTATCTGATCCACTTTCTCCCCGACCCTCCACCCTCAGGTAGGCCCCAGTGTCTGTCATTCCCCTCTTTGTGTCTATGTTTTCTCATCATTTCGCTCCTGCTTGTAAGTGAGAGCATGTGATATTTGGTTTTCTGTTCCTGCATTCATTTGCTAAGGACAATGGCCTCTGGCTCCATCCGTGTTCTTGCAAAGGACATGATCTTATATAACCTCATTAATATTCTCCAAAGTAACTTTTTTTTTCTGATAACAAAAGTAATATGTATGGAGTTTGGAAAATACAGGTAAGTTCCAAAAAAATTTTAAAATAATCTATGATCCTCCATCTCCTGAGAATAACCATTAATGTTTCCATTTTATATATTATGTTAGTCTATTTGTGTATGTGTGTGTATACTTTTAAAAAATGGAGTCATACTATATTAATCCGTGTTCACACTGCTATAAAGAACTACCTGAGACTGGGTAATTTATGAAGAAAAGAGGTTTAATGGACTCACAGTTCTGCAGGCTTAACAGGAAGCATGGCTAGGAAACCTCAGGAAACTTACGATCATGGCAGAAGGTGAAGGCAAGAAAGTCTTACCATGGCAGAGCAGGAGAGAGAGAAGGGGGAAGTGCCACACATTTTCAGACAACCAGATCTCGTGAGAACTCACTCACTATCACGAGAGCAGCAAGGGGGAAATCCGCCCCATGATCCAGTCACCTCCCACCAGGCCCCTCCCCTGACACGTGGAAATTACAATTCGAGATGAGATTTGAGTGGGGACACAGAGCCAAACCATATCACATACTGTTTTGTAATGTTTTCTCACTTCATATTGTGAACATTTTCCATGTCTTAAGTATAATTCTTCAGCATCATTTTTAATGGCTACATAATATTAAATGATGTGAATGTGCCAATATTTTTAAGCAATCCCCTATTGCTCAACATTAATTTGTTTGCATGTTTAGTTATTATAAGCCATACTGCAGTGACCATTTGTCTACTACTTTACTTTTGCATATATCTTTGATTAGTCCTTGGGATAAATTCCTAGGAGAGGAATACTTGAGTTCAAAAGATGTGTTGTTTTAAGACTTTTGATACATATCTTTGTGGCCTTATGTAAATGATTAAATTTTTATGAGTTCTCTCCTCAAGAAATTCTGGAAAGGGAAAACATGGACCACAAATGAGATTCTATTTATTTTATAACTGAATTTTAGACTCTGGGACCCTCCCCTAAAAGTCTGTTCATCTCTTTTAGTCAAGACTGTTGATGGTTTTTCCACAACAGCCAGTGGCCTTCAGTTACCAGTAACCACTTTTCTCGTGAGTTTTATTTCCCATTTGTGCAATACATTCTCTTAAACCAAATACCAACTCCACCCTCTATACCTGTTTTCCATAAGTATATTGGGATTTACTGGTATGTCTGTAACTTCTAGGTCCTTTTCAGGATTTGTCAACCATATGATCTGTTCTTGTTCCATGCAGAAATTCTTCATCAGTCCCTGGTTTTGTGTATGTGTATTTCTCTCTCTCTTTCATACATACTCCAGTACGCTACATATTCTGCTTTCATTTTCCCTCCACCCCCTGGCCCGCATGATTTTAAGGTTTTAAAGGAAATTAGTTGCTTCTTGCTAACAGCATTATTATGTTTTAAATTGGACATAAATATAAGCAGGAAAATAAAATAAAGAAGAAAATAAAAATCACCTGTCTTTCCACAATCCAGAGGTAACAATTTCTAATTTTTTTTTTTTTTTTTTTTTTTTTTTTTGAGACGGAGTCTTGCTCTGTCACCCAGGCTGGAGTGCAATGGCATGATCTCAGCTCATTGCAACCTCTGCCTTCTGGGTTCAAGCGATTCTCCTGCCTCAGCCTCCCGAGTAGCTGGGATTATAGGCACGCACCCACTTTTAGTAGCGACAGGGTTTCACCATGTTGGCCAGTCTGGTCTTGAACTCCTGACCTCAGGTGACCCGCCTGCCTTGGCCTCCCAAAATGCTGGGATTACAGGCATGAGCCACCGCACCTGGCCCTAATTTGTTATTTTTTTAAAGTTCCCTTTTCTTTGGTCGGACGCAAAACCTACTGATAGCTGCATAGGTGATCGACTACATTTGGTTTTTAGGGTCTCCGCTTGTCCAGTCTCAGACTTACTTTTGGTGATAATTTGAAGATCTCAGGATCCAAGTACATCATTGAGGTTCAGACTCAGAATGAGGGGCAATACACCCATCCCGTATGTTTGTCAAAAGGAGGTTTTAAAATTTTTTGTTATTCTGCATACTGGTATTTAATTTGTGTTCCAATTGATTATGTGACTTTCAAAAAGGTTTATTTCAGAAATAAATAAGAAACAGGCCTGGTCAGCTTAAGATTCTGATATGGACACAGCAGATGCCTAGCCCTTCAGCAGATTGCAGGATATCCTACTGAGGGCTGGTGTTGCTGTGCACCATGAAAGAGTTTCGCTAGCCAGAAACTAGCAAATTTCCTTGTCAGGTCTGGGATCAGGGAGCTAATCTTTAGCCCTGCATTGCAGCCAACCAAAGGATAACACATGTCACAGGCATGTCCCTACATTTGGTACTTATGAGGAAATGTCACTGGATTTTAAAAAAATTTTAATGATGTCCTCATCTCCCTTTGAGTATATTGATAGTGAACCCAAGTAAGGTAGCACGCAATTTAAATCTTCTGTTGCCAAATAGTTTCCAGTCTCAAAGCAAGTACTGTCATGGCCATGTCTGAATAAACAAAGGAGAACTGTTGCCTTAAAGTGGGTGGGCATGTGGCTTTTTCCCAGTGCTAAGGATCCTGATGGATATTGGAATTAACATCGTTGTCACTGGAAAGATAAAAGAGAAGATAAACACTGGGGAAGAGTATCAGTGGGACAGACATAAAAGCAACGAAAAGTTTGGGACTAACCCTAGAGAGAGTATAGTCAGTTCTTCATTATTATGAGATTAGTTATCTTGCTCATCAATTATCTAGGCCCTTAATTTTGTGCATCCTTATCACCAGTTTCCTTTTTCCTGCCATTTTCCCATTTCTGAGCTCTCTGCTCGTTATTGACAGGGACTTTGAGACTGGGCAAAGAGTGCTAAATTCATATCAATCGATTTTACTTCTGATAATTAGTTTCAGTAAAAAGATGGATAGAAACATGGTTGAAGCATTACTTTCTTTATTTTACAATCTGTGTTCTTTTATTACCAGTGCTATCCACTTTATTTTTCTATGGATAATCGAGACTTGGCTGAACATAGTTGAATAGCACAGGCATGAGGTAGAGGTTGGTAGAGGAGAATTTTATTTTTTGTTGCAATACCCGGAATACTTTGTATTTGAGTGCCAAATGTATTTATATTTTAGTAATTAATCTGTTTATCATCTTATAAAAATACTAATAGGCATTATTTCTAAAAAATATAGTGAGTTACAGTGTAAGTATCCTAAAGCAATATGAAAAGAGAGCATTTTTTAACAAATTATTTGGGAATCATTAAATAGCAATGTGGAAAAAAATAATTTATATCAGTCCTCATACCATACACCAAAATAAGTTTCAGATGAATGTAAAGATTAAATTTTTAAAAATGAACGATAGATAACTTTTAGAAGATAGACTAGGCAGTGGAAGAAATTACAAAGGAAATAATAGACAACGATCTAGAATACTTTGTTCAAAAATAATAAAATTAAAAGAAAAAGGCTTATAAAATATTCTCATTTGTATCAAAGAAATATAGAAGGAGTTTCTTCAAGTTGATGCAAACTATGGAAGGCTAACAGATAAATGAACAAAGGGGTTTTGACAATTCATACAAAGCAGATTGTGAGTACTAAACAAATGTGATCACGGGCAATTAAACTAGTGCAAAGTTATAAAACACTATTTTATACCTAATTAAAATAGAACCAAAAAATAATTGATAATGCTTACTGCCAATATGTTCATACATTGCTACTGTGAGCAAAAACTATCAAAATCCTTTTGGATAGAATTTGGAATGTATGCATTAGCCGGGCATGGTGGTGCATGCCAGTAACTAAAGATTGAGTAAATAGGGTAAAAGAGACACCCAAACATTAGTCTAATTTTAGTAGTTATTTTATTAAAAATTAGGGTAATTTGGGCTTGCGTAAAGCTGTTCAAAGACGTACTGCTCAGTTATGTTCTTGCCCCAGAGTCCAGTAATAATACTTTATTCAGTCCCCTAAAATGGTCAAAATGACACTGGGGGTTTTTTGTTTTTGTTTTTGTTTGTTTGTTTGTTGTTGTTGTTGTTGTTCTGAAATGGAGTCTTGCTCTGTCGCCCAGGCTGGAGTGCAGTGGCGCAATCTCAGCTCACTGCAACCTCTGCCTCCCAGGTTCAAGCAATTCTCCTGCCTCAGCCTCCTGAGTAGCTGGGATTACAGGCGTGCACCACCGTGCCCGGCTAATTTTTTTTGTATTTTTAGTAGAGACGGGGTTTCACCATATTGGCCAGGCTGGTCTCGAACTCCTGACCTCATGATCCACCCACCTCGGCCTCCCAAAGTGCTGAGATTACAGGTGTGAGCCACCATGCCCGGCCAATGACACTGTTAATTTGTCACTGGACCCCAATGAGGAAAATTCTCTTACAATATGCCATCAATATCTGTGTACCATGTGTGCTGCATGGATGAGCCCATAGAGGTGAAAGTGAGATTTCATGAGCCACTTATTAATACTTGTCCTAGAAACCCTGAAGATAGTTAAAATAGCCAAGGCTATCACTTGCTGTTTCCTCCCAAATCTCACTTGGTATCATGTGTTCCTTGGGTGACTTTAAATTTGTCAGCTATTTGTATTTGAGAGAGATTTGCTTTTATCTAGCATTTATTCAATTTCAGTACAGCGGAAAATTTTAATACTGCTCAGATCAGGAGAATGGGATGAAGGCCCATGGCATAAACCACCCTCATTTTATATATTTCTTGCTCTACATAGTTATATTTTGAAGGTTAAGTTTTAGCAATTGTAATGAGAAAACGTTTTATTAAGATCTACAGAGTTTCTTTCCTCTTAAGGTAGAGAAAATTAGAGAAGAGGGAAGTATAGCTCATGACTTCTAGAGGCAGATAAGCTCTTTCCGCTCTTGTTTCACCAATGCAGTAGACGGTGAGTTGATTTGCTTTCAAGACCAGAGTATCTTTGAAGCTAACTCAACACTACTTTGTTCCATGTTCTGCAAACAGCAGCCTTTGAGTGATCTGAGGAGAATCTCTCATGACCTTTCACACTGTCATCATTTTTCTCACTCCGTGGGGTTCTTAGCTCTTTGATATTTGTTTCTTACCTGTGATAATACCCTGGAAAGAAGGGGGAAAGGAGAAGGCTCAATGAATTACATTCTTTTTTTGAAAAGTTTCATGAGATTAAAGCACATATTGATTGAATTTTTGAAGTGCTTTATTTAAAATACCATTTTATTCATTATAAAAGTGATATAGGCTTATGGTAAAAAATAATTTTTAAGACAGAAAACAATAAAGAAATATAATATGAAGCACTTATAATGCCACCACTTAGAAATGACCCTTCTTAAATTTATGGTGCAAAAAAATATTCAAACTCTAAGGAAAAGAGAAACTTGAAAATACTACAGCTTTATGAATAAGCATATCATGTAATGACTAATGGCCCTCTCAATTACTTATGAGAGGCAATGTCATATAGGAGAGAAAGCACTCTTCCTAAAATTGGCCAATCCTGGGATTCTAGGCCCAGTTCTACCACTTATCAGCTATATGATTTTAGGAGAATTTACTTCACCACCCTATGCCTTAGTTTTTTTCATCTTTAAATAACTATAATAAGGCCATACTTGTAGGGTTGTAAGGATTGAACATATGATATATGTCAAGTACTATGCTAGTGTATGGTATATAGTAAGTACTCAATCAAAGGTAAATATTAATGTAAGTAGTATGCATAATGAAGTTCTTAGGAGAGTATCATTAAAAATTCATTAGCAGCCCGGCACGGTGGCTCACACCTGTATTCCCAACACTTTGGGAGGCCAAGGCGGGTGGATCACCTGAGGTCAGGAGTTCGAGACCAGCCTGACCAACATGATGAAACCCCGTCTCTACTAAAAAATACAAAAATTAGCCAGGCATGGTGGTGGGTGCCTGTAATCACAGCTACTTGGGAGGCTGAGGCAGGAGAATCACTTGAATCCCAGAGGCAGAAGGTTGCAGTGAGCTGAGATCACGCCATTGCACTCCAGCCTGGGTGACAGAGCAAGACTCCATCACATTAAAAAAAAAAAAAAAAAAAAAAAAAAAAAAAAAAAAAAAAAAATTATTAGCAAAGATTCACTGAGCATTTGCACTAGAAATTCAAAGAGGAATAAAATAACACCTGTAATGGGTGATGGGGTAGGGATAGTTGCATAGAGGCAGATGGGTAAATTGACTGACATGCAAGCTTAAGGTGAGGGGGTAGGACTGCAAGAGTGGTAGGTTATGTTTTGTTTGGAGGAAGGCATATCGGAGGCTTCTGCTCTGCTTTATTTCAGTGGTTAAAAATTGATACAAACTAATGTGTATGAATATTTGATCTATAGTTCTAAGGTACATAGGAAGGTTCTATCTTTTGGTGGGAGACAGAGGGTAAGGCTCATCCTGGGTGATGATGAAGTTGGTACCTTCAGAATGGCCTTGTAGAGTGGTCCCTTCTGAGATCTCTTCAAGCTTATTTCTTGCTTGTATGCCTAGATACTTGGGAAGTGCCATTTGAGGAGATCTCAGAGCTGCAGTGGCTGGGTAGTGGAGCCCAAGGAGCTGTCTTCTTGGGCAAGTTCCGAGCGGAAGAGGTGGCCATCAAGAAAGTGAGAGAACAGAATGAGACGGATATCAAGCATTTGAGGAAGTTGAAGCACCCTAACATCATCGCATTCAAGTAGGTCAAGGCTTTTTTTTTTTAAAGAAGTAGACCTATTTTCTTTCCCCCAATATAGACACACAAGTTTCTGCTTTGAGAGATATTTCAAAAGCATTCTCTAGACTTAGCACTGTGCTAGGTGCTTTGGGAGGGTATCAAGGAACTATTATATTGGAGTTGTGTCCTCAGGCATCTTATAATCCAGTGGTTCATTTTGCTGAAGTATGTGCTACATGGAAGGGGCATGCACATGGGACAGGAAGGGAAAGTGTGGGTTCCTGCCAAGCAGTCAGATCTGCTGCATCAACCTCATTTATCAATGGGATGACAGAGGTTACTTCAATATCACCTGAACAGCCTAAAATTCACTTAAGAAAACCAAGTTGACTGGGTGCAGTGGCTCATGTCTGTAATCCCAGCACTTTGGGAGGCCAAGGCAGGCAGATCACTTGAACCCAGGAGTCTGAGACCAGCCTGGACAACATAGTGGGACCCTGTCTTTTAAAAAAATTTTTTTAAATTAGCTGAATGTGGTAGCACAGGCCTGTAGTCCTAGCTACTTAAGAGGCTGAGGCAGGGGGATTGCTTGAACCTGGGAGACTGAGGATGTGTTGAGCCATGTTCATGCTACTGCCCTCCAGCATAGGTGACAGAGTGAGACCCTGTAAGAAAGAAATAAAGAAAGAAGGAAGGAAAGAAAGAGAGAGAGAGAGAGAGGAGAGAGAAAAAGAGAGACAGAGAGAGAGAGAAAAGAAAAGAAAAGAGAAAAGAAAGAAAGAAAGAGGGAGGCAAGGAAGGAAGGAAGGGAAGGAAGGAAGGAAGGAAGGAAGGAGGGAAGGAAGGAAAGAAAGGAAGAAAGAAAGAAAGAAAGAGAGAAAGAAAGAAAGAGAGAGAGAAAGAAAGAAAAGAAAGAAAGACAGACAAAGGTAACATCTGAAGTGATCAAAGAACAGTCAATCCTTGTGTAGTAGATACATATTTTGTATTAGGTTCTGTTAGCATCCCTTCTTAAACATTAACCTGTAATAGCAGGTACCTTTAGAGTATAGCCTCTGGTTTTCCTAGATCCCCTTCCAAGTAATGTCAAACATTCAGCTTTCTTAACCTAATGATTGTCAAGTTATTAGGTTAAGAAAGTAAGTTAGTAAGTATAGTAAGTATATAGTATATAGTAAGTATATAGTAAGTATATAAGTATATAGTAAGTATATAAGATAGTAAGTCATATGTTATATTCATTTCACAAAGTGATTGTTTTCAAGAGTCTGTAAACATATCTTTCTAGTCTAGATGATTTTTTTCATAATATTGACTGGGATCCCTAACAGAAGGAGGAGAGTCAAAGTTTAAAGGGTGGAAGTGCTGAGCTCTAAATAGATATGATCTCTTCTGCCTGAACCTTTCCCTTGAGTTCTCTCCCTCGCTAGCCTTTTAATGTTGCCCTAGGCTTAAACAAATAAGTGGTAAGTGGCTTTAGAAGAAAGAAGGTGGAGAACAGGACAAGTATTTTTAGGTAGGATGAAAGTTAGAAACTAGAGCTTTGTGATATATTTGATATGTATTTTGCATTCCTGGAAAATAGTATGACCAATGAGGCTACAGCTAAAAGTGGAATAATTTACAAATCCCCCTCCTAAGCTAGGAGAAACTTCTCCCAGCCTCAGAAGGGATCCTTCCTTGATAAAACTCTGATTATAAAGCTAAAAATGTCATGTGATAAGTCTTAATTGGGATCACATCCACGAAGTAAGGAAGGTAAATTTTGGGTACAGGTTTTGTAGAATGGGTTTAAATGAGTACTGAGGTTGAGTTTTGATTACCAAACAAGAACCCTTAAGGAAAGGGAAAGACGTGTGAAGAAAGAGAAACAATCAACCAGGACACCAAGAGACAGAAAGAAGTACTGGATTCGTTTCCTTGTGGAAGGGTCATTCATGCAGAGGGCAGGGAAGAGAGCTGCGGTTGCTGCAGTTAATTCTGTCCTTGGTTGACCTAGTAGGGCCAGGAGGACGTGTGACTAAAATGAAATGCTGCAGAGACAAATTATCATCTTTCCAAAGAGGATATATTTCAAAACACAATGGGGAGATTATTTTAAGCAGACAGACAAACAGAGACCCTCTTCTTTCTTTCCTTCATTTTACTTCACTGAGACGATCATCACTTCCAGTATGCTACATCCTCCTAAATGGAAGGAAGGGTCAAAAGCTTTTAAACTTAGATCACTAGGACACTGGCTTTGAGACACAGAATGTTCTGTAGGTGAGTATGGCCTTTTGCCCTCTTGAAGTGAATTAGGCTGTGTGTTGCAGGTAAGAGGGTTTTCCAGCAGGGTACCCGGGGTCACTGAAAGTAGAAATGTGTCCTAATAGGATGGTGTTGTGAGAAGCTTTATTTTTACTTCCTTTCTTTTGCTTCTTTCTCTTTCTTCCTGTCTTTTTCCCACCTCACCCTTCTGACTCTCCTACCTGCATATGCAGTTTTCAGCATTGCCCTGCTAGTGCCCAACTCTTTAGGCTGAAGATACTTGAATAGTATTTACCTCTACATGGAGAACAATAGTGAGACTGTGTTCCTGGCCCATTACACCATGCTCTTGGGCATTGTGCAGTGTTATGTTTGCAGCCATCTGTGCCATGTGTTGCTTGGCCAATGAATCCCATTCAGGACCGTCTGGAAGATATACGAGGGCATGATTAGATTTTAGTACATCTCTCTGGATACTTTTTTCTGTGCTTACAGCTTCTTTTGAAGTTAATAAAAACCACATACAGAAGGGGAAGTACAAGATAAGAACGCTGTATTCTTTTTGCATCCAATTTTTTTGTTAATCTTTTAAGAAAACTCAACCTGACTGTTCCTAATGGAATTCAGTGCCAAGGGGAAGAAAAGGTAGCAATTAGAAGTGATTATAGAGCTGTTATTTATAGCTACTAAGAAACCTTGTCATAGTACAGGGCTGATGAAATGATTGCTCCTCGTTCGTCAGTCAAGAGAAATAAAAGGTGCGTAACATCACTGTTAGACTGTTTCTATGTGGAACAAGTTAAAACATAGTTGAATAGGAGGCTGAGTACCTTCAAAAATGTTTATGTTGGTATACTTAAGCATATTACATTATACCTGCCATATTTATTAGTTCTCTGTAATGATAATTAATCATTTGTTTGTAGCTGCCAGACACTTGGGTTCACCAAGCTTTCCTAAGAGACATATAACCGGAACTTGAAAAAAATTATTAAAAATCAAGATAAGAATTCTTTGTAGCCTAGAAAATGATAGGAGAGTAATAGAAATAGCTTTGTGGCATTTGACAGGCACATCAGAGCAGGGGAAAATGAAGATTAATTATACTTCTTCATAACCTGCTATTGTTATAAGATCATCATCATCTTCATATGATCAGTGCCGTACGCCATGACCTCTAAATTCTTTCATCACTTAGAGCAGCTGAAGAGATAGGCATGGGTCAGTAGCTGGCTGAAGACTTTAACTGATGTCTTGCAGATACTCTGCTAACTTCTCTAGAAAGTTTCAAAGGAAGGCGTGTATACCCATAAGCGATAAGACATAGATTACATATAGTAATTTTTCTTCTCATCCTGAGAACAAAACTGTGAAGTAGAGTTACTACGATCATTCCTTCTTTTATGAGATAATGGTGTTAACATAGGAATTCCCAATGTGCTTGTCTAAACAGAAGTTAAAAAGCTAAAAGGGAGGCAGTCTTGTACAGAGTGTAGAGGGCCTGGACGTTCAAATTAGGCAGACTGAGTTTGAATCCCAGCTCTGTCACTTAATAGTTGTATGATCTAGTTGTGATTAGGACAAGTTATTTTCTCACTCTGAGCCTTACTTGTAAAAATGGAAAACTATCTTACAGTAGTTTGGGGCAGATTAAGTAAGACAAATAAACATGGAAATGTCCGTGAAAAATAGAAGAGGTTCTTTCATGTTAGTTTCCTTTCTCCTCCTCAAGGCCTCTGTACGTGTCATTTGAAGGCTTTTTTAGTTAAGAAGGTTGAGGTGAAGTTAACAAACATTTGTTAAAGACTTGCTGTGAACCGCTAGGCCTTAAGGTAGAGAGAATAGAACTTGAAGACCGTTCCCTTCAAGGAGTCTATAATCTATATGCGGAGAGAAAAACTGCATATAAAGAACTAGTGGCTGTTGTATATCATAGGAATTTAGAGAAGAGAAAGATCTTTTTGGAGGGGAATAATTGGGAAAGGTTTTCATGGATGATGTCGGAATTGATGCAAATATAGGCTACATGGATATATAATACGTTGTATAGGCTGGACGCAGTAGCTCACGCCTATAATCCCAGCACTTTGGGAGGCCAAGACGCATGGATCACTCGAGTACAGGAGTTTGAGAGCAGTCTGGGCAACAATGACGAAACCCCGTCTCTACTAAAAATAAAAAAATTAGTGGCCAGGAGCAGTGACTCAAGCCTGTAATCCCAGCACTTTGGGAGGCTGAGGCGGGCAGATCACCTGATGTCAGGAGTTCAAGACCAGCCTGACCAATATGGTGAAACCCTGTCTCTACTAAAAATACAAAAATTAGTAGGCGTGGTGGCAAGCGCCTGTAATCCCAGCTACTCGGGAGGCTGAGACAGGAGAATTGCTTGAACCCGGGAGGTGGAGGTTGTGGGGGGCTAAGATTGTGCCACTGCACTCCAGCCTGGGTGATACAGCGAGACTCCGTCTCAAAAAAATAAAAAATAAAAAAAAATTAGCCTGGCGTGGTGGTGCACACCTGTAATCCCAGCTACTTGAGGAGGCAGGAGAATCACTTGAGCCTGGGAGGCGGAGATTGCACCACTGCACCCCAGCCTGGATGACACAGCGAGACTCTGTCTGGGGAAAAAAAAAAAAAAAAGGTTGTATATTGTTTTCCATACTCTTTTGTGATTTGTAAGCATGATTGGGTGTTCACACTCGTGGGTGAGATGTGCCTCCTTCCAACCTTGTTACAACGTTAGCACATTACCTGTCTGACATAAAAAAAGAGAAATGTTTTTCAAAGATTATGTAAGATGGAAAATTGAGTCATCTTTGGGTCCTCAGTCTAGTTAGTTATTTTTAATTTGAGTAATTTAAAATTCAGCAAATAATATTAAAAATAGAAGTATTTTGTCTGAATTATCTCTCTGTACACTCATAAAACCCTCTAAAACTGTAAAAGGAAGAAATTTTAAATTATTTCTTTTTTTCCTTTTTTTTTTTTTTCTGAGACAGAGTCTCACTCTGTCACCCAGGATGGAGTGCAGTGGCACAATCTTTGCTCACTGGAACCTCCTTCTCCCAGGCTCAAGTGATTCTCCTGCCTCAGCCTCCCAAGTAGCTGGGATTACAGGCGTGCACCACTATGCCGGCTAATTTTTGTATTTTTAGTAGAGACATGGTTTCACCATGTTGGCCAGGCTGGTCTCGAACTCCTGACCTTGGTGATCCACCTGCCTCAGCCTCCCAAAGTGCTGGGATTACAAACATGAGCCACCGCACCTGGCCAAATTGTTACTATTTTTTATTTTTGAGATGGAGTCTCACTCCGTTTCCCAGGCTGGAGTGCAATGGCGCGATCTTGGCTCACTGCATCCTCCGCCTCCCGGATTCAAGCAGTTCTCTGCCTCAGTCTCCGAGTAGCTGGGACTACAGGCGTGCGCCACCATGCCCGGCTAATCTTTTTATATATTTAGTAGAGATGGGGTTTCACCATCTTGGCCAGGCTGGTCTTGAACTCCTGACCTTGTGATCCACCTGCCTTGGCCTCCCAAATGATTCTTAATGATCTAAAACAATGCAGTATCCAGCCTGCACAAACCTCAGAAAAGTGTGCTCTTTGTCCCGGAATGGAAGGGTCCCACAGAAAAGGCACCAGACACAGCACAGCATATAGATATCCAGAGTGAACAAAACAAACGAAAATTGTCTATGGACATCATAGAGAAACCTGTAGACTAGAGAAGGTTCAATGCTAATTTAAGAATCAGAAACTATTATCTATACACATTTTAAAAATAATTTGGGTATAGAATTGGTTTTGATTAACTCTTCTTTAAATATACATATGTATGCATGTATGTATGTATTGATGTACATGTTTGTTTTCTTGGAAGGGGTGTTTGTACTCAGGCTCCATGTTACTGTATTATCATGGAATACTGTGCCCATGGACAACTCTACGAGGTCTTGCGAGCTGGCAGGAAGATCACGCCTCGATTGCTAGTAGACTGGTCCACAGGAATTGCAAGTGGAATGAATTATTTGCACCTCCATAAAATTATTCATCGTGATCTGAAATCACCTAAGTGAGTTCTGGAGCTAATGTTTCAGCTCTTTTGTTCTTTTGAAATACAGAATATTTATCAACCTCAGTTGACATTTTCAGACATCATACTTTTAGTTCAGTTTCAATCTGGACAGTGGGTAATTCTGTTTGTGCATCTCTTGGGTTATTGTTGACCTACCTGCTTACCTGTATGGCAGATATCTCCAGGTACCTGAAACCACTTTTCCCTCTTGTTGCTTTTAAATCATACAACTGTGAAACAAAATTCATTATTATCTGAAGTATTCACCTTCTATCATCTCAGATAGTTAATGCCAGATCTTCCCATTTGAAGCCTTGGTTTGTTGTTTTCCACGTGTTCAAAACACTTTTTAAACTGAGTTTCAGAAATGTATACAACAGGATAAAATGGATAAATAAGAAACAGGCTAGCTGGGTGGAGTGGCTCACGCCTGTAATCCTAGCACTTTGGGAGGCCAAGGCGGGTGGATCACTTGAGGTCAGGAGTTCGAGACCAGCCTGACCAACACGGTGAAACCCTGTCTCTACTAAAAATATAAAAAATTAGCCAGGCATGGTAGCAGGTGCCTGTAGTCCCAGCTACTTGAGAGGTTGAGGCAGCAGAATTGCTTGAACCTAGGAGGAGGAGGTTGTAGTGAGCTGAGATCGCACCACTGGACTCCAGCCTGAGCGACAGAGCAAGACTCTGTCTCAAAAATAATAATAATAATAATAATAATGAAACAGAGGCAAAGGAAAAGTAAAAACATTAGAACTAAAAATTGTTCACAAATTACATGCCATGAGATTCTATAGACGTGGACTACACATTTGGCTTTGAGCTTCTAGTGTCTAAGCAAAGGAGGAAATAAACAGTTATAAAGTTCACAATGGCCATAGGAAAAATAAACACTGGCTATGTGAGAGAAGCAGGGCTGTTTCTAGTAATCTCTGTTTTCAAAAGGATTTCTTGGCTACTAATCACTTTAAGAGGAGTGTGTAGTTAGTTCCCCAAATTGCATGAAGAAGGAAATTGATAAAATGATTTATTTCAGTATAACTCCTGTTTTTCAACATTATTTTTATTATTTATAATCACATTTTGGGTAGATGAGCAGAGGATTAATCTCTTCAAAATATATTTGCAGCCTAGGCAATATAGTGAAACTCCATCTCTACAAAAAATTAAAAATTTAGCCAGGCATGGTGTCCAAGCTACTCAGGAGGCTGAGGTGGGAAAATCGCTTAAGCCCGGAAGGTCAAGGCTACAGTAAGCCATGATCACACCACTGCACTCTAGCCTGGACAACAGAGCACAACCCTGTCTCAAAAAATAATCAAAATAAAATATATATATTCATTTATTGTATATACACACACACATATATATATTTGCATAGTGCTTTCATGGTTTATCATATCTTGGGGGAGATCTATTATCACACCTTTGATCCTGGCAAAAACTGTGTGGGATTTGTAACAAGTATTGTTATTCTTATTTTATGTAAGGGAAACTAGAGCTTAGCCCAAAGTCATGGGGCTAGGACTTGAACCTAGAATTTCTGAACCAAAGGCTGCTGCATCCTACCTCATTATGTGACGGTAAGGGATTCACAGTGAATCCTGCCTTTCCTCCATGGACAGTATAAATCAATCCTTCATTATAAACTTCAAAACAGTTCTTATTTATCACCATCGTCCTCAGCAATTACAGTGCTTAGTTGACTGAACAACCTCCCCCTTGCTTTACTTGCAAGTAAACATGATTGTGTAGTGCTCATTTCTTCTGTTCACATTCTTACCCTGTTGCTTTTGCCATTTAGTGCATACAGGTAAGGACATTAACTACCTGAAGGCCTCTTTGAATGGTTCTCCTTTTTAATCACCTTGTTCTCCTTGTGAATTAATCTTAGAGGGAAGGAGTCAGGAAGCCGTACAATAGAGTAGTGAACGGGTTACCCCAGTAAGCCTTTCCCTCTATTAACAATAACACTCCCAACTCCAGCAGCTTTGGCTTCTTTGGGTTTCAAGCTGACTTTGGGAAGACAGGGATCAATCTGACTTGCTATAACAAGAGATCTCATTACCTACATTAAGTCTGCAGGCTCTGTGACCCCATCTTTGTCTCAGAGAAGATTTCAGAAAAGTTCTAATGTTATATTTCTCTAGTCTTCTCCCAAGTTCATCCTCTCTTGTGACACCAATGGAGGCAGAGAGGACGTTCCCAGAAAAGGTTCCCTCTTTTAGTGGCTAACTGCCTACTCTCACTTTCATGGTGTATGATATCAGTTCTCCAATTCTCTCATCCCATAATATTTTAATCCTTATGCATTTTCACTAAGACTAACACTGTTAAATCAAAACTCCTAAGTTATATAAATTTTACATATTAGGTGCAAAACCAGGGCGTGGAGGATGGTATTCGAAAGCAATTGTAAGCTCTGAGCTATTTGGTAAATAGCCATTGGGGTTGGAGTTGTGAACCTGGTAAATGTGAAGGAATCCCTGCTTTAAATGGAGAAGCAAGGGGATAGAGTCAGATGTTTTCTGATTTACAGCCTCCTCAATTCTGATACTGTTTGAGGATGAAGACTCTTTTTTTTTTTTTTTTTTTTTTTAGACAGAGTCTTGCTCTGTGGCCCAGGCTGGAGTGCAGTGGTGCGAACTCCATTCACTGCCAGCTCCGCCTACTGGGTTCACGCCATTCTCCTGCCTCAGCCTCCCGAGTAGCTGAGACTACAGGCGCCCGCCACCACGCCTGTAAGCCTTTCATCATTAAACATAGGTCCCTAAATCATTAAAGCCTCTGAAACCCTAAGTCATTAACTTTCTAATGTTCTGAACAGGTTGTTTCAAGTGAAATCGATCTAGGGTGTGAAGCTGTCAATTTGGTACCAGATTGTATTCATCTTCAAGGCTGGCACGAGCACTTGGCCTCAGGTCACATTTTCAGATAACTACTATGACAAGTAAAACACTACTGGTATGGAATTTACTTAAGCTTGGATTTACTTCTGCTTTTCCTTATCAGCACTAGTGAAATCCCAGCATACATATTAGCCTTTTAATGTAATGAATCCCAAATATCATGGTCTCATGCATGATATTAGTTGGCTATCATTTAAACAGTGTTTAAAAAGAAGTATTCTTTTTAGTGGGCTGGCTAAAGCCAGCAAGGATGGAAACCAATATTTATTGATAACGGTGCCTAACATACCTTACCTCATTTAATTCAAATGAAAATTCAATGAGATTGTTATTAGAGGTCTATCACCCCTTATCCAAAACTCTTGAAGCAAGATATTTTCAGAAAGGTAGTGCACTACCTTAGACACCCAGCGAGGTCTGGAGCAGTACCCTAAAATCAACCACATTAACAAATCTGCAGCAAAACCTGTTGTTCACACAAAATGGGATGAAGAAAGTGAGTTTGCCTTATACGTGTGAAAAAAATATAAGCTGACTGAGAACTTTTTGTATTTTCAAATTGTGGATAAGAATGAAGAGTCTCCATCCTACATATGAGAAAACTGGCTTAGAAGAGTTAAATAAGGCCGGGTGCAGTGGCTCACACCTGTAATCCCAACACTTTGGGAGACGGAGATGGGAGGATCACCTGAGGTCAGGAGTTTGAGACCAGCCTGACCAACATAAAGAAACCCCATCTCTACTAAAAATACAAAAATTAGTTGGGCGTGGTGGCAGGTGCCTGTAATTGCAGCTACTTGGGAGGCTGCGGCAAGGAGAAAATCCCTTGAACCCAGGAGGCAGAGGTTGCAGTCAGCTGAGATTGTGCCATTGCACTCCAACCTGGGCGGTAAGAGTAAAACTCTGTCTCAAAAAAAAAAGAAGAGTTAAGTAACTTGGCAAAGGTCGCACAGCAAGTGGAAGAGGCAGCATAAGACTAGGCGTTAAAAGCCTGTTATGCTAAGCTGCCTCACAAGTATGAATGATGTTATTTCTAGTGTATAGCCAATGCCCCCGTGACATTGGAAACTGCAAGCTGAATACTACAAGATAGGAAGCAGCAGATAAAGTCTTCCGTTTCAGCCATTTAGAATCATGGTTTTCATTAGTACTAACGATCTGGATGTTTTCTTTTTATTTCTTTTTAAAGTGTTTTAGTGACCCACACAGATGCAGTAAAAATTTCTGATTTTGGTACGTCTAAGGAACTCAGTGACAAAAGTACCAAGATGTCATTTGCCGGCACAGTTGCATGGATGGCACCAGAGGTGATACGGAATGAACCTGTATCTGAGAAAGTTGATATATGGTGAGTGGCGCCACCAGTTGTGCCAACTAAAAAGCCTTTTCCCACTTTCGCCCTATTAGCACTGTCTTCCTTCAGCGCTTACTTTTCCAGAATATTCTTGAGCGTTGTCCACTTTTGGTTGATTTCAGCCTCATATTATCTGAGGTACTTGCCAGTATAGTGATATATGGGGAGAAGGATTAGGGGGAATGAGGGTGACTCTCCACTCAGTAAGTCATCAGTTTGGGGGACCTCAGAGAATATGCTGAACTTTCTAGAAAACTGAAAGTTTACTTCAAATGATCATTTAGTGTGGAAGTCTTCCTGAAATGTGTTACATAATTCTCACCTTCTTGAATAAAGTACAAGAGCTTACCTATTCTCAATGACTCAGGTCATCATTACACATATCAATAATGTACTTTGCTGTGATACAATTATGTTCTCTAGACACGTTTGAGATATAGGAGGTTGTTTTGCCCTTTTATTGAACAGCCTCTATAGGCTATGATTTTAAAAAAAGATCTCTATAACATTTCTTCTGAGGTTATAAGTCTTTTTATTAACAGTATTTTTCCCTGTAATAGCTTTTCTTCTACCCTTAAAATTGGCAACTAGTAGCTTTTAGGCTTAAAACCAAAATAATAGCACATGTCAAAATTGCATGTAATACCAGAGTAAATAGGATAAAGTAGAAATGTGGGGTCATTTGTAATTTAGATAGTCATGACCAAAGTACCCTCCTTAGGGATTACTAACTGATGTTCCCACCGGAAATATCTAAGAGTGTTTTCTCAGTCTTAGCACAACAAAATGTGCTAAATTCTTGGATTTTTGCCAATCATATAGGTAAAAAACGGTATCTTGGGTGCATTCCTCTCGGGACAAGTAAGCCTATACATTTGTTCGTATGTGTTAGAGCCCTCATATTTTCTTACTTGTGAATGGCTCATAATCTTTGCTCAGCTTTCTGATTTTTACTCATAATTTATCAGAGTATTTTACATATTAAGGAGATTCACATTTTGTGTAAATTGTAGATAATTCACATTTTGTTATTTTGCTGATGGTATTTTTTCCCTTGTCAGATTTTGAAAATACAGTTTATCAATTTCTCCTTTTATGGCTTTTAGATTTCATGGTTTAAAAAGTCTTTAAAAGCCAGGCATGGTGGCTCACACCTGTAATTCCAGCACTTTGGGAGGCTGAGGTGGGTGAATCACTTGAGGTCAGGAGTTCAAGACCAGCCTGGCCGACATGGTGAAACCCCATCTCTACTAAAAATACAAAAAATTAGCTAGGCGTGGTGGCACATGCCTGTAATCCCAGCTACTTGGGAGGCTGAGGGGCAGGAGAATCGCTTGAACCCAGGAGGTGGAGGTCGCAGTGAGCCAAGATCAGGTCACTGGACTCCAGCCTAGGTGATGGAGCAAGATTCTGTCTTAAAAAAAAAAAAGTGTTTAACACTCCTAGATAATTTTTTAACTCCTTATTTTTAGAAGATTTTTATGGTTTCATTTTTTTATTTAAATCTTTGATTCAAGTGAAATTTATCTTGATTTATGGTGAGTTATAGATTTAATTTATTTTTCCCAGCTGTTCCAACAACATTTTTTGACTAATCAATTTTTACCCGCTGGTTTGTGATGTCACTTCTATCTTACATTCAGTTCCTAAATGTATTTGGTTTATTTCTGGATTTCTTGTCCAGTCCGTTATTCTGGTTGTCTGTTCACACATAAGAGTTAATTATTCAAGTTTTAATTTCTGGTAGTGTTGATTACCCCACATAGAATGTTTTTTTTTTTTTTTCAGAGTTGTCCCAGATGTTTCTGTTTTTCTTATAGCAATACTAGAATTTTAAAACTGGGTATATGTACTAATTTGATTTAAATTAATAAAGAGCTAAAATACAAATCAGTCTTTCTGAAACATCTTCTGTACATGTTCCTGGTGCTACTGTAGGTCTTTTGGAGTGGTGCTTTGGGAGCTGCTGACAGGAGAGATCCCTTACAAAGATGTAGATTCTTCAGCCATTATCTGGGGTGTTGGAAGCAACAGCCTCCACCTTCCAGTTCCTTCGACTTGCCCTGATGGATTCAAAATCCTTATGAAACAGACGTGGTAAGAATATTGTCTCTAAAACAATAGGGAGGTCTCCAATGTGTATTTGGAGTGAATCTCCTGGTGGTAGAAAGAATAGGAGCTTTGGAGTGGGAGAATCTGTGGTTCAAATACTAGCTCTGCCCCTTTCTATCTGTGCAATTTTGGGCATGTTATCCAATATCAGTTTTCTCATTTGTAAAATAGAGACAACACCGACTCATAGAGTTATTGTGTTGTAATTAATGACAATTTAGAAATAAAGAACTTGGTATGATTATCTTGAAATAGTAGGCCTTGGCCAATGATAGCTATTATTTCTTTGCTAGTCCTAATGGGCTATTATTAAATAGGTCACTGGTCCTAGATTTCCATTTCATCATTAGAGGTATCTCATAATTACGTTTTCCTTTTGCTCTTCAGTATATCAAAACTGTACTGCAGGGCAGCCAGGCACACAATTACAGGTGGCTCACACCTGTAATTCCAACACTTGGGCGGCAGAGATGGGAGGATCACTTGAGGCCAGGAGTTCAAGAGCAGCTTGGGCAACATAGCGAGACCCCATCTCTACTTTAAAAACATAAAATAAAATAAAATAAAATATAAATAAAAAACTGTACTGCAGGCCAGGCATGGTGGCTCATGCCTGTAATCCCAACACTTTGGGAGGCCGAGGCAGGAGGATCACTTGAACCCAGGAATCTGAGATAAGCCTAGGCAACATAGTGAGACCCTGTCTCTGAAAAAATAAATAAATAAATAAATTTAAAGAAATGTTAAAACTGTACTGAGATACAATTCAGTTATGCTATCCTGATATAATGGAGTACAGCTGATTTTACTCAGATATAGCCATTTTGAAGTAAACAGTCTTTTTCATAAAGTAAAATAAAATCTTCATTCTCCTGGACACAACTTCTGAAATGCACAAACTGTCTTTTTCACTTTTAGGCAAAGTAAACCTCGAAACCGACCTTCTTTTCGGCAGACACTCATGCATTTAGACATTGCCTCTGCAGATGTACTTGCCACCCCACAAGAAACTTACTTCAAGTCTCAGGTAAGTTGAGAAACTCTCTACCACGCGCTACTAAACAGATAGAGAACTCTCAGTGAAAAAAAGTAACTCTTAGAAGGGCCCATTGGGTTTGTTATAATGGTTATATAACTCTCTTCATTGTGAAACAATAAATATGTTACTTCACACATGACATCTTAGAGTTTTTAAAGCACTTAACATATATTAATAAATCATTTGAACAAGCACGTGTTGGCCAGGCATGGTGGCTCACGTCTATAATCCAGCACTTTGGGAGGCCGAGGCAGGCAGATCATCTGAGGCTGGGAGGTCAAGACCAGCCTGACCAACATGGAGAAACCCCCACTCTACTAAAAATACAAAATTAGCCAGGTGTGGTGGCGCATGCCTGTAATCCCAGCTACTCAGGAGGCTGAGGCAGGAGAATCACTTGAACCCGGCAGGCAGAGGTTGTGGTGAGCCGAGATCGTGCCATTGCACTCCAGCCTAGGCAACAAGAGCTAAACTCTGTTTCAAAAAAAAAAAAAAAAAGGAAAAGAAAAAAACGTGTGTCAGAATATCATCCTTATAGTGGCTTCTGGTAAAACTGCTGAATAGAAAAGAGAAAAAGAAGATATGAAAGCTGTAATGTACATATATCTGAATTAGGATTACTGCTGACCTTCAAGAAAGTATTGTCTTCTTTGAAGTAGCAAAGCTGAAGTACAGAGGTGGGAGGTTAAATACCAGAATGAGCCTATGATAGAACTCAGCCCAGAGAGACCCTTTTCTCTAAGTATGTCACCTAGTAGCTCCAAATAAATATAATTTAATGTATCTGTTAGCCTCTACTGTACAACAAACCATCTCAAAACTTTTATTTTTATTTTCTGAGACAAGGTCTCATTCTGTCAGACAGGAGTACAGTGGTCTGATCTCAGCTCACTGTAGCCTTCACCTCCCGGGCTCAGGCAATCCTCCCACTTCAGCCCCCCAAGTACCTAGGACTGCAAGCATGCACCACCATACCTGGCTAATTTTTGTTTTTGTTTTTTTGATAGATACAGGGTTTCACCATGTTGCCCAGGCCGATCTAAAACTCCTGGGCTCAAGCGATCTGACTGCCTCGGCCTCCCAAAGTGCTGGGAATATAGGCATGAGCCATTGCCTGGCCCCATCCCAAAACTTATGACTTACAACAGTAAGCATTTATGTATATGTAGCTCATGATTCTATGGGTTGGCAGTTTGGGTTAGGCAGTTCTACTGGCTTTGACTGGGCTCACTCATGCCTGCGGTGAGTTGCCAGGTCAGCTGGGAGGCTAGCTGGTCCTAGACTGTCTCATTCACATGCCTGACAATTGGCTGGCTATTAGCTAGAGCACCTTGCTTCTCCTCCACATGGCCTCCACTCCTCCAGCAGGCCACCTTGGGCTTGTTCTCATGGTGTTCTCAGGGTAACAAATGTAATGAGAGAGCAAGTCCCAATGCACAGGTGATTTCCAAGCCTGTGCTGCATTATTCCTGCTAATGTTCCATTGGCCAAGCAAGTCACAGGCCAACCCAGATTCTTGGGACTGAGAAATAGGCTTCACCTCTTGACAAGAGAATCTGCTACAGTACATTGTAAGGGCATGGATCTGGAGAGGGGAAGAATTGGTGGCAATTAAATTAAAAAGCTGCAAATGTCATAAGGATTGGTCATCTAACCACTATCAATGTGGATAGGGGGTGGTAAGAGATGAATTCTTTTTTTTTTTTTTTTTTTTGTCTGAGACGGAGTTTCACTCTGTTGCCCCAACTGGAGTGCAATGGCGCGATCTCGGCTCACTGCAAACTCCACTTCCCAGGTTCACGCCATTCTCCTGCCTCAGCCTCCTAAGTGGCTGGGACTACAGGCGCCCGCCACCACGCCCGGCTAATTTTTTGTATTTTTAGTAGCACCGTGTTAGCCAGGATGGTCTCGATCTCCTGACCTCGTGATCCGCCCGCCTCGGCCTCCCAAAGTGCTGAGATTACAGGCGTGAGCCACCGCGCCCAGCCGAGATGAATATTTAATAAGGCCCTTATCCCTTCCAGACCCAGGCAATATCAAAAGGGATGGAACTATAACTTTGGAAATAAATGTGATGATCCTGAATTATAGCTGTATGCTTATGGAACATAACACAATTATTACCTAATTTCTCATTTCTCATATAGCTTTATCTCACTTAATGTTATTGTGCTTCAGAAATGAATTTTTGTAAAGTGAATCGCATCTCCCCGCTGACTTCCAGTATCATTTCAGATTCATTCTCAGAAAAGACATTTTATTAGCAATTGGCATTTCAACCTCCTTCTCATAGCCCCTCATCCCTGAAGGGCGATAAGTTTACCCACCAGGAAAGTATCTGATGAAAACAGTACTGGACTTTGGGAGGGGCGTCATCCCTGGGAGCTGAACAAGTCCTTAAATATGCCTTTCACTTTGGGAGGCTGAGGCGGGCGGATCACGAGGTCAAGAGATCGAGATCATCCTGGCCAACATGGTGAAACCCCGTCTCTACTAAAAATACAAAAATTCGCTAGGTGTGGTACCACGCACCTGTAGTCCCAGCTACTTGGGAGGCTGAGGCAGGAAAATCACTTGAACCAAGGAGGCGGAGGTTGCAGTGAGCTGAGATCGTGCCACTGCACTCCAGCCTGGGCGACAGAGCAAGACTCCATCTAAAAAAAAAAAAAAAAAAAAAAAAAAAATATATATATATATATATATATATATATATATATGCTTTTCTACCTGCCCCTACCAGAGGCTTGGAGTACTTCTGTGGTGTCTGATACACAGAGAGACACTCTGCCTATCAGACAGATATTGAGGAATATCTTAGTAAAGGCACAGGGCTTGTTTTTGTTTTTGTTTTAATTGAAGTTTCTAAGAAATGATAAATCAGAGACTCCTGTCCTGTTACCAAAGTTCTAACACACTCTCTGTGATCCATAAACTTAGCTCTCCCCACAACTGTGTCTTTAAGTAGTCAGGCTTGCCCCTATTGTTTTTTCCTATTTCTAAGAAATTATTATGTTAGTAAAGTGTTTGCTTTCAGAGGAAATAAGATGAGGCAGGAGGTTGACTTCATGACATTTCCTACATTATTTGATATACATTCAGATCAATTCCCTTAGCACTATCACCCATCTGTTCAAATACATGTAGGTATGGGGCACTGGGTAAGAAATCTTTCAAATATCTTCTGTTTGTATTCAGAAAAAACACTTAACCCTTTTGTGAAATGAAAGAGAATAATAGTACTCTCGAGGAAATCTTGCAAACTTTAAGATATGGTTGTGATCACAGCTTTGCTGCTTCTTCTTTTTTTTCTTTTTTTTGAGACGGAGTCTTGCTCTGTCTTACCCAGGCTGGAGTGCAATGGTGTGATCTCTGCTCACTGCAGCCTCCACCTCCTGGGTTCAAGCAATTCTCCTGTCTCAGCCTCCCGAGTAGCTGGGACTACAGGCATGTGCCACCACACTCGGTTAATTTTTGTATTTTTAGTAGAAATGGGGTTTCACCATGTTGGCCAGGCTGGTCTCGAACTTTTCACCTCAGGTGATCCACCCACCTCGGCCTCCCAAAAGTGCTGGGATTACAGGTGTGAGCCACCGTGCACAGCCAACTTTGCTTCCTTTACAATAAAACTGTACATACCATAATTTTGAAAAGCAATTTCTGATGATGGTATTAAGTCACAAACCATTGAGACAGTCAATATAAGTTTATATATTTGGAAAAACTTCCAATTCTGAACAGATGTTACTTAAGCCCTCCTAAAATGTCACTTCTGAAGTCAGTCCCACATTTTTTGAGAACCTACCACGTGCAGAGCCCTGTGCAGGGCAGCTAAGTAGCCACAGCCGGTGTCCTCACCTGAACCGCTCCCAGATTATCAAGATACCCACAGCATGGAGCATTAACATTGAACTCAGAAAAGGTTCTCTTGGGAAAAGAATAGGAGGAGAGAATAGGAGAGGAGGTCAGAAGAGGAGAGAAGAGGGGAGAAGAAAACTTAGTACATTAAGCATCTAAGTCTGCTCAGGCTGCTACAACAAAATGTCACACACTGGGTGGCTTAGAAACAACAGAAGTTAATCTCACGGTTCTGGAGACTGAGAAGTCTAAGGCACCCGCAGAGTTGGTGTCTGGTGAGGGCCTGAGTTCTGGTTCCTGAGTGATGCCTTCTGACTGTATCCTCACAAGGTGGAAGGGTGAACAAGCTCCCTTGGGCCTATTTGATAAGGGCACTTTTCTCATTCACGAGGGCTCTGCCCCCATGACCTAATTACTTCCCCAAAGCCCTACCTCCTAATGCCATTCCCTTGGGGTTAAGATTTCAGCATATGAATTTGAAGGGGACACAAACATTCAGACCACAGCAGCATTTTTTCGTATTCACTTATTCTTCCACATTTTTTCCCGACATAAAATTTCACTTCTCCTTAAATAGCTCCAAATCTGCTATTTTGCTACCTCCTAGAATTTTCTCGGTATTTATAAGTCAATTCGTCTCTGGATCTGAAAGTGAGGCTACCTCTAGCTAATATGAACTGGCTAGTGAGGTACTACAAATAGCAAGAGACTTTTAGTCTAAACCCCGTCCTGTCACTTCATACTGTGTGGTCTTGGCTAAGTCACTCAGTTACACTAAACCTCGGCTAATTCACCAAAACAATGAAGATAATCATATCTTCCCTTCCTTAGAGAGTTTCTGTGAGGAGCAAATGAAAAGATAAAACTGCAAATGCATTGTAGAACGTCAAGAACAGTTGGATCGTAAGATGTCATTATTCTTGGCTGGGTACAGTGGCTCATGCCTGTAATCCCAGCACTTTGGGAGGCCGAGGTGGGTGGACCACTTGAGGTCAGGAGTTCGAGATCCGCCTGGCCAACATGGCAAAACCCTGTGTCTACTAAAAATACAAAAAATTAGCCAGGGGTGGTGGTGGGCACCTGTAATCCCAGCTACTTGGGAGGCTGAGGCACGAGAATTGCTTGAACCCAGGAGGCAGAGGTTGCAGTGAGCTGAGATCGAGCCACTGCACTCCAGCCTGGGCAATAGAGCAAGACTCCATCTCAAAAAAAAAAAAAAGATATCATTATGTCATTATTCTTGAGTTGCATATGATAGCATAAAACAAAAATGAAGGTGTTATTATTCACCTTAATTTTTGTAGCTTTGTACTAAGCTACAAAAATTAAGCCTCCTTTGGGTTGTTACATTCTGGATTCTTTTGCTGATGAACTCCTGAGATAAATAAGATGGCAGCCAGGGAACTCCTATTGTGTTTGACTTTATCCTGCCCCGGTAGAGGAGAACTGGCTTTTTGGCAGGCACATGCTCTTTCTATAGTCCTCTTGTACCTGAGGCCTTGCCTCCTCCTGCCTGCTAAGATCCTCTCAATGTCAATTATCAATCAATAGTTGTTAGCCCCTGGTCTCCACTTGCTACCAAAACTGTCGGTCAAGAGGTGCTGCCAAGAGCCCAGCTGACTCCTTCCTGAGAGAAAATGTGTCATTCGTTTTTTGTCAACAGCACATGTGTAAAGATGTAGCCTATATAGAGCAGATGAACAAAGCAACCAATTTCAATACAGTATTAGATTCTGCCAAAGCTATAGCTTCATTGTTAGACAATCACCCATTTCTCCAAATAGGCAATTACTGTCCCTGGTATTCAATTACATTTGATATGAGTCTTTAGAAAACATTTTCACCCCATTCCAGATCCCAGCTGCTAGGTGGATCGTGTGCCTGACTGTGAAGCTCTCTCAGCCCCCTGCCTTTGAACCATTCTAGTGTTCTCTTGAGTGCCACTGTGACCACCCAGAAATTCAGGGACTGGGAGTTGCAGAGACACCCCAACTCTGAGGTTAGACTCTGCTGCCTTGAAAGTAATCTTCTTGTAAGGGAGCAGATGCATATGCAGAGGCTGGACACTCACATCAGGGAAGGAGTCGTGTGCCCAGTAAGGGTTGGACTGGACCCCACTATGGCTTTTCTGATTCCATCTGATTTCCCTTTACTAAGCCCCCAACATCTTGCTTCTGTACTCCTTAAGCTAGGCTGGAACTGGCTTAATTTCTTTTTTGTTGTTGTTTTTTATTTACTTTTTTAAAAGTGTGGTAAAAATAAAGATAGTATACAATTTGCCATTTTAACCAACTATTAAAAAAAAATTTTTTTTTTTTTTTTGAGACAGAGTTTCACTCTTGTCACCCAGGCTGGAGTGCAATGGTGTGATCTCAGCCCACTGCAACCTCCAGCTCCCGGGTTCAAGCTATTCTCCTGCCTCAGCCTCCCGAGTAGCTGGGACTACAGGCACCTGCCACCATGCCGGCTAATTTTTTGTATTTTTAGTAGAGACGGGGTTTTACCATGTTGGCCAGGCTGGTCTCGAACTCCTGACTTCAGGCGATCCACCCGCCTCAGCCTCCCAAAGTGCTGGGATTATAGACATGAGCCGCTGCACCCGACTGATTTTAACCATTTTTTTAATGCACGACTCAGTGGCATTAATTACATTCACAATGGTGTGAAATTGTCACCACTATCTGTTTCCAAAAATTTTCATCACCTCATTCAGCAGTAACTCCACATTCCCTCCTCCCCACCACCCCTGGTAATCTCTATTCTACTTTCTGTCTCTATGAATTTGCCTATCCCAGGTTATTTCATTTAAGTAGAATCATACAATATTTGTTCGTTTGTGCCTGGCTTGTTTCACTTGGCGTGTTTTCAAGGTTCACGTATTTTGTAGCATGTGTCACAACTTCCTTACTTTTTATGGCTAAACAATATTCCATGGTATATATACCACATTTTGTTTATCCATTCATCTATTAATTCAACTTCATTTTGACACCTATACAGTATTCCCCACTTATCCGTGGTACATTCTGCGACCCCCAGTGGATGCCTAAAACCTTGAATAGTACGGAGCCTGACTGCTGTCCATCAGAACACGTTTCTTTTCAAATCTTCCACCCACAATGTAATGTCTCTTCTATCTTAACTAAGCTCTTTCTTTACTTTTTATTTTTATTTTTTTTATTTTTTAGAGCAACCCTATTAACTGATTAGGCTCTTATTAGTACTGTGGACAGTAGGAGAGGAATGCTGGTTACATTTCAGTGTTTCTCAGGCATTGTAGTGAAATGATGGGAAATGCCCCTCCACTCCTAGGCAGGTGGCTTTGTTATAGGTCAAGCTCAGGCAGGACTCCTCCCACCCTTAGTCTTCTCTCTCAGAGGCTCCTCGACAGCTGTGCAAATTGGCTTTAGGCTTGCCAATCCTCCCTTTCTTCATATGTGCCCAGACATGCCTGAATTGCAGATTAAGCTCAAATTGGAACTTCTTTTCCATAAGATTCTAAGTATATAAAATGGAACTCAAAATTAACATGTGCCAAGAATAGGATACCTTCGGGGGAAACACATTCTTCATCAATACCTGGTTTTCCCATACATCCTTTTTCCTCTTCACAGGAGGGAATTTCTTTCTGGAAACCTACTTTCTTACAGATTTCAATCTTCAGAAAGTTCTCCTTGAGCTTCCCGTAATTATAAGCTAGATGTCAGGAGACTTATTTCCTCTAGAATTAAAACAAATCTCATCTGTGAGATAAAATTCCTCACCACCAGAGGGAGGTACTCCTTTTCTCATCCCTTCTCGAAGTATTTTAGTAGGATACAGTGACAGTTTTGCACAAAAGAGGATACTTCAAGACACAAATGTGACACTCTTATTCTTTTTTGGTCTAACTACTTTCACTTGTCATTCTTTCGCCTCCTAAAGCTCAAATACTCCTCCTGCTCCATGACTTTGATCTGATGATTGACAGAATAGCATTACCAGGGGCTGCTGTCAAAGGCCATTAGCAAACAATAGAGTAGTGTATTCTGATGAGATTGGGCACGTTCAAGGTGGTATGGCCATAGACTGCAGTAGTGTATTCTGGATCTTGGCTTTCTAATGACATTGTTGGATAGATTTGCTGCCTGAAAGTCAACCAACCAACGGAAACTTCTCTCCAGTGTTCAATATATATACGGGAAAATCTAGCATATTACAGAATGATCATTTTTTGCATGATTAAAATATAATTTCCTCTATAAAAATAGATGAGAAACAGCTAATTTGAGGAAAACCTTCTATAAATCCACAATTACTTAAGAATAACTTCTTACTTGATCCAGAAAGATACTCTTTTTATTATTGTGGTAATAATAATAACTTAATGAGAGCTACTGTCTTATTTTATTTTATTTTATTTTATTTTATTTATTATCTGAGATGGAGTTTCGCTCTTGTTGCCCAGGCTGGAGTGCAATGGCGTGATCTTGGCTCACTGCAACCTCTGCCTCCCGGGTTCAAGTGATTCTCCTGCCTCAGCCTCCCAAGTAGCTGGGATTACAGGTGCGTGCCACCACACCCAGCTAATTTTTGTATTTTTAGTAGAGACAGGGTTTCAGCATGTTGGCCAGGGTGGTCTTGAACTCCCGACCTCATGATCTGCCCGCCTCGGCCTCCCAAAGTGCTGGGATTCCAGGAATGAGCCACCACACCCACAATAGCAATTAGAGATTGCTATTATTTGTTTTAAATTTTTTAAATTGAAAAAATATAGGCAAGGATGTAGAGAAACTGGAACCCTTGTACACTGTTGGTGAGAATGCAAAATGGTGCAGCTAATATGGAAAACAATAGGGAGATTCCTCACCAAATTCAAAATGGAGCTACCTTACAATCTAGAGAGATACTTTTTAACATGAATCTAAAGGTAGTAGAATAATTTTAGGAGAAGATTATACCACTAGATACATTTAGTTACAAATCTAGCCTTCACTGGAAATTATATCTCATTAGCTTCTGGAGATGGAAGATAGTTTATACATAATATGAAGAAACTTATTTTTGTTGTTTCTCTCTGTGTCTACTGCCTATAGGCCACATTCCAGTAGTGGTTTTTCTACCCCCTAACATTTAGGTAAAATTAGCTTGAAATTTCATGCCCTGTGGAAAGCTGCGTGTCCTTTCTAATACTTCTGTAAATTTCTGGGAGAGTGATAATTTCATGGCCATTCTGCCTTTGCCTTCCTAAAATTCTTGGTCCCCACCCCTGCTGCCCTGTGGTTGTGCCTTTATCTTTGTCCCATATTGACCAAACATTCAATTCAGCGCCTTTCTTTAAAAAACAAAACAGGGCCGGGTGCGGTGGCTCACGCCTGTAATCCCAGCACTTTGGGAGGCCAAACAGGGTGGATCATTTGAGGTCAGGAGTTCGAGACCAGCACGGCCAACATGCTGAAATCCCGCCTCTACTAAAACTACAAAAATTAGCCGGGCATGGTGGCAGGCACCTGTAATCCCAGCTACTCAGGAGGCTGAGGCAGGAAGATCACTTGAACCCAGAAGACGGAGGCTGCAGTGAGCCGAGATCATGCCACTGCTCTCCAGCCTAGGCAACAGAGCGAGACTCTGTCTCAATAATAATAATAATAGTAATAATAATAAATAAACACTTAAAAAAAAAAGCAGTCATTCAAAGCCTAAGTGAATGTCAGATACCTCACTGAAGGTTTAGAAAATTTAAAGAAGTTACATTTTGAACAACATAAACCATGTATTAGACATCCATCCCTGTTCTAAAAATTTTGTCAAACTACTAAATTGCTTGGCCATACTCTCTCTTTCCTCCTCCTCCTTCTCTCCTTTCTGTTCTTTCCCTCAACTCCAAATTCCCATATAGTTTCTTATATTTCTAGTCCCATTTCCTGCTGTTCATGCCTATAGGGTCTTCTACTCTAGATATTTTCTCAAGATACTTTCCCAAATAAAACCTAGGAGGAATTCTGGGGCCAAAAACATGTTCGTAATCTCACACGCACATATACGTTTCCATGTGGTTATCAGAGCTGTTCTTTTCTGGCCAGGCTCTCTGAGCCACCATCTTGCCTTAAAGTGAACTCTTCTATTCCAGAAGTGATGGCCAGCATGCCAGCTGTGATGTACCTCAGTCAGTGCTGGAGGAAAACTTGGAAAAACACAGCATCATATATTGGAGTAGAAATATAGAAATGGGCTGGGGCATGGAGATATAGTAGCAGCAGATATTTTGCTATCAATCAAATCATATTTTTTAAACATCTATTCTAAAAAAGGCTCTTCAGTATAAGCATGCAGGAATGAAAAATCTTGTACGTGACTTTTTGGATATATCAGGGATTGAAACTCTTGGAATTTATCAAAATCTAATTTGTCCTTGCCCAGGCTGAATGGAGAGAGGAAGTGAAGAAACATTTTGAGAAGATCAAAAGTGAAGGAACTTGTATACACCGGTTAGATGAAGAGCTGATTCGAAGGCGCAGAGAAGAGCTCAGGTCAGCTCATCCCTCCTTCCCCACCTGCCCTCATCCCCAGGTCTTCCGATGGTAGCAGGAACGCTCTTCATAACCACCATTGCACTTTCCACACACCTTTCACCTCTGCGTTTTATTGTTATGCTCTTTAAAAGTTGCCCCAAAAGTTAGCCCTCCTTTATATCTCTTTCCTATCCCTTCCTCCCAACTCCATTATCCTCTTTTATTATGTCTCTGCAACAAAGATTCTTGAAACAATGCTATTTAGTCATTCAGCCAGTGTCCTAGGTGCCATGGAATTCCAGAAATGTGTAAGATTTAGTCCCTGGCTTCAAGATGCTTATAATCTATTAAGAGATATAAGGCCAAGCGCAGTGGCTCACACCTGTAATCCCAGCACTTTCGGAGGCCAAGGCAGGCGGATCACTTGAGCCCAGGAGTTCGAGATCAGCCTGCCCAACACGGCAAAACCCTATCTCTACTAAAAATACGAAAAATTAGCTGGGTGTAGTGGCGCACAACACCTGTGATCCCAGCTATGCAGGAGACAGAAGCATGAGAATCACTTAAACCCAGGAGATGGAGGCTGCAGTGAGCCAAGATTGTGCCACTGCACCCCAGCCTGGGTGACAGAGTGAGATTCTCTCAAAAAGAGAGAGAGACAGATAAGACATGTTCATGGATAATCACTGATACGGTTTGGCTGTGTCTCTACCCAAATCTCACCTCAAATTGTAACCCCCATTATCCCCATGTGTCAAGGACAGAACCAGATGGAGTAACTGGATCTTGGGGGCGGTTCCCCCCTGCCCCCGCTGTTTTTGTGATAATGCATGAGTTCTCAGAAGATCTGATGGTTTTATAAACGTCTGGCATTTCCCCTGCTTGCACTCACTCCATCCTGCTGCCCTGTGAAGAAGGTGCCTGCTTCTCCTTTGCCTTCTGCCATGATTGTAAGTTTCCTGAGGCCTCCCCAGCCATGCAGAACTGTGAGTCAGTGAAACCTCTTTCCTTTATTAAATTACCCAGTCTCGGGTATTTCTTCATAGCTCTGTGAGAACAGACTAATACAATCGCATCTGAGTCAGTTCCAGCTGCTATAACAAACTTTAGACTGGATAATTTATAAACAATAGAAATGTGTTGGACAAAGTTCTGGAGCCAGGAAAGTCCATGATCAAGGTGCCAGCAGGTTCAGTGTCTGGTGAGGGCCCATTTCTCATAGATGGCACCTTCTCTGTGTCCTCACACTGCAGAAGGGCAAAAGGGCTCCCTCAAGTCTTTTTCATAAGGGGACTCATCTCATTGACAAGGGCAGAGCTCTCATGACCTAATCACCTCCTAAAGACCCCACCTCTGTGTTTTTTTGTTTTGTTTTGTTTTTTTTTTTTTTTTGAGATGGAGTCTTGCTCTGTCACTCAGGCTGGAGTACAGGGCACCATTTCAGCTCACTGCAACCTCCACCTCTTTGTTTTAAGCGATTCTTCTGCCTCAGCCTCCCAAGTAGCTGGGACTACAGGTGTGCGCCACCACGCCGGGCTACTTTTTGTATTTTTAGTAGAAATGGGGTTTCAACATATTGCCCAGGTTGGTCTTGAACTCCTGACCTCATGACCCACCCGCCTCAGCCTCCCAAAGTGTTGGGATTATAGGCGTGAGCCACTGCACCTGGCTGACCCTACCTCTTAACATTATCATCTTGGGTGTTAGGTTTCACATATAAATCTGGGGGGACACAAACATTCAGACCATACCAACCACTGTATCACACAGGATCTGGGCCATGGCTAAGTGTAAATGAGTGATCATGGCGTTGGCTTTAACTGCATGTTTCCATTAACATATGAGTCTCTTCTACTGTATTCTTATTAAGATAGGACAAATTATAGACAGAGTTTTATCTGTGGCCCTCTTGGCTATTCTATACGACTGATGGGCCCTTTAGAATAAACCAAGTGGAGAGCTTAGATTTCCCACCTCCCATTCCATTTTGTCTGAGTTACTGCGCTGGACAAGGGAACCTTAAACTACGAGGGCTCTTGGGCAAATGCTTTTGTGATCAATCATCCTGTTTCGTATTTCATCAAGCGGACTTTTTTCTCCCGAAGTTGGTTGGCCTGGCTGACCCTGTGTTTTCTTTGATAGGCATGCGTTGGATATTCGTGAACACTATGAGCGGAAGCTTGAGCGGGCGAATAATTTATACATGGAATTGAGTGCCATCATGCTGCAGCTAGAAATGCGGGAGAAGGAGCTCATTAAGTATGTATCCAGACCAGTGTCTGTTCTTACTGATTTGAGTCTGTCAATCAGCAGAAACATACTACCCTTCCACATTGCTGCTACTCAGAACTGGCAGATATTTCATTCATTCACCCAACATTCCTTCCAGGATGTGCTATGCACAGGTCCCTGCCCCCAGCGAGGTATACAAATAAGCAGAGTTGCCACAGAGCAAGTTATAGGGGAACATGCACTTGGCAGTCATTTGCTGCATTGGGAAGGGGTCCGCATTTCAAAAAGAGCACAGGGTGGAGAGCGGGGAGCCGATTGCCGCCTGGGGAAATGTGTTGGCTGCTGAAAGTGGTGTAAGGTCCTCCTGATGGTGGCAAGAAAACCCTGGGAATCCTGACCAAAAAAGCAGCTACTGAAAATAAGCAGGACTTCTGCCATTGTATTAAGTTGGGGAAATGAAAGTGAGTATTAGTGTCAGTCCATGAGCTGAAGAGCAGAATGTAGTCAGGTTAATTTGAATCTAGAATTTTTTTTTTTTTTTTTTTTTTTTTTTGAGACGGAGTCTTGCTCTGTCACCCAGACTGCAGTGCAGTGGCATGATCTCACTGCAACCTCCACCTCCCAGGTTCAAGTGATTCTCCTGCCTCAGCCTCCCAAGTAGCTGGGATTACAGGTACCCACCACCACACCCGGTTAATTTTTGTATTTTTAGTAGACACGGGGTTTCACCATGTTGGCCAGGCTGGTCTCAAACTCCCAACCTCAGGTCATTCACCCGCCTCAGCCTCTCAAAGTTCTGGGATTGCAGGCGTGAGCCACCGTGCCAGCTTTGTTTGTTTTTAAACCTGAATGGCAGCTTTGTTATTCAAATAGCCTGTATCTGCTAAATATGGCCAGAATCTGTGGGTAGAATTAGCCTGTGAAAATATTCTGCATATCCTTTCTGTCTGCAATGACTGAGGTGTGGCTTTTGCGTGTATTTTTCAGGCGTGAGCAAGCAGTGGAAAAGAAGTATCCTGGCACCTACAAACGACACCCTGTTCGTCCAATCATCCACTCCAACGCCATGGAGAAACTCATGAAAAGGAAAGGAGTGCCTCACAAATCTGGGATGCAGACCAAACGGTGAGACACCTGTACAAACACAGTATTCAGATAAATGGGGAAAAAGCCCCCTACAAATCCATTCTCACATGATGATGGATGTGGCCTCTTCTGTAGCTCATCAGATGAGTGTAGAGATACTCTTCTCTAGGTAAAACAGAGTAGGAAGGTGAGGGAGTATCACAGACTTTAGAAATCCAGCTTTTACATCTGTGGCATAAATATTTATTGTCTTAGCATGGAAAGGTAAATAAACTGGAGGCCAGACAGACCTGGATGCAAATCCTGGACCTGCCTTATAAGGTATATGACTTTACCTCTGTCAACCCCAGTGTCCTCATGGCTAAAATGGTACAATTACAGCACATGAGATTTCTTTTTATTTTTTTGATCTCTAGGACACAGAATTGGGTTAGTCATAATTCTTGATTTATGACACAGTAGTCCATGCATGCCTACTTGTATTCACACATTTAGTTTGTTCTTGTTAATAATGTGGAAAGTACCTGCAAACTCACTGTATTAGTTCCTTCTTGCATTGCCATAAAGACATACCTGGCTGGGGCAGGGCCCAGTGGCTCACACCTGTAATCCCAGCACTTTGGGAGACCGAGGCAGGCAGATCACGAGGTCAGGAGATCGAGACCATCCTGGCCAACATGGTGAAACCCCATCTCTACTAAAAAAATTACAAAAAATGAGCTGGGCGTGGCGGCATGCGCCTGTAGTCCCAGCTACTCGGGAGGCTGAGGCAGGAGAATAGCATGAACCTGGGAGGCGGAGCTTGCAGTAAGCCGAGATCAGTCACTGCACTCCCACCTGGGCGACAGAATGAGACTCCGTCTCAAAAAAAAAAAAAAAAAAAAAAAAAAGATAGAAATACCTGGCTGGGCGCGGTGGCTCACACCTGTAATCCTGGCATTTTGGGAGGCTGAGGCGAGTGGATCACAAGGTCAGGAGATAGAGACCATCCTGGCCAACATGGTGAAACCCTGTCTCTATAAAAATGCAAAAAAAATTTAACCAGGCATGGTGGCAGTCGCCTGTAATCCCAGCTACTTGGGAGGCTGAGACAGGAGAATCGCTTGAACTAGAGAGTTGGAGGTTGCAGTGAGCCAAGATCACACCACTGCACTCCAGTCTGGTGACAGAGTGTGACTCAGTGTCAAAAAAAAAAAAAACCTGACACTGGGTAATTTTTAAAGATAAAGGGTTTAATTGACTCATGGTTCTACAGGCTACACAGGAAGCATGAAGCCTTCTGCTTAGCTTCTGGGGAGGCCTCAGGAAACTTACAATCATGGTGAAAGATGAAGGGGGAGCCAGCACTTCACATGGCTGGAATAGGAAGAAGAGAGAGCAAAGCGGGAGGCGCTACATTCCTTTAAATAACCAAATCTCGTGAGAACTCACTCACTCACTATCATGAGAACAGCACCCAGGGGATGATGCTAAACCATTCATGAGAACGCGCCCCCATGATCCAGTCACCCCCAACCAGGCCCCACCTCCAACAGCAGGGATTACAATCCGACATGAGATTTGGGTGGGGAATGTAGACTCAAACCGTATCACTCATCATGGAAACAAAAGCAGGGGCTTTGATAATTACCTATATCTAACCATATGTTTCCCCTCATTGTACCCTAGCATGGGAGTTTTGTGAAGTTTAAATAAGATAATATGTATAACATGTGAAATCATCTATCAAATCATAGATGCTCAAAAAATGTATTTTGGGATGGTTTAAAAAAAGATTGCCCTTTCATCTTTTTACTACATATTTGCCTTATATTAGTTTAATCTTGGAATTCTCTTCCTCTCATTTTTCCTTTACCAAACTCTGTAGAGACTCATTCCTCTCAAGTAACAGAGGGTTGGCTCTCTCCTAGCTAAGTTAATGTAAAGGGAAGGAATGTCCCTAAACCTAGGGTGTAGACCTAATAGTGAGATGTGAGCTAAATGCAGTAAGAATAGAGGTAATAAGAGAACACAAACCAAGAATGTATTATGATGCTATCAGAATGGCAGTCATTCTGCCATAGCTGGATTAATAGGTACCTAACTTCTAATGAGTAACTACACGGACTAATCCCAATTTTGCTTTTACCCACTGCCCCAAGCATCTAATGGTCAAGTTCTGAGAAACTTTTTTCAGATTCCACCTGACACAATCCTTGTGGGTGGGATAAATCCCAACACCCCTTTTCTTTTGTTGTACTAATAGGGACAGAGTCTGCCTGATGGCTGCTCCCTGCCTTCTGCCTACAGTGAAAAGAAAGAGCACTGGGGGAGAAAATAGAACTATTTAACTTTTTAAAATATGAGCTCGTGTTTGCTTTTATTTTGGCTATGAGAAATGTTTGAAGGAGTTTGATACCACAAGTAGATTCTTAGTCAATGAGCTAGCTGAACACGAGAAGGCAACCTGCAAAGAGCTGTACTGTCAGCTGATTGTCCCTTGAAGGAGTTCAGTTTCACATGATTTGGACAGTGCAATGATTACCTAGTGAGAAGTCTGGAGACCTTGAAGGAAATTAGAGAGGAGAAACCATTCAACCATCCTTAAGCCCAGATTTCAGTTTATGTTTAGTTAGAGACTAAAAAGAAGAGTGTCAAGTTCAATCATGGACATTTCCAGCCTGTCATACCTGAGTACAGTCCAAAAAGATAGTCTGAATACCCCATAATAAGGAGAGGCTTGAAATGAGGAAGAACTATGCCTCAGGGTCAAAAGACTTGGGTTCAAGTTATGAGTTCTGCCATTTGCTAGCTTTGTGATGGATACAAGCCAACATAACCTCTGATCCTCAGTGCACTTCTCCATAAAATGGGTATTGTAATAGTAGGAACCAAGTGCTTTCTGCAGTACAAGTTGGCCAGCTGACCATAGAATTTTGAATCTGGGACAGGAAGCTGCCAATAGCAGACAATACCCTACCCACCTTATCTTAAACCCTTAATACCTGGAACTTCTATGCTAAGACAAGTCCTCAACTGTACTTTTCTTGTATAAGAAGAAAAACCCATCTCCTGCTGCCTGCTGCCTACTTATGAGCTCTGGCTATTCAATGTGTGGCCTCACTTTAGCATCATCTGAGAGCTTGTTATACTTGCAGGCTCTGAGGCCCCACCCCAGACCTACTAAATCAAAGTCTTCATTTTTAACAAGCTCCCCAGGTGATTTGTATGTGCCTTCAAGTTTGAACTCTGACCTTCAATAAACCAGATTGAAAATTAGGCGAGACTTTTTGTCTGGATTCTACCACTAATGAGCTATGAGAGTATGAGCCTTTTTGGCTGGGCTGTGCGCTCTTCGTCACATATGGTGAAGACAGGATTGTACCTATGGTTTCCAAGCGAAGCCTGGAACACTCAAAGGCTTGTACAGAGGTTTCTCAGAGGCCACTGCAGGTGTAGAAAGGACAAGGAGGGGGAGCCCGGGAGCCCTGCAGAGAGGGGCTGCTGCTCTCCACTTCAATCAGTTGCACTATACCTGTTTTATATACTGCATTTCTCATAATAATTCATTTGAGAGGATTCTGTTGTTAAAAACAAAAAAGCCTGGGCCTGTTATCTGTAAAATTTCATGCTGACTTGTGTCTTTCTGGTCCAAAGAAGGGTAAGGCTACTCGCTGGTAGGAAGAAAGCAGTGGTTCTTCCTGGTAATCCTAGGGACTCTGCCCTGATCAGTTCATCAGTTCAGAAACCAGTTACTGTTTCCCTACAGACCTTGGAGTCAGTGTGGGCAAGGTTCACCTTCAGGACCCTGATTTTCTTTTGCACATAATCTTCACGACTGGCCCAGTGGACACGTGAAAACAGGACTGTGAAAGAACCCCCTCCCTTTAGGATCAAAGTGAAATGCCAGTGTCACTCCGCACTAGCCCTTCTCTTCCCGCTGCTACTCAGCCTCCTGCTGAGCTCTGTATTTCCTCCTTCTCTGACCCCTCCCTTCCTTTTCCTTCCTTCAAGCTTCACTGAGTACTCACTTTAAACAAGACTCCTTGCTAGGGTGAGGTATAGGATATAATACAGAAGGAATAACAGAAATCCTCTATAAGTGGACATGTAGGTTGTTCCCAGCTTTTTGCTATTTCAAATAATACTGTAACATAACATCATCAAACATATATTTTGATGCACATATGAGAGGACTTCAAAAACTTCATGGAAAATGTAATTATAAAGGGTAACAATTAAAAATATAAACTTTACTTCTCAACATAAGCTCCATCAAGGTTAAGATAATTTTGTAAGTGATGATATCAGTCATTTAACTCATCCCTAAAGAACCGAGAGTCCTGGGAATGTACCCATGTCACTACAGTCTGTTTTAGATTATTAACTGAAGAAAAATGGATGCCCTTTAAAGGTATTTTCAGATTAGGAAACAAAAAGAAATGAGAAGGAGCCACATTGGGAGTGTAAGGTGGATGCTTAATGATCTCTTATAGAAACTTGAAAAATTGCCCTTGTGTGATGAGATGAATGAGCAGGAGCATTGTCATGGTGGAGAAGGACTCTCTGGTGAAGGTTTCCTGGACTTTTTTCTGCTAATGTTTTGGCTAACTTTCTAAAACACTCATATAATAAGCACATATTGTCATTCTTACGGCCCTCCAGAAAGTCAACAAGCAAAATGCTTTGAGCATCCCAAAAAACTGTTGCCATGACCTTTGCTTTTTTTTTTTTTTGTAGAGACAGGGTCTTGCTATGTTGCCTAGACTGGTCTCAAACTCCTGGCCTCAAGCAATCCTCCTATCTTGGCCTCCAAAGTGCTGGGATTACAGGTGTGAGCCTGACCTGGACGACTTTTACTCTTTTTTTTTTTTTTGAGACGAAGTCTTACTCTTGTCACTCAGGCTGGAGTGCAGTGGCGTGATTTTAGCTTTCTGCAACCTCCACCTCCTGGGTTCAAGCGATTCTCCTACCTCAGCCTCCCGAGTAGCTGGGATTACAGGCACCCACCACCACACCTGGCTAATTTTTGTAATTTTAGTAGAAATGGGGTTTCACCATGTTGGCCAGGCTAGTCTCGAACTCCTGACCTCAGGTGATCCACCAGCCTCGACCTCCCAAAGTGCTGGGATTATATGCATGAGCCACCACGCCCAGCCGACCTTTACTCCTGACCAGTCTGCTTTGACTGGACCAGTTCCACCTTTTGGTAGCCATTGCTTTAATTGTGCTTTGTCTTCAGGATCATACTGGTAGAGCTGTGTTTCATCTCCTGTTACAATTTCACTTATTTAAAGAGATGTTTGAAGATCTTGATCTCAAGTGTTTAAAATTTCTATTGAAAGTTCTGCTCTTGTACGCAGCTGATTTGAATGCAACAGTTTTGGTTCCCATTGAGTGGAAAGTTTGTTCAACTTTAATTTTTCTATCAGAATTGTGTACACTGAGCCAAATGAGGTGTCTATTGTGTTGGCTATTTTTTCTGCTGTTAATCATCAGTTCTCTTCAATTAGGGCATGAGTAAGATGAATTTTTTTTCTCACAAATTGATGTGGTTGGTCTGTTCCTGTGGGCTTCGTCTTCAACATCATCTCATCCCTTTTTTTTTTTTTTTTTTGAGACAGAGTCTCGCTCTGTTGCCCAGGCTGGAGTGCAGTGGCACCATCTCGGCTCACTGCAACCTCCGCCTCCCGAGTTCAAGCGATTCTCCTGCCTCAGCCTCCCGAGTAGCTGGGACTACAGGCACGCGCCACCACGCCCAGCTAATTTTTGATTTTTAGTAGAGACGGGGTTTCACCATGTTGGCCAGGCTGGTCTCGATCTCTTGACCTCGTGATCCACCCTCCTTGGCCTCCCAAAGTGCTGGGATTACAGGCATGAGCCACTGCGCCCAGCCCAGCCCTTCTTAAAGAAGTTATCCATTTGTAAACTGCTGATTTCTTTGGGACTTTGTCCCCATAAACTTTTCATAAGGCGTCGATGTGTTCATCATTCTTCCACTTAAGCTTCCCCACAAATTTGCTGTTCTTTAATTGTAGCAGAATTCATGTTGCTCTGATAGGGGCTGTTTTCAAAGCGATTGTTCTGAGTGCCTCAAACTAGATCATGTTTACAGACGTCACCAATAAGGTGGTACAAGTTTATTTTGATGCAAAAACTTTTGAGATCCATGCATAGCTTTTTCATAATATGCATTTTCCATGAACATTTTGCAGACTCCTCATACATTATCTCTATTGGATAAATCCCGGTGACTGCTGATTCAAAGGCTCTATGTATTTTAAGTCTTAGGATAAATTTCCCCAAACTTGAATGTGTTTTCATGTGTTTCAGACTAAATCTGTTCTTTTCTCCCAGGCCAGACTTGTTGAGGTCGGAAGGGATCCCCAGCACAGAAGTGGCTCCCACTGCATCCCCTTTGTCCATAAGTCCCAAAATGTCCACCTCTAGCAGCAAGAGCCGGTATCGAAGCAAACCACGCCACCGTCGAGGGAATAGCAGAGGCAGCCATAGTGACTTTGCGGCGATCTTGAAAAACCAGCCAGCCCAGGAAAATTCACCCCATCCTGCTTACCTACACCAAGCTCAATCCCAATACCCTTCTCTCCATCACCATAATTCTCTGCAGCAGCAATACCAGCAGCCCCCTCCTGCCATGTCCCAGAGTCACCATCCCAGACTCAATATGCACGGACAGGACATTGCAACCTGCGCCAACAACCTGAGGTATTTTGGCCCAGCAGCAGCCCTGCGGAGCCCACTCAGCAACCATGCTCAGAGACAGCTGCCCGGCTCGAGCCCTGACCTCATCTCCACAGCCATGGCTGCAGATTGCTGGAGAAGTTCTGAGCCTGACAAGGGCCAAGCTGGTCCCTGGGGCTGTTGCCAGGCTGACCCTTATGACCCCTGCCTTCAGTGCAGGCCAGAACAGTATGGGTCCTTAGACATACCCTCTGCTGAGCCAGTGGGGAGGAGCCCTGACCTTTCCAAGTCACCAGCACACAATCCTCTCTTGGAAAACGCCCAGAGTTCTGAGAAAATGGAAGAAAATGAATTCAGCGGCTGTAGGTCTGAGTCATCCCTCGGCACCTCTCATCTCGTCACCCCTCCAGCGCTACCTCGAAAAACAAGGCCTCTGCAGAAGGTAAAGTGTGATGACAAGAGGGGCCTGCGTCACTGCCTTCAAAGAATGCCAGAGCCTGTTATGTTAGATACATTAGAGAGCTACGTAAAAAGCATACATTTTGTAAAAGGACAAGATAACAGAAACATAAATCGAAATTTATTTTACTTTAAATTCATTCTTTCCACACTACTTAAGTGATAAACTACAGAATACACTTTAGGAACTACTGAACCAGAGGACTGAGTCAAGTGTATGTATAATAATTTATAAATACATAATTATATATTGGGGATATGGGCTGAGCACGGTGGCTCACGCCTATAATCCCAGCACTTTGGGAGGCCAAAGCAGGAGGATCACTTGAGGTCAAGAGTTCGAGACCATCCTGGCCAACATGGTCTCTACTAAAAAAATATAAAAATTAGCCAGGTGGTAGCACACACCTGTAATCCAAACTACTCGGGAGACTGAGGCATGAGAATGGCTTGAACCTGGGAGGCGGAGGTTGCACTGAGCCAAGATCGTGCCACTGCACTCCAGTCTGGGCGGCAGAGCGAGACCCTGTCTCAAAAAAAAAAAAAAAAAAAAAAACTATGTAGTGGGGATATGTAATCAAAATAGTTTGGAAACCACTATGCTACAGCTCTAGTCCTGAGGGATGTTACGGGAAGTAAGGAGCCTGTTATAGAGTAAGTTTAAGAAGCACAGTATTCTCTCATCCCCTCATACATATTCCTAGTGCACATTAACAGTCCTCTACTTTGAGAAATCATGCAGTAAACTTGTTTAACCGAGCATTTCCTCACCTATTTGAACATACTGCCTTTTAAAATTAACATCTATTAATCCCCCGTGGCACTAGCTTTCTTCACAATTTACTTTGGAAAACATTGCCTTAATTGACAGGCATCGTGACGCAGATAGTTCTTAGTCATTGAAACCTGTTTCTCTCCTCCTTATCCACTGGCTGCCTAGGATTTGTCAGCTGGGAAGCAGACTACCATAGCAGTTAAGAGCGCGAGCCTAGGAGTCAGACAGATCTTCCTTTAAAGCCAGTCTCTTGGCCGGGCGTGGTGGCTCATGCTTGTAATCCCAGCACTTTGGGAGGCCGAGGCAGGTGGATCATGAGGTCAGGAGTTCAAGACCAGCCTGGCCAACATGGTGAAACCCCATCTCTACCAAAAATACAAAAATTAGCCAGGCGTGGTGGCAGGCACCTGTAATCCCAGCTACTCAGGAGGCTGAGGCAGAGAATTGCTTGAACCCGGGAGGTGGCTGCTGCAGTGAGCTGAGATCCCGCCACTGCACTCCAGTCTGGGCGACAGTGTGAGACCCCATCTCAAAAAAAAAAAAAAAAAAAAAAAAAAAAGCCACACTCTTCCACTTAGTACCTCTATGGACCTCAGTTTCCTTGTCTATAAAATGGGCCTAACATTGGACTCTGCCTCATCGGTTGATATAAAGACTACATGCATGAATACATATAAAGCATTTAAAACAGGGTCTGGAACATAGCACTTTTCCAAAAGTATTAGCTCTTCTTGCTATGAGTCAAAAAGAAGATTATGTATGAAAAATGTTTACAACATGCTAGACACCCACCCAATTCTAAGTATGGTTTCATCTCATCATCATTGTTCATCAGGAATTTAGCTGAAGGAATGAAAGGGTATAAAATGTAATGAGTATGTCTGGTCAACTAGGCATTGAGTAGAAAAGAAGCTGAAGCTGAGGGCTGTCATCTGAGAATTGCATTTCCCCCTCCACCTACACTGCTGCTCCTGTACTGACTAAGCAGTCCCAGAGATTAAATTGTGTTTCAGGGGCTGGCCATGGTGGCTCACGCCTGTAGTCCCAGCACTTTGGGAGGCCAAGGCGGGCAAATCACCTGAGGTCCGGAGTTTGAGACCAGCCTGGCCAATATGGTGAAACCCTGTCTCTACTAAAAATACAAAAATTAGCCGGGCATGGTGGTCCACTCCTGTAATCCCAGGTACTCGGAGGCTGAGGCAGGAGAATCACTTGAACCTGGGAGGCAGAGGTTGCAGTGAGCCAAGATCACACTACTGAACTCCAGCCTGGGCAACAGAGCAAGACTCTGTCTCAATAAATAAATAAATAAATAAATAAATAAATAAATAAATAATTGTGTTTCAGCTGGTGCAGTTGATTTGGGCCAATCCATTCTCTGCTCCTCCAACTCCGATGGCCAGTAACTTGTATTTTTTGGTAACTTCTTTATTAAGATATAATTTGCATACCATACAGTCCCCCTGTTTAAAAGTGTATAGTTCAATGCTTTTTATCCACAGAGTTGTGTAACTATCACCATGACCAATTTTACAACACTTTTATCACCCCAGAAACAAACCCCGCACCCTTTAGCAGTCACCCTATCCCCTAGGCTCCCCCAGATAACATGTATCTTTGAACCTTTCTCATGCCGTTGTGATATCATCTACGGGTCTTTACGCCGTAGAACACATACCTTGTACATTTGGCTTCATTGGAACCTCACTCCCACAGAGCAGCTCAACTTTTCTTTACCAAAATATAGTCCCATAGGTCCTCCTAGGGTAAACTGCTCATCTCAGCAGTCAGGATAACTTCATCTCTGTCTTTCCTATTTAAAAAAAAAAAAAAAAGCATATCAGAATACAAGTAAGAGTCATGATATTTTAGAACTGACTTTTAAAAAGGTAAATTATTCTCAATATTTGGTACAGTTCCTTGGACCCAGTTACCCACATTACAAGTGATTGGGTAATCCAGCGTATCATGATGCTGTGCTTAAGGACAGTTGATCTTAAGTGTGGCTGCTCCTATGCCCTTGGTTTGAGATGAGTTCTCTGTAAAGGAAGATCACCTCAGTCAGGACACTTAGCCCGCCTTCCAGATCAACCACGGAGCCCCAGCAATCATGGGGCCTCAGGTGTCCCAGCCAGAGCTCTCTTACTGCTGCCAACATGCTGACTCAATAAAAATGCATTAAGTACTTTCTTTTAATTGACAAACAATAATTACATATATTTATAGGGATAACACCAATTTTGTATGCAGAATTGTATTAATGGAGTGAGGCATACAGTACAAACAGGATATAGTCTAACCCTCAAAAATCTCTATCCAACCACATAATATTAGTGAAAAAGGGATTGGTATATAAAAAGGGAAAAAGTAATTGTTGGGCTTTGAGGATTTCAAAGATCACTTCTATGACAGAGCCTGGAACCACTAGTGACAATGATTACAAGAGACTGCCCCCAAATCCAAGACCTCCTCTCCAACTTCCCTCTCCATCACTCACCTCTGGACACTTTAATGGAGCCATCACCTCCCTGAGGACAGAGATAAATTCCACTCAGTTCTACACGTCTTCCAGCATCTAATGCAGGCCACCATCACAGGTACTCTGGAAAAGTTGCTAAATGAATAATGAGGACATGTATGTTTAAAGATGACATTCAGCAAGCTACTATTAAATGAATGCCTTTTGATGATAATTACATTTTTTACAGATAGTGGGGATGGTGTGAGAGAGAGAGTGACACTAAAATAAATAAAACTTTTTTCTCCTTGTTCTCCTCAGAGTGGAGATGACTCCTCAGAAGAGGAAGAAGGGGAAGTAGATAGTGAAGTTGAATTTCCACGAAGACAAAGGTAAAACCAGCAAATGCACATGATTGCTTTTAGTGGAATGGGGAAAAAATCCTAAGTTTACCACTCCTGCTCTTCAACCACAGGTGATTCCCTGGCAGCCACCTTATAGGCAACTTTGAACTCACTGTGTTCATGTTTTCCTGTTGCCATGTTTTGGCAGTTGTCCGTGCACAGCAGATCCTAGTTCATCAGCATTCATTTTACAGCAACTTCATGATGAGGAGCATGAATACAGATTCAAGATTACAACTGAGAATACAGTGGGCAGTTTGTGACAGATGGCCATGCTATTTTATGGGTAATTGTGTTGGTTTCTAGTGTGTCTCCCTGTGTTAGTCTGCTCAGGCTTCTGTTACACAAACTGGATGCTTAAACAGAAATTGATTTCTCACAATTCTGGAGCTGGGGAAGTTCAAGATCAAGGTTCTAGGTGACTCGGTTCCTGATGAGGGCTCTCGTACTGGCTTGCAGACAGCTACCTTCTTGCTGTTTCCTCACATGGCAGAGAGAGATCTTCCTTCCTTTAAAAGGTCACAGTCTTATTGGATTAGGGGCCCACTCTTATGACCTCATTTAACATTAATTACCTCCTAAAGACCCTATCTAGAGGGTCTATCTAGATACAATTATATTGGAGGTTAGAGCTTCAACTGATGAATTTGGGAGGAAGACAGTTCAGTCCATAGCATTCCCCATGCCTTAGATTTTATACCTCAAGTTAAATATGATTAGATAAGTTGAGTCCACTTTCAACTCAGCCTTAGAAATAGCTTCTTGCTTAGATTGCGATAATAATACTCCTGCTAGGAGTCAATACGGGCCATCTCCCCTTACTTCTAAAATAAAAGCTGCCCCTAATGTGGAGGAGAAGATAGTTTTCCTACCAAGAGGTCTTTTTCTGCTAATAGACACTGTGTTCTTGAAGAGTAATGCTCTAAGAGGCAGAGGTTGCAGTGAGCCGAGAAGGTCTCCCCAGGAAGGTTTGTGTACCTGCCCCAAAACAGGAATTCCCTACAAATGAAAGGACTCCTGGCCCTTTGATAAATTATATTCTGGATCCCCACATTATGCACAAAATTGAAATCTGTTCTCATTCCCTGCTATTCCTGGACTCTTTATGGCCTCTTCTTATATATCCCTGATCTGCCCCCCGACCCCCCACCAACTCACCCCATCACCTGGCCTGGGCATCAGCCAGGCCTAGGTCATATGGCATAAAATCTCTTTGTACTGTGCCAGGTGCTGTGGCTCACACCTCTAATCTCAGCACTTTGAGAGGCTGAATCAGGAGTTCAAGACCAGCCTGGCCAACAAGGTGAAACCCCGTCTCTACTAAAAATACAAAAATTAGCCAGGCATGGTGGTGCACGCCTGTAGTCCCAGCTACTCAGAAGGCTGAGGCAGGAGAATTGCTTGAACCTGGGAGGCAGAGGTTGCAGGGAGCCGAGATCACACCACTGCACTCCAGCCTGGGCAACAGAGTGAGACTCTGTCTCCAAAAAAAAAAAAAAAAAAAAAAAAAAAAAAAAAAACTCTTTGTACTAAGAAATACAGAAAGATCAGACAATGGCAAAAGAAAAAGGCAGTCTTTATTATTTGTTTTCTTATGTTTTTTAAGCCAGTGTAAGCTAATATCATTCTTATTTACTAAGCTGCTTATAAACAATGGGAAGGAAGTGAGGAACTTTTGCAAATTTTCTCCCCAGAAGCTCTGGCTCATGAGAGCCAAACCCAGATGTTAACTGGAATGAGCTACTAACTGGCTGGGCAGTACCCACAGCTGCAGAGTGAATGTTCCTTCCAAGCTCATTTCTGTTGGAGGTTGGTCAACAGAGGTAGTGAAGGCACTTGGGCCTCCAGGGTCACCATGCCCAGTGGATACTGGGCTCTGGGAAATGAAGCTGGGGTAGATTGACGGGGAGGTGAGGGATGGGGGTTAGAGAAGGACACTGACCAAAGTGTGTGTAGACCCAGCCCAAACCTCAGCTCTGCCTTTTCTCATGGTGTGGCCTTAAACAAGTCACTTCCCTTCTCTGGCTCCAGTTTTCTCATCTGGGAAATGAGTTAGTCCAGAGACTCTCCAAAGTCTCTTTCACCTGTGAGAATCTATGACTCTAAATAAGAGGCATAATTTCAATTTGGACATTTCCATACCATGCATACATGTACATAATACGATTAGACAAGCTGATTTTTTTCAAAGACAAGTCATAGCCATCAGCTTGGAGTGTAGTATTTAGTCACATAAATATATAAACCAAATGAAAGGGGAAATTAAAATTTCCTTCTTGTGTTAGTTACCTTGGGCTGCCATAACAAAATACTACAGATTGGATGGCTTAAACAACAGGAACTTATTTCTCAAGTTCTGGAGCTGGGGAAGTCCAAGATCAAGGTGTCAGCAGATTCAGTTTCTGGTGAGGGCTCTCTTCCTGGCTTGCAGACAGCCACCTTCTCTGTTTCCTCACATGGTCTTTGCCCTGCACATGCATGTTGAAAGAGGGTGGGAGGGAGGAATGAAGAGAATCTCTTCCTCTTCTTATAAGGCCACCAATCCTATTTGATTAGGACCCCACACTTATGACTCCATTTAAGTTTATTTACCTCCTGAAAGCCCTGTCTCCAAATACAGTCGCACTGGTATTAGGGCCTCAACACGGAATTTCGTGGGGGATAAAATTCAGTCCATTGCTTTAATGTTAAAAGTTAAATAGTTTCTACCTATCTTGATTTCTTAGGCCTCCTCGATGGCAGGAAGAAAACTAGATTATCCCTACCACTACTATGAGTGACAGATAAGGAAAGGAAAGTAGTTGTTCCTCCGACTAAGTTCTCCTGGTTCTTCTTGGTTCTAGGCCCCATCGCTGCATCAGCAGCTGCCAGTCATATTCAACCTTTAGCTCTGAGAATTTCTCTGTGTCTGATGGAGAGGAGGGAAATACCAGTGACCACTCAAACAGTCCTGATGAATTAGCTGATAAACTTGAAGACCGCTTGGCAGAGAAGCTAGATGACCTGCTGTCCCAGACGCCAGAGATTCCCATTGACATATCCTCACACTCAGATGGGCTCTCTGACAAGGAGTGTGCCGTGCGCCGTGTGAAGACTCAGATGTCTCTGGGCAAGCTGTGCGTGGAAGAACGTGGCTATGAGGTGGGGGCTTCTCCCTTCTCCCATCACTGTTCCCTTTTTTGCTCTTTGGGGTTCAAGGCTCTAGAGCCTTTACAATTTTCATTTAGTAATAAGATATAACAGTAACCTTGAATTAGTCTGTTCTCACACTGCTATAAAGAACTACCTGAGACTGGGTAATTTATGAAGAAAAGAGGTTTAATTGACTCACAGTTCCACAAGCTGTACAGGAAGCATGGCTGGGAGACCTCAGGAAACACAATCATGGCAGAAGGTGAAGAGAAAGCAAGCATGCCTTCACATGGTGGTAGGAGAGAGAGAAAGCGAAGGGGGAAGTGCCACCCACTTTGAAACCATCAGATCTCATGAGAACTCACTCACTATCATGAGAATAGCAAGGCGGAAATCCTCTCCCATGATCCAGTCACCTTCCACCAGGTGCTTCCCCCAACACTGGGAATTGCAATTCAACATGAGATTTGGGTGGGGACACAGAGCCAAAGCATATCAGGCCTCCAAGAAGTAAGTAGAAGTACAGAGATCAACAGAGCTCCCAGAAATGAGGGAGTTTCTCCCAAATGACACACATACATTGAACTGCTCAGGAACCCTTCATGTCAAGATTTAACTCAAACATCCCCTCCTCCCACTCCCATCTCCCAACGTGGTTAAAGGTCTGAGCCCAGGTCAGGTGTGGTAGCTCAGACCTATAATCCCAGCGCTGAGGCAGGAGGATCACACTAGGGACAGGAGTTCAAGATTAGTCTGGGCAAGATAGCAAGACCTTGCATCTACAAAAAAAAAAAAATTTAGCTGAGTGTGATGGTACATGCCTGCAGTCCCAGCTCATTGGGAGGCTGAGGTGGAAGGATCTCTTGAGCCCAGGAGTTTGCGCCTGCAGTGAGCTGTGATCACACCACTGCACTCCAGCCTGGGCAACAGTGAGACCCTGTCTCTGGAAAAAAAAAAATTATTTTAAAGGTCTAAGCCTCCCCGCTCCATACCCTGACTCTTCCCTGGATGATGCCATCATAGGACATATAGCACTTTATTTCATATTCAGGATTGCCTTTGGAGAGGCAGGCTAGCATAGTGGTTGTAAGTGTATACCCTGGAATCTGACTGCCTGAATGCAAATCGCAGCATTCTACTTACTGTGGGACCCTGGGCAACCCACTTAACCTCTTTGTAAAAAGGGGATGATAATAGCATCTGTCTCATTGGGTTATCATGAGGACTAAATGGATTAACAGATGTATTAATAAAGTACTTACCGCAGGGCACAGTGGCTCATGCCTGTAATCCCAGCACTTTGAGAGGCCAAGATGGACGGATCACGAGGTCAGGAGATCGAGACCATCCTGGTTAACACAGTGAAACCCCATCTCTACTAAAAATACAAAAAATTATCCGGGCGTGGTGGCACACGCCTGTAATCCCAGCTGCTCAGGAGGCCGAGAGGCAGGAGAATCACTTGAATCCAGGAGGTGGAGGTTGCAGCAAGCCGGGATCACACCACTGCACTCCAGCCTGGGCGACAGAGTGAGACTCCATCTCTAAATAAATAAATAAAGTACTTACAACAGTGCCTGGAGCATAGCAAACGCTACAGAAGTGGTGGTGTGGTGGGCACTGTTATTATTGTCGTAGCAATCATCATCATCATCTTTATGTGTTTTCTTTCTCCATAAGCCCCACAAGGACAGGACCTGGTCTCATCTACCTCTGTAGCCCCCTTACCAAGTGCAGTGCCTGTTGTGTGGGAGGTGTTTGACATATATTTACTGAGCGTATATTTACTGAGTGATTATAGAAATGAATTAAGGTTTTATTTTGTCTTGCCTTTGCAGAACCCTATGCAGTTTGAAGAATCGGACTGTGACTCTTCAGATGGGGAGTGTTCTGATGCCACGGTTAGGACCAATAAACACTACAGCTCTGCTACCTGGTAACGAAGGAATACACATCCTGAAGATCTCGTGACTATACTGGCATTTCAGATCCACCCCACCCCCAGACTCGTCCCACTCTCTCCCAGCATTTTGTCTGGGAAGAGAGACTACCCCATCTTTACACCCCCTAGAAATGAGCTGCAATAACAGGAACATGAAACTTCGCAAATCTCTGGAAAATAATATCCAAATGAAATTAAGTCTCACTGAACATTTCAATCAAGAATGGCAGGGATCTATTTTATTGAATATTCTAGCTACTGTAACATTGATATTTATTTTTGTTTGACATTTTAACACTTTGTACTGTAAAGAGTGAACTATATATGAGATAGAGATACAATAATTTCTTGCAAAAAAAAAAAGAGATAAAGAAAAAGAAAAGAACAGAAAAAAAGAAATAAGTGGAATTTAGGAGCAACATCCTTGGGAATTTGTGGGGCCAGGAGGTATTATTGCTGCTTGAACAGGGGACCAGGTCTTTTGGCCATAAGTGACTAAAGAAGAGCCAGAGCAAGACATTTAACGTTTTAGAACACAAAGAACAGCAAAAGAAAAGCCATTCCAGGCAACTTGTGAACAGATCATATTCACTTCAACCAGCTTGTCCAGGTGGGTTACAGAAATGACCTAGAAAAGTCTGGTGACCAGATACTCACGCCCAACGTCTTCAAGCGCGTGTGCTTCCTCTAGGAGGGAAAAACAAACAAGCCTGTATGTGTGGAAGCTGATTTCATTTTTAAATGTTTAAACAGCAGTTGGTAGTGAGGTTTACAGATAGTGTCAAATCTTGTTTTTGGCAAATACGTCCCTTTTTAGTGCTGTCACTGTCATGACCTTGACAAATGTGCTACCTTGACCCAATGTGTTGATCTTTCATACCCAAGTGCCATTTCCTTGTAGCTCATTTCCTTTCTGTCTGCTGACCACTTCCTGTAGGAACAAAGGTTGGGGGGCAGTACTGAGGAGGAGAAAAGGGTAAGAGGAAGAACATCTACAACGGTGTTAGGAAAGCGAATGTGGAATTTATAAAACTCCATTCTCAGGATCACTCAGTTCAGCTACGTGGAGAAGATGGAATCACCCTCTCTGGAACCAGGTTGCTTGTCTACTTGAGTCATATTGATTCAAGCGGGAGAACAGACTTTGAAGGCAGCTAGGATGTATGTGTGTCTATACAATGTCTGAGCCCAAACCATCCCTTTGTTTTTATGTACTAGCTCATTCTATGTTGGAAGTTCTTTTTTTGTTTTGTTTTGTTGTTTTGTTTTGTTTTATTTTGTTTTGTTTTTTGACAGAGTTTAGCTGTTTTTGCCCAGGCTAGAGTGCAATGGCACAACCTTGGTTCACTACAACCTCCACCTCCCGGGTTCAAGCGATTCTCCTGCCTCAGCCTCCCAAGCAGCTGGGATGACAGGCGCCCGCCACCACGCCCAGCTAATTTTGTATTTTTAGTAGAGATGGGGTTTCACCATGTTGGCCAGGCTGGTCTCAAACTCCTGACCTCAGGTGATCCACCTGCCTCGGCCTCCCAAAGTGCTGGGATTACAGGCATGAGCCACTGTGCCCGGCCTATCTTAGAAGTCTTAATGACTGGTTACCACTGTCAAAATAAAGGCAAAAACAAGCAACCTGCAAAAGGCAACTCCTCTCCCAGCACCATAGCATTTTTGTTCAATGCTACTTGTAAAATATCTTTTACTTCACTCCAAATCAATGCAGTTTTAAGGAACTGGATTTGAACATTTGTGGAAAGAACAAGTGATGCTGAGCAGAGATAGGAAAGATTTTTACATTTGCCAAAAGCATGAGGTCCTGCCTGTCTCCAGGGTCATGGGCTCTGAAAAGCACTCCAAGGTACTTCGTGGTGCCTTGGCATTATGGAAAATTTTATTTAGAAGTTCATGTACAAATAGATGTTGACCTAGTACCTGTCCCTGTCTCCAAGATAGATTACTGTCAAACAACCTCTCTAGATTCGCTGGACTCTTTGACATTGCATCATGTTGGACATTAGGAAATACTTGCACAGACAGCTGTTAAACCATTTCCAATGCACATGAAAATGTTGTCACTCCTCTGGGTTTCACTGATTGTATCAGCCAAAAAGGAAAGGCAGGAGGGAATTTAGAATTCCTTTTGCTTGTTTGATCCATTTGTTTACACTTTATGTTGATACATTGATTTAAAATGTAGTGTCTGTGATTTATAGCTCTTAGGTAGGATGAAGGAAAATGTTTAATTTATACAAAGAACAGTATTGTTTGCATTAAATTATTCCATTTTGTAAAAATTCTGTAGCTGGACTACATGAAAGTTCTTAAGTTATGGCATTATTATCATTGTTATTTTATTTTATAATATTATTCTCATTTTCTGTCGATCAGAAGGTGTGATTTATGATGTAGCACAATGATTGTGTTTATTGCTAACCAGGAATTATTATGGATTTTATGATTTTAATGAAGGAATGAAAATGGAACTGCCATTTGGGAGCTCCCTGGTATTGATCTTAGCTGTGTTCCCTAATTTTCTGTGTACAACAATCATCTGAGGATGCATGTTCTGCCCTGAAGCCCAATGGATACATGTGATTTTGACCTGATCATGAAAGCTCCTGGGTGGGCCAGTAACCCCCAGGATGTCAAATAGTGGATGGACATATAGTTCAAAAGCTGTAAACTTTCTAAAGTTTCTTAGGAAATAAAATCATGGGACTATATTAGAAATAAAAAGAGAATGATTTAATGTCCTGGGAGGAACAGACCTAGAGGGTTTCCGCACAGGGCTCATGGATTCATTTCAAGAACTGACAACATAGTTTGCAATCTCCTTCCTGCCAGACCCCTTTATTCTCCCATCTTTATTCTCCTAGTGGGGAGTAGCAGGGAGACTGAAAAAAGAAATGGTATACAGTAGTCCCCTCTTACTCATGGCTTCACTTTTCATGGTTTCAGTTATGCTCAACCACAGTCCAAAAATATTTGATGGAAAATTCCAGAAATAAACAATTCATAAGTTTTAATTGCATGGCATTCTGAGGAGCATGATGAGATCTTGCCCCTTGCTGCCCTGGATGTGATCCTCCCTCTGTCCAGCATATTCATGCTGCTCATCCATTAGTCACTTAGTAGCAGTCTTGGTGATCAGAGCGACTGTCTCAGTTATCAGATGACTGTATCGCAGTGCTTGTGTTCAAGTACCCTTACTTGATTAATAATAGCCCCAAAGGGCAAGAGTGCTGTGCCTAATTTACAAATTAAATTTTATCATAGATATGTAAGTATAGAAAAAAAACAAAACATAGTATATATAGGGTTTGGTACTACCAGAGTTTTTAGGCATCCACTGGGGGTCTTAGAATGTATCCCCCAGAGATAAGAGAGGACTACTGTATATACATGTAGGGCATGACATAAAATGCCTAACTGTGATGTCATCCTAGAACAAGACTAAAGAACTTTAAGAAGGAGGCCTGGTCACTTAGAGAACCAAGCACTGGAAAAATATCTTGAAAGGCCATATTTTCCATCCTCTGACTTCACATCTCACTGTACTGCAAATCTCTCTGGTTCATTATTCCTTGGAACTGAGATGCTACAACTCTATGTCTTCTTTCTATCCAACATGAAACACTGGCACTTTTGTCCAATTCTTGCCCACCTTCAGTGGCAACAGAGAAACATGAGGGTCAGCTTCTATCTTACATCTTTCAGTGATGGTCTTCCTAGAAAACCTACCCCTGATACCTCATAATTTTGATCAGTTTTTTTTTTAATTCTCATCTTGATTATCTGTTACACTATTGTCATCATACACCTTATCTGGATTAACTGTTATGAGTATGTTAGGGTAGTACGTAGTGGCTGAATCTCAGTCATTCATTGTATAGTCGAGAGTTTGAATAAAGTCCATATTGAATACATTTTTTTGAGTAGAATTGACTAGGTTTCAGAGAAGAATAATGTCCTCAGTGGAGGTTAAAAAGGGAAATACCTTTTCTAGCCCAGCCTGGTCCTTTGCTGCCTGCCTTGTGATAACCAGGAAAATCTTGAATTGATGTATGTTTCTTTGAGAACGACTCCACAGTCATCTGAAGAGTGTTGAATCAAGAGCTCAGGGAAGTTATGAGCTAATTCTTCAGTCCCAACAAGTGTGTTACAACAGTGCTTCCAGGAACCTCACAAGACTGTGATTTCAAGCTGCTTCATTGATGGAAAGTTTCACCACCTTGGGATGAATGTCCATGTTCAGTTAGCATCTGTTTTTGACTGACTGCAAGATGATGAGTTTTAATTTGGGTTACAGATGAGCATTTTGTTCTGATTTCCATCTATTTCTAGGTCATATGCTCTGGATAACAGTTCCTTTTAAAATTGCTTTGCAGAGGGACTGAGAAACCTGCATCTACTTTGAAATCATAATGGACCTTACCATCACTTACATTTAGACCTGTTTGCAAGATGGTGGGGAGCTCCTGCTTAGAAAGATGAAGATGCCAGCTCTATTGCAAATTAGCATCTTCTTGAAGTTGAGATACTATGTTTTAAAATGTTGGCATCAACAAATCTATCCTTCTAGAATTAAAGACATTTTGAGTAGGATTTAGTAGGTACTGGACATCTCCTGTAGAGCTTCATCATGCTAAATTATTCCCTCTCCTTTTCTAAGTAATATATGTGCTTGGTTTTGGGGTTTGCCTGGCGCCAACCCCGACATTTTTTTTGGAGGGGGGGCGGGCAGGATCTCACTCTGTCACCAGGTTGGAGTACAGTGGCATGATTATGGCTCACTGCAGCCTCACCCTCCTGGGCTCAAGTGATCCTCCCACCTCAGCCTCCTGAGTAGCTGGGACCACAGATGTGTGCCACCATGCACAACAATTTTTTTTTTTTTTTTTTTTTAGAAATAGGGGTCTCCCTGTGTTGCCCAGGCTGGTCTCGAACTCTGGATTCTAGCGATCCTCCTTCTTTGGCCTCCCAAAGTACTGGGATTACAAGTGTGAGCTGCCACGTCCAGCCTCCAGACTATTTTAAATGCCCTCTCCCACTGGGGAACATTGGCATCCTTTAAGAATAAATGCATCCTTTTTGATCAGATGACTTACTCTTTTTTTCTTCAATGTCCTATGTCTCAACTTTTTTTTTTCCTTTTCTTAAAACAGTCCCACTTGAACTTCTTGGAACTGAATTCTCCAGAACATAACATTTATAATCCATAGAATTCCTGCCCTGCTTTGCAGTAGAGTGTGCTATGTTTTGTTTTCCCACTGAGCCAGAAGTCAAAATATTATACTACCACTTACCACCATCTACCCCCTCCAAGACCAAGACCAACATTATGTATTGAGCACTGTATCTTCCCTACTGAGCCGAGACACAGCCTCAGAACCTCTCAACATAGCACTTGGAGCAACAATTGCCACTTGACTGAAATTGCTGTTTGAGCTTGAGTTAGCCCCAGTGGGAGAACGACAGGCTCGCGCTAGTGTTCTCTTATGGCTCCATCTGTGGTGTCAAGGGTGGTACCACTGAAAGGGGAAAGGTCACTTCCCTCCACCCACTGCCCTTCTGGACAACAATTCCAATTGAAGGAACACCAATCACTGATGGATCCAATTCCAAAATGTCTCTTCATTCACATTTAATTCTGTTGAATGAATATGTTCCTCCCTCACCTTTTATAAAACAGTAAATTAATATAAGTCCCATTTACTTGCTTCTTTCTTAGACCCTATGAGACTCATGTACCAAAATAATGTGACATTCTTTTCGAGACTTTGACTTGTACTGTCAGTATGAATTTAGTGCCTTTCCAGGCAGCAAAATGTTTCTTCTTTGCTGATTTCATAGGACAAACATCCCAGGATACTCATACCACCAGTGTTACCAACCTCACAGACTGGCACATTAGAATCATATTAATCTGCTTGTTTGCATGTTACAACTGATACTGCAAATGCCTATTCAAGTTGGACTGAACTAGGCTAAGCAGAGGACCCTTGTGGAACCTGGAGCATTTCTCAGGGACAGGTGGCTAAAGAGGAGAGCTCTGAAATCACTGCTCTAAGAAACAAGAGGTGGGTTAAGGCTTTTGTTAACTGTCACGTGGCCAGGGTACAATGGCAGGATTTCACAGAGTAAAGCCCTAAGCAGATGGCAAGACCACTGTAAGGAAGCTCCCAGCAGCATCCCAGGTCTGCTCTCCAGAGCCACTTCACAGCACTCAGGGATCGCTGGCTCCCGGCCCCAGGCTGCTGTCCAGTGACCAGGTGGACAGGGTCCTCCAGTGACTGCAGGCCAAGGGAATCCTGGCCAGCATGTGCAAGCTATTAGGAAGATGTCCCATCTTCGCCCATATCACCCCAGTGGCTCTTCACCTCCAGAGTGACCACTTCCCAGACTCTGAAGTGGGAAGACCCTCTTTGATGCTTTATTACAATAATTTGAGCTCCTATGGACTTGGAGCAAATGCATTTCTCTTTTGTGGTTAAGTCTCCAAATGAACGTCCTTACCTGCCTCCCCTCTGGTCTCCCGTACTGTCAGTCCCCAGCTCCCAGTGTTTTCTGATGCCGGCTCCCTCTCTGTATTGAACAGCAATGGGAACAAGAATGACTATCAAAGCAAACAAATGCATGGAATTAAACAAAAAGTGTACTTCACTGTTTCCTAGTCCTGTCTTTTTCTAAATGTACCGTTTGCGTCCCGAGAGTTGCCTTAACAATCTCAGCACTTGTCAGAACTTGAGGGAAAGGAAGACTTTCCATGACTGGGTTTCCTGCAGCCACAAAAAAACAGGTAATGGAGAAAGCTAGTTTGTGATTCTTATATTTGACACAGCCACAAAAGGAAGAGGCAATCATCATTGTATTTGGTGAAAGCCTCTTCTTGACTATTCTGTAAAGGTTAGACCAGCACTCTGCTTCTTCCCTATACTTTCCTGCTGCCCATCTGGTAGCTACTCCTGTTACTAGTGACCCCACTATACAGGGAGCAGAGAGAGAAAAAGAAGATGAAAATCTGGCTTCCAATAAATTATTTTGGTAAGAAGCATCCTGAGAGTGGAAAGCTTAAAACACCATTTTGGACTGTCTGATTTTCAGCCAATCCTAATTTCCACTGGCAAGGGTAGTTGAAAGTTAACAACATGTTCAAACAAGCACCACACAGAACACATATCCATTTATTTGGGAAATTGCTTTGCCTGTAAACTCACAACTGATAAGGCACATTATTGCAAAATCATTGGGGTGGAGGGAGGGAGGCAAATCTAAGATTCCTGAAAAGGGGCAAAGGGCACACACTTGCGATGCTGTGGAAAACGCATTTCTCCTTCCCTCCCCCTACTCCAGAACACCAAGGGCCACAGTCTTCAAAGTCTGCTGCCTCCTTCCCCCACTCTCATTATCAAGGCTTCTTGTAAAGAAACACGTTTTCAACAATGAAATCCTTGGTGTGAAAGGATCATACCATAACCGAAAACCATCACCTGGGAATGCACTCTCCCTATGGAACATGAGTATTCCCAAGAATTCATGTAGAACAAGAGGCCTAGATTAAAGTCTTGGTAAGACCCTTGGCCAAACCAAATCATCAACCCAGCAGATGATGTCCAAGAGCCACGGTCTGGTAAGTCCTGATGAGATACTCCTGCGGGGTGCAGGATCACAGGGCTGGTCAGTTTAGGTGCCAAGGTCCCTCTGTCTTTGGAAGCATTCATCCAGGTCTGTGCCAATTCCGTACTGCAGCTAGAGGAAGTAATGACAGCTTAGCGCATTAAGATACAACACAACAAAGTTATCAGAAGCCAAGGTTTCCCTTTGAATTAAGACATAAAATTATTAAAAGATGCAATTATTCTTTGGTTACTCTCAGCAAATAAAAAAATGAAAAACATTCAGAAGGTATACTGCCTGATGGCCCCATCTACTGAACTCATTCTCCTAGCATGACACAGAAGGGATTCCTGCAGAAATGACAGATAAAATGTTTGCCTGGTCATCTGATTCAGGTGAGTCAAGGGCCCTACCCCATCCAGATGGATAAGAATTTCTCCAGAACATATCCATCACATACAGCGTTTGCTCCATTCATATTTAATAGTCTGTTTGCAATCAGCTTAACTGTCAGGACATGCAATCACAAGTAGGTTTGACATACATGGTAACATCAGTGTGTCTGAACACAAGAGCATGACAGAAATCATCATGCATGTGAGCAATACGTGGAAGTCCTAGGCAGTTCGTCAACTTGTTTCACTTGGCTTATGAAGAGGTAGGTCATCAGCAAAAAAGTACAAAAGAAATGCTCTTCAAGAGACGAACAGAAGATGAAGAGTGGTGTCAGTGATGTGGGTTCCCATGTCATCATCGGTACCAAACATCCACAAAGATGCAACAGGAGGACATCTGTCCCAACAGCCTGTCACTCTGCAAAAGTGGTACTCTGGACAAGGACGGTCAGCATCTTCTCCCAAGGCAGCTCAGGGGCTGGCATGAGGCAAATACAACAGGCTATCCTGAGCTCCTTATTAGACCACAAAATATAATACAAACAGCATTTTCTTTTTCTTTCCTTTTTTTTTTTTTTTTTTGTTGAGACAGAGTCTCACTCTTATCACCCAGGCTGGAATGCAGTGGTGTGATCTCGGCTCACTGCAACCTCTGCCACCTGAGTTCAAGCAATTCTCCTGCCTCAGCCTCCCAAGTAGCTGGGATTATAGGCGCATGCCACCATGCCTGGCTAATTTTTGTATGTTTAATAGAGACAGGATTTCACCATCTTGGCCAGGCTGGTCTTGAACTCCTGACCTTGTGAACCACCCACCTCGGCCTCCCAAAGTGCTGGGATTACAGGCGTAAGCCACTGTGCCCGGCCACAAACAGCATTTTCTAGGAGGCATCCATTGTAGTGTCTGCTACACCAGGGCTGGTTTGAAAACCTGATGTAATACACCTTCAAGAGCAGAGTGTCCTTTCTGACAAGACACTGCACATTGATGCACAGTGTCCATATCACCTATAGAAGGCAATTAAAAACAATGAGGAGCTTTAGAGGACCACATCCATTACACAAATAAGCAACTGAGTCCAGGGACGTGGCAAACAGAAAATCCAGATCACGTGTCTTTTCTACTGTGTATGTGATTAGCAGTGCTTGTTTCATTCAATTGCAGATGTTTCTGACTAAATTTTTTAATGAGGGTTCCAGGAATTAATGCCACCATGGCAATGGCCAATAGCTTAAAGACAGTGTCCCAGGAGAAAAGAGCATCCAGAGAGGTTAGGGTTGACAGGATGGAGCCTGTCTGCACACAGATGAAATTGTATGGGATCAAACCTGCAAGAAGAAAAGGGAAAAGTACCTGTTACTAACAGCAGCAAAATTAAGAAAATAATAATTCAGAAATGTCACCAGGAACAGTGACTACAGTTTTTTTTTTTTTTTTTTGCTTGACTCTTGACCCTTACACATATTAACTCTTTCCCTTCTTTCCTTCTTTTCTTTTCCCTCCTTTCCTCACTTCCCATATATACCTGTCTTGTTCAACAAAAGAACTTGAGATATTTACACAAATAATACATACTACTATAAGATAATTTTAAAATAGGGCCAGGAATAGTGGCTTATGCTTGTAATCCCAGCGCTTTGGGAGGCCAAGGTGGATCACCTGAGGTCAGGAGTTCGAGATCAGCCTGGCCAACATGGTGAAACCCTGTCTCTACTAAAAACATAAAAATTAGCCGGGCGTGGTGGCATGCACCTGTAATCCTAGCTACTCAGGAGGCTGAGACAGAAGAATCACTGGAACCTGGGAGGCAGAGGTTGCAGTGAGCCGAGATCTCACCACTGCACTTCAGACCAGGCGACAGAGCTAGACTCTGTCTCAAAAATAAATAAATTAATTAATTAATTAATTAAAATTTCAAATAGGAAAAGCAAAATGTGTGCAGAAGAATACAAGACATCAGGGAGTACAGTTACTAGAAAAATGCATAAGGTTCACCTGTTTGCTAAAAGTGGGCCCCAAATTTGGTTCTGAGTACCCAACAGCCAAAGTAAAGAGAGAAGTGCCATTGCTGACAGTTTTTTAAAAGAAGTACTATTCACGTTCTGCACTGTCTCAAAGATGTCATCAAATCCACTGTATTCCAAAAGTCTGACTGGCTGACCAGGCTAGCTGCAGAACAATCAGCTGGTGACACTGTTAAAAACACATCCTCGGGCTCCACCCCAGAAATTCTGGTTACTTGGTTCTAGGGTAGTGCCCAGGAACCTGTATTTTAAAAGCCCCTTCTCCACTCCCATCCCGAGATTCTGATTGGTTTGGAACCCTCTGATAGTCCATTCCTCTTCTATAGGAGAGGAAGCATACAGGAGATGAAGATCCCAGACCCCTCAGGGTCACACAGCTTGTGAGATAGGGGACAGGAAGCCTGGCCTCCAGAATCTTGCCAAGCCACCTAGGTAATTAGAAGCCGCAAACCCCCACTAGCTGAGGGCCTGAGGCACTTGCCTGAAAGCCACTATGACCAGAATTGGCTGTGGTAGATCTTGCTTCTATTTAAGATCTCCATTTCTCTCAGGTATCCCCTATTAATAGCAGCTGCTCAACCACAGTTTTGCTCTGTTTGACCTAGAAGCCCTGAATCGTCTTTCCCTCTAGGCTCTAAGGAAGGTTGAAGAGAAAGAGATCCTTGCATTAGGCTTAAGGAGGGTGGTTTTCTTCCAGTATGGAGAAAGCAGCATCACTGATCTTATAGGATGTTAGCACTTTACCACTCTGATAAAGGTGGTCCAAGGCCCCTACTTTGAGAAACACTGCTCTAGTCCCAGCGCCTTATCTGGATGAGTGGCCCTTTCAGAGCAAGTAGCTTGCTGGAGGTCATATAATTGTCAAAGGCAAGGAGAAACTTTAGATATCGTCTAATTCAGTAGACTGCAAAACTCAGGATCCAGCAGAATCCCTTCTAGGGACTAACTACTTGCATCACCTGGAAAACATCAAAAGATCCTGATCCCTGAGTCCTACCCCAGAGGTGATTTAGTTGATGTGTGGTGTAGCCTTAGCTTAGGGATTAAAATCTCCACAGGTGATTTTTTTTTGGGTTTTTGTTTGTTTTTGTTTTTTGAGATGGAGCCTCACTCTGTCACCCAGGCTGGAGTGAAGTGTCATCCACTCAGCTCACTGCAACCTCCACCTCCCAGGTTCAAGTGATTCTCCTGCCTCAGCCTCCCAAGTAGTTGAATTACAGACGCACGCCACCACGTCAGGCTAATTTTTGTATTTTTAGTAGAGACAGGGTTTCACCATGTTGGCCAGGCTGGTCTTGAACTCCCAACCTCAAGTGATCCGTCCGCCTCAGCCTCCCAAAGTGCTGTGATTACAGGTGTTAGCCACTGAGCCTGGCCTCCAACTGATTTTTAATAGGTTTGCAGGCGATTCTTAATAGGTTTGCAGTTTGAGAACGACTGGGTTTGCAGTTTGAAAATGACTAGGAACTGGATTAAAATGCATATTCCCAGATTCCACTCCCAAGATTCTGATTCAGTAGGTCTCGAGTAGGCCCCAAATCTAGATTCTCAACAAGCCCCCTGACCCTACCAATCTGATAAAGGTGGCCCAAGGCCCACACTTTGAGAAACACTGCTCTATTCCTAGCCAGGTGGCCCATTGAGGGTAAGTAGCTTGCTGCAGGTTGTGCAATTGTCAAAAGGCAGGAAGGAACCTCATTGATGCCAGCTCTTCCTAAGGCAGAACTTAATCAAAACAGTGGCCAAAAACCAGACAGGAAGTCCCTTGCTCTGCTCCTTTCTTCTGTCCCCACTCAAAACTCATGGACACATACCCTCATTCCAACCCTGCTCTTCCTGCTAGCATTTACTGAGTACTTACTACAGGCCAAGTTGTATACTTTACACAGACTATCTCTTCTAATCCCAGTGCCCAGCGCATACAGCCATGCAATGAACAATCTTCATTTAGTCCAAAAGTATTTTTATGGGTTTTCATGTTGAAGCCTGAGTAGATCTGAAATCAGGAATCATTTCTTTAGATCATAAGGCTTGAAGTCACACTTTGTGAGCCTGTGTTCTCAGAAACAGGCATATGCTCATGTGGCCAATAACCCAGGGCAGACCCCCAGTGTGACAGCTCTGAAGACTCAAAACTACCCCACTAGCATCTTACCGATAAGAACTGAGAAGAAGAACTGTACGATGGGGATGTTCAGAATTGGGGCCGAGAGGTTCAAGAACCAGTTTGGTGTCATGGGGAAAAGTCTCAAAAACAATAAGAAAAAAAACAAGCTGTTTCTGTTCTCCTCCACCTGTAGCCAAAGAGAAGAAAGCTGTTAAGAAGTAGAAAGGGTTTCCAGGTATTGAAAACTTGCTGGTGCCAGGCACTGTTCTAGACACTTTACATAATCTGTTCCCAATTCTTCCAACAACCCTTCAGGGACAGATTGTTTTCCTCATTTTAAAATAGAGGTGCTGAGGATCAGAGAAGTCAAGAACTTGCCCAAAGTCACAGAGCTGGTAATGATGGAGCTGGGATTTGATCCCAGGTCTATGTCTCCTGAAGACATCAAAAGAACCCCTAGGACCTCCTGAGACAGTGTGGAAGAGCACTGTGGGAAATCCCTGCCACTTGCTTCTCTTAAGGCCATGCACGTGGTGACTTTCTGGGGTCCCAGCTCTCAGATGTGACCCCTCCCCTTACCTTTCTCTGCAGCAGGGCCACTTTATCAGGAAAGTAGGACACCACCAACTGTTTGCCAAAAATACTGGAGAGCAGGTAGCAGCATGTGGCACCCACCGAGGTCAACACACAACACAGCAGAAGCCCCAGCCACGGCCCAAACAAGGCACCAGCTAAAACATTCTGCAAAGAAAACAAACCCTCAGGCATGTGACCATCTGGCAGCTACCAGCAACCTCATCTTGGAGCCTGAGAGTCATAGGTTCCCTCCTCCTTCACTGCTTTTTTCCAGCTAAAACCCAATTGCCTTATTTATTTATTTATTTTTAAGAGACAAGATCTCGTTCTGTCATGCAGGCTGGAGTACAGTGGCATGATCATAGCTCACTGCACCTTCAAACTCCTGGACTCAAGTGATCCTCCTGCCTTAGCCTCCCAAGTAGCTAGGACTGTAGGCACACACCACCACATCCACCTACTTTTTTTTTTTTTTGAGACGGGGTCTCGCTCTGTCTCCCAGTCTGGAGTGCAGGGGCCTGATCTCGGCTCACTACAACCTCTGTCTCCTGGGTTCAAGCGATTCTCCTGCCTCAGCCTCCCAAATAGCTGGGACTACAGGCGTCCACCACCACTCCCGGCTAATTTTTGTATTTTTAGTAGAGACGGGGTTTCACCATATTGGCCAGGCTGGTCTCAAACTCTTGGCCTTGTGATCCGCCCGCCTTGGCCTCCCAAAGTGCTGGGATTACAGACTTGAGCCACTGCACCCGGCTTTTTTTTTTTTTTTTTTTTTGAGACGGAGTCTGGCTCTGTGGCCCAGGCTGGAGCACAGTGGCACGATCTTGGCTCACTGCAAGCTCCGCCTCCTGGGTTCACACCATTCTCCTGCCTCAGTCTCCCGAGTAGCTGGGACTACAGGTGCCCGCCACCACGCCCGGCTAATTTTTTGTATTTTTTAGTAGAGACAGGGTTTCACCATGTTAGCCAAGATGGTCTCCATCTCCTGACCTCGTGATCCGCCCGCCTCTGCCTCCACCTCCACCTCCCAAAGTGCTGGGATTACGGGCGTGAGCCACCGCGCCCAGCCTACATCCACCTACTTTTTAAAATTTTTTGTAGAGATGGGGTCTCACTGTGTTGCCCAGGCTGGTTTCAAACTCCTGGGCTCAAGTGATCCTCCCACCTCAGCCTCCCAAAGTGCTAGGATTACAGGTGTGAGCCACTGCCCCACGTCCTAATTGCCATTTAAAGAGGTGACTGAAAAATTATGAAAAGACTGGGAACTACACCTGGCATCAGTCTCTTCACCTTGAAAATGAGGATAAGGATAAAAGCCTCAGGGGGCAGGAGAGAATTAAATGGGATGTGTGGCTGTGGTAGATTCTGCAATCACTGGGGCTCCAAGAAAGTAGAAATGAAACTCACAAGTTATTTTTACTATTTTAAAAGATGAACACAAACCATGAATTTTCCCTTGGTGGGACCACACAAGCTATATAAGATGTCTTGTTTCTTTGCTTTGTGCTGGAATTACATCCATGTAGTATGCTAATCCCGGGGGTTCCATGTTGACCAGAGCTCTAGCTGACATTTGAAGACGTCTTAGTTTAAGAAAAAGGGAAAAGTGAACCAATACTTCCTAAATGCATTTTGGCTGCTAGACATCATCCTGACAAAACATGGGATCCAAGACAGAAAGTAAAAGGAAGCCTTGGTATTGGGAAGAGGGGGAGCTGCTGAGCACTGTGTTAAGTGCTTGACTACATGACCTGTGTAATCCTCACTACATCCCTGAGTCATGCCATCCTTGCCCCATTCTACAGGTGAGAGATTAAGTATCTTCCCCAAGACCACAGCAGGCAGAGTCAGGGTTCATCCTCAGGTCTGGATGTGGAGCCCCCACCAAGCAGCAGCTGGCTCGCAACCCTGAAGAGGAATCAGTCCAAGACAGAAGACAGACACAGGGAAGCCTCAAGGAGTCAGCCCCTGACCCCGAGCCCCACACCCCAAGCCCCACACACCTCCCCTGCCTCTCTTGGACATGTCTGCTTTTCTTCTAGTTTCCAATAAGGAAACTGCTTGAGCAGGTCCAGCCTCAGCCTAGAGGAGAGAAACATGCTGGGGCAGGAGAGGGAAGCAGTACAAAAGGAAGCTGTCAGTGTCTCCCCCTTCAGTGCTCAATCCCACAGTAGGCACGCTGAGGGCCACTGTGTGCCAGCCCCGCTACACTCACTGTCACGTTTAATCATCCCCACACAACAATCCCAGGAGGTTACAGGGGAGTATCCGAATTTTACAGGGTAGGAGGGGGGGCAGGACACTGACCAGGAAGCTGGAGCCGGGGATGGCAAAGCCCTGTTTGTAGAGGTAGGCACTGCAGAAGAGCAGGAACACGTAGGCCTGGTGCTCCTTCCGGTAGTCTCGAAGGACCTCAGAGAGTTCCCGCAGCTCTGCCAGGTCGGAGGGGAACCACAGGGACCTGGGGATTTGGAAAAGCAGATGGAAACATGAGTTCAGATCAGCCCAGTGCCCACGAGAGTCATTCGCTGTGTCTTCCTTTCAGAGTAGGTTTATAAATATGCCCATTATCTGGTCTGCTGGGAACACATACACTCCCAATGACAGACGACCTGATACGACGTTGCAGAGACAGACAGGAGAGCCCTAGTTTGGAAGCAAGAGACCTGGGTTAGCATCCCAACCCTGCTACTTTCTGTTGTATGTCCTTGGACTAGTCCCTGGGTCTGTTTCCTTATCTAAAAATGAGGGGTTGGTGCTAAATAGTCATTAAGTTCCCCTTTAGCTTTGGGATTTTAGAATCTGTTCTTAAGAGGCAAATGGATTCATTTCCAGGCAAGTTCTAAATGTCCTAAATTGCCTTCCTTTCAAGGACATTGCCTCCCCCACAAACCAAGAACAATTCAGATTTCAAACTGTTCCTGAGGTGCCAAGTAAAACGACTTTTTAGCATTCACTATAAAGCCAATTAAAGATTCTTCAGGCAAGTATATCTATCCCATACTACAAACGTAACTTTTTTGATAATATGTCAGGCTTGAATCAAACCCTTTAAAGAGCCTACTATTTCATTCTGCTCTTAATCTGGTCCTCAGTGCACTTTGAATCCTGTCCAAAGGTTACAGTATAAAGGCTACCTTGCCTCTACCATCTGAACAGTCCTTGAATCCATCACTGATTAATTATGAGCAAACCCTCCCACTTCTCATGAGAATGCTTCCCTTGGTATGTCCCACACCCACAGCAGAGCCTTCTTAACTAGAGCAAAAGAATACAATAACTGAAAACAGTTGCCTTAATAGTCAAATATGAGTAATTCCCTTGACCACACAATGCTGTACTAGGCACACTTCCATGCACTTTATAAAGAGTATGCAGCACTCATAAAAACCAGCCACGTAAGTATTGCTCTGCCTCCTGCCTCGACCAGTCGTTCATTAGAATGGTAAAAGTAGGCCTAGCGCGGTGGCTCACGCCTGTAATCCCACCACTTTGGGAGGCTGAGGTAAGCGGATCACCTGAGGTTCGAGACCAGCCTGACCAACATGGTGAGACCCTCGTCTTTACTAAAAATACAAAAATTAGCCGGCCGTGGTGGCGCGCGCCCGTAGCCCCAGTTATTCGGGAGGCTGAGGCAGGAAAATTGCTTGAACCCGGAAGGAGGAGGTTGTAGTGAGCCGAGATCGCGCCACTGCACTCCAGCCTGGGTGACAGAGCGAGACTCCGGCCCGGGGGGGGGGGGGGGGGCGGGGGGGGAAAGGTAAAAGTAGAGACAACCAGGAAGAGGGGCAGAGCCGATACTTAATTTGCGAATAATTTAAAGTTGTCCATGCAACATTTCTCCTGAAGACCTAACGTCTAAAGTCTCAAGGGCAGACCTGACGGAAGTGGGGTGAGGTGGAGGAGAGGCAGCTGAAAGTGGACTTGAAGGGGCTGGGGGCCCGCACCGGGGCGAAGGTCGGCTGGAAATGGGGCCCAGGGCTGGGACTGGGAAAGCAACGGCGCGGGCAGGCTCAGCGCCGCGTCTCCCTCGGCAAATCCATCCAACCAAAGGCACCGCGGCGTGACGCCCTGCACACCCCGCAGCCGGCACCACACAGGTCCCAGTCAGGCCCGGGACCGGGCTCTCATTTCACCCGCCTGTCCGAGACCGTGTGGACGCGGGTCCAGATATCAGACCCGGATTCCAGTTCAACAAGAGAACTTCAATTCCCAACGCCTCCGATACCGGAACCCGAATCTCCCGATTCCCAGCCCAGGTCCTTGGACCTGGCTCCCTTCCTCTGACCCGAACCTGGATTCCCGCTACGCACCTGCCTCCAGCCTCCTCGGTGGAGCCCAGTCTCCGCCCGCGGGGCAGTCGCGTCGACAGCAAGTACAAGGCGAAGGTGCAGCCAGCGAAGACCAGAAGGAGGCCGAGCAGCGGGCGCATGTCGGCTCCGCACCCCGGCCCGCGGGGCAGCTGAGAGGCTCACTTGCACGCCGGGGCGCAGCGGCGGGCGGACTGAGGCAGCGGATCACGTTCGCAGACGGACCGGGGAGGGGTCCGCGCCAAGACCCGCCCCCGAACCAGGCCCCGCCTCCCGAGCCAGGCCCCAGCCCCGGATTCTGACTCCGCCCTCCCTGTCCTTCGGTGGAGACTCCCGGAAAAACCTGCCTCCCAGGCTGCCCTCTCTCCGTCTGTCTGTGCTTGTTTTTCTACGTTTATCCCTGTCGCTTTCTCCACTTATTCTGCAGTCATGGAGCGCCCCCAGTGCCGGCTCAGTGCCAGGGCTGGGAGATCGGGGGGCGAATCGTGAGCCTGGCCTACAGCGAGCTTGCAGTCTAGTGGTCAAGGCAGTCTTGTCCACAACCTGCTGTCACACGAAGCAAATGTAGCTGGTGTAGCACCAGGGGCTGCAATCAGGTGTGGTGGGGCGGCAATAGTGACCACGGAAATAATCAGAATGCTTTCAATTCAGCTCCTACTATATTCCCATTATTCCTGAGCCTCACAATCATCCTCCAAGGTAGATATTTTTGTCTTTCTCTAACAGATGAAAACTCTGCGTTTCAGAAGAATTAAATGACATCCCCCGAAAAGAGAGACAGTATAAGAATCCAAGTCAACCTGAGTCCAAAACCAGTGGTCCTTACACTGTGTTGATTTATGGAGGAGATGGAGTTTAAGTTTACCTTCAGGGATGAGCAAGACTTTTCTGCAAGCAGAAAAAGGAGAAAATGGGTGAACAATGGCCCAAGTAAGTCACCAGAGTCCAGTTTCAGTGAAGCCTAAGGTACATGAGAAATAAGTGAGAATCTGGGGACAAACAAGAGTGCACTGAAGGCAGGCTAAGGAGATAGATTTTTAATAATGTAGATGAGACACCAACAGAGGTGTTTTTAAGTAAGAGAATGATTTAGTTCCTGTTTTAGGATGTTCGCTTTGGCAGATAGCCGCAACTGTCCTGATAAGAAGGCAAGCCGGCCTAGCTCACGCCTGTAATCCCAGGATTTTGGGAGGTCGAGGCGGGCGGATCACTTGATGTCAGGAGTTCGAGACCAGCTTGTCCAACATGGGGAAACGCTGTCTCTACTAAAAATACAATAATTAGCCGGGCATGATGGCACGTGCCTGTAATCCCAGCTTCTCCAGAGGCTGAGGCACAAGAATCACTTGAACCTGGAAGGCAGAGGTTACAGTGAGCTGAAATTGCATCACTGCACTCCAGCCTGGGCGACAAGAGCGAAACTTCAGGAAAGGGAAAGGGAAAGGGAAGGAAAGGAAAGGAAAGGGGAAGGGAGGAGAGGGGAGGAAGAGAGAGAGAGAGAGAGAGAAGGGAGGGAGGAAGGAAAAGGAAAGAAAGAAAGCCAAATAGGGAGCATTTTTCAGAATTCATGTGCACAAGATTTCGCAATTATATGTCCAAGAATGTAATCTACATCCAAGAATGTAATGGAATTTAATTCCACATCCAAGAATCCCCATAGGGAGCAAAGATGTATATTTAAGGGTGTTCTCTCAGCTTTGTTTTTATGTTAGGAGATTGGGAACAACCTAAATGCCCATCAGCTGGCGACTGGCTAGGTTAACTATGGTATATTCACAAATAGAATACTAGGTAGCCTCCTAAAAGAGGAAGGCAATTCTACACATCCTGATATAGTGTGGTCACCAGATAGATGGCTCAGATACAAATAAAACAAACAAGTTGCAGTATTAGAGTATGCTATGTATGACTCCTTTTAAAGGACAAAAAGAGGATATACTTTAACTTTTTAAGATACTAAAGTATTTATTTATTTAAATTTTTTTTTCACAGAATAGTTACAGCATATAGAACCAAAAAATAGTTCCAAATGAAATTACTCAATGTCTGAGATTTGCGTCGAAATAATAGTACAGGGGTTTAGTGAGTAAGGATATAGGTAGAACAAGATTTCCATGAGTTGATAGCTATCGAAGCTGGGTGATCACCTGGAGGTTTTATACTATTTGGATGTTATACTATTTTTTTTTCTATTCTTGTGTATGTGTCAAATTTCCACTTAAGAGAATGGGGGGAAATGGTGTCAGCCCTTCATTCCGGCTGAACACACCATGTTAGTTCAGGCCCCGTCACACTACTCTTCTAGCCATCTGTCAATCTTCTCTGCCTGGCAAATTTCTACTCTTTCATCAGGACCCAGGATAATTATCACCTTCTCTGAGAGGCCTTCTCCAACCCCTATAGTCAGAAACATTTGTTCTCTATGCTTGGGTCCCCTGAGAAATGTCTGTAATCTTGTTGCAAATACATATTCCAGTGTCATTATCCATCTCCCTAGTAGACAGTGAACATTTCCATCAATGAAACAATGTCTCAACTATCTTCTTTCTGTCTCAACCCTTAACCCTGGCACCTAACAATTGTTTGTTAAATTCATGGGTCAGGTCTAGTGAAGACAATGATTAGCTGTTTGGTTTGGTACATATTGACCTTGAGAAGTCAAAGGGATATGGGAGGAGAGAAAGTGAATGAGGAACTGATGTTATTGAGCCTGTGCTGAGACTGCTGGGGCAAGAAATAGAGTGAGGAGAAAGGAGGTGAGGCTCCTGCTGGCAAGGACCTCACTTTCCTTTCAGCTGGGGAAGAGCATGGAAAGATACAATTCTAGAGCATGGTAAGTGCCATGGATGAAATAGACAAGGCAGAACTTACTCCACTTCAGCAAAGCGATGTCAGTATTCTACTTATGAATGAGTGGATGAACACAGGTTTGGATGAAATCACTTGTGCAAAATTTACAGCTGTGAGTGCTGAACAGGAACAAGCCTTTGTCTGCCATCAGGTGAGGCCATGCTTTTTCCTCTGCCCTTCACTGCCACTTGACATGCAGGTGAAACTCTGGAGCTCAGACCAAACATTCAGATTTGGAGGTCATTCTACAGGAGATAGTTGAAGTGAGGGGAGGGGAGAAGGTCTCCTAGAAACCACATGAGAGGGAAAGTAACAGCAGCTGACTTTCGTTGAGTACTTAGTACACTCCAGACCCCATACTAAGCTTTTTTTTTTTTTTTTTTTGAGATAGAGTCTCGCTCTGTTTCCCCAGCTGGAGTGCAGTGGCGCGATCTTGGCTCACTGCAACCTCCTCCTCCTGGGTTCAAGCGATTCTCCTGCCTCAGCCTCCCAAGTAGCTGGGACTGCAGGTGCGTGCCACCATGCCCAGCTAATTTTTGTATTTTTAGTAGAGATAGGGTTTCACCGTGTTAGCCAGGATGGTTAACCTCACCATCTGCCTGCCTTGGCCTCCCAAAAGTGCTGGGATTACAGGTGTGAGCCGCTGCACCTGGCCCATACTAAGCCTTTTACTTACATGAGTTTATGTATTTCATGTAACAACCCTCATGAAGTAGGAACTCTTTTTTGAGGAACAGGGTCTTACTATGTTGCCCAGGCTGGTCTTGAACTTCTGGCCTCTGGTGTTCCTCCTGCCTTGGCCCCGCAAAGTGCTCAGATTACAGGCTTCAGCCACCATGCCCAGTCTAAAGTAGGAGCTCTTTTATAGCCTGGGAAAATGAAGCTTAGAAAGAATGAAGTCAACAGAGCAACAGAGGTCACACACCTTGCGAACAGCAGAGCCCAAATGTCTTACCATGCACTAGCCTTTTGAGAAAGAAGACCGAGATCAGGAGCTGGGTAAGGAAATGGTGGAAACAGTGAAAGAGAACGAGATGCCCCCTTTCATTTGCGAGATGAGAAACAGAAAAAAGAAACATCCTGAGAGCCCAAGAAAGACTGTTAGGAAGGGAACTGGGGCACAGTGTCAGAGTCCATGGAGAAACCCAGCAGGGAAACCTGAGGGTCATGGAAACTGGCCAACATGAGGTGGTAAGGGACCTTTGACAGAGCTATTTTGGGTGGTGCTAACCTGCTTTGCCACAGGCTCACGACTGGAGCATTTGCTTGCTTCCTCTGACCTGCCCCCTGGACTCATGTTGTGATTCCTCTCACTCAACCTGTCTGCCTGGGAAAGAAGCCCTGGACTGTGTTTCCCCAATCTCAGCATCCCCAACCCTCCTGGCCCCCAACCCAGTACCTGCAGAGCTAACTCTAACTGCCCAATGCACCTCCTGCAGGCTGCAGCAGCCCCCATCGAGGCCACTCATTTACAGCACAGGCCCACACAGTCTAAGAACAGCTGCAATCCTCCATCAACTGCAGTCCTTTCCCAGGCACATGCTGGATTGGGAAACAGGTGGGAGAAAAGAACAGGTAAGAGGTTCCTGTGGGAGTGAGTTAGCCTGGCATTTACTGTGCCTCTTTGTGAAGAGCAGCCAACCTTTTCTGGCTTAATCAGACTTGCCCAGAGCATTTGAAAAAAGTAGCTCTGGGCCGGGCGCGGTGGCTCACGCCTGTAATCCCAGCACTTTGGGAGGCCGAGGCGGGCGGATCACAAGGTCAGGAGATCGAGACCACGGTGAAACCCCGTCTCTACTAAAAATACAAAAAATTAGCTGGGCGCGGTTGTGGGCGCCTGTAGTCCCAGCTACTCGGGAGGCTGAGGCAGGAGAATGGTGTGAACCCGGGAGGCGGAGCTTGCAGTGAGCCGAGATCGCGCCACCGCACTCCAGCCTGGGGGACAGAGCGAGACTCCGTCTCAACAAAAAAAAAAAAAAAAAAAGAAAAGAAAAGAAAAGAAAAGAAAAAAGTAGCTCTGAAGTCCATGTAATTTTGCCTCCCCACCCCCACCCCAACCATGACTGATTGGAACTGGATAGATGTCTTCCTCAGGAGGAGGAGCCAAGGGCTGTTTCCTGTCCCTGGACTTTGGAATTGGGCCATCTAGTCAGTGAGTGGCCAAGAACCCAACGAAGCTGCCCCATGAAGGGAACTGAGCTCAGTCAAAGAGATTCGTGGCAGAGCGCTAGGGTTAATAGAGGCCCACAAACTCTTATTGCTGAAGGCTCTAGGGCTGCCCCATCCTTGCCCTTCCTGAGATTTGATGGATCACCTCTCCCTGGGTTTCCACAAGTCCTCTCTCTCTCTCTCTCAATAATCTATTAAATTTGGGTGTGAGTGGATTTCTGTCCCTTGCATCCAAAGTCTCCTTGGCTATGATGGAGTTCTATAGGAATGAGAGCAAGAGGCAGGGGTCCAAGGGTAGGAGCTTCTAAGTTTAGGACTTTAGAAATAACACCGTTAAGTGTGTTGATGTCTAAGTCAGAGTGGAGGTGATTCTCTCTAAGCATCATCCATTCCGTTCTGTCCCACAGACATTTATCAAGCGCCTGCTCTGTGCCTAGCATTGTGCTAGGTGCTAGAGAGCCAAAAATAAATAAACAGCAGCTGCTCTTGTGGAGCTCACAGTCTTGGAGGGGTTAAAGACACGGAAACAAATTACAACACAGCTTAACAACAGTGACAGAAGCACGTATGATATGGTTTGACTGCAGCCCCACCCAGATCTTATCTTGAATTGTAGTTTCCATAATCCCCATGTGTGGTGGGAGGGGCCCAGTAGGAGGTCATTGAATTATGAGGGCAGTTTCCTCCATGCTGTTCTTGTGATAGTGAGTTCTCACGATTTCTGATGGTTTTATAAGGGGCTTCCCCTTTCACTCAGCTCTTATTCTTCTCTCTCCTGCCACCATGTAAAGAAGAATGTGTTTGCTTTCCCTTCCATCATGATTGCAAGTTTCCTGAGGCCTCCCCAGTCATGTAGAACTGTGAGTCAATTAAATCTCTTTCCTTTATAAATTACTTGGGTATTTCTTCATAGCAGCCTGAGAAGGGACTAATACAACACACAAAGTTGGCAGCAAAGTGAGTGGTGGAAAGGAGTCGTGGAAAAGCAAACAAGGGAGGGTTTTAACTACAGCTTGACATCCTCCAGTAATGTGGTCAGGTCCTGGAGGGTTTTGGCAATGGTGCTAAAACGAGGGTGTAAGAACAAAATCCCCTAGATTTTGGACAGGTGAGCTTGCTGAGGTGTCGGGACCACCTGGAAAATGTGATAAGAAGTGACAAAGCGGCAGGGTGCAGTGGCTCATGCCTGTAATCCCAGCACTTTGGGAGGCCAAGGCAGGCAGATCTCCTGAGGTCAGGAGTTCGAGGCCAGCCTGGCCAACATGGTAAAACCCTGTCTCTACTAAAAATACAAAAATTAGCTGGGCGTGGTGGCACGTGCCTGTAATCACAGCTACTCGGGAGGCTGAGGCAGGAGAATAGCTTGAACCCAGGAGGTGGAGGTTGCAGTGAACCGAGATCGGGTCGCTGCACTCCAGCCTAGACAACAGAGCAAGACTCTATCTCAAAAAAAAAAAAAAAAAAAAAAAAAAAAAAGTGACAAAGGAGCTAACTTCTGTCTTTTCTGGAAAGTCTGGGAAATGGGCTATTAGCCTCCAAAGATAATGGAGACAATAGTAATGAAGGTGTCTGGGAGAAAAGTCTAAGACAGAGAAGGTTAGACACCCTCATGAGAAGGTTAGGCACCCTGGTGAGAAGGTTAGGCACCCTCATGGAAATGCACTGTGGCTAGGGTGGAGGGGAAGTCTTTACTCACAACTGAACATGGTTCCATGGGGGTCAGAAGATAACAAAGTGTTCATTTAATACATGTTTCCTGAATGCAGACTATATGGGAGGCACAGGACTCCTGCCTTGCAGAGCAGTCTAGTGGAGAAGACAGATATTTATCAAATAATCACGCAAATAAAATGTTAAAAATATAGGCCAGGCATGGTGGCTCAGACCTGCAATCCCAACACTTTGGGAAGCCGAGGCAGGCAGATTACTTAAGGTCAGGAGTTCAACATCAGCCTGGCCAATATGGTGAAACCCTGTCTCTACTAAAAATACAAAAATTAGCTGGGCATGGTGGCGCAGGCTTGTAGTTCCAGCTACTCAGGAGGCTGAGGCACGAGAATCATTGGAACCTGGGAGACAGAGGCTGCAGTGAGCCAAGATTGCACCACTGCACTCCAGCCTAAGTGACAGAGTGAGACTTTATCTTAAAAAAAAAAAGTTAAAAAATACAACTAAAAAGTGCTATGAAGGAGAGGTACAGTGCGGAACTTCTCTGTGTGGAAATAAGGTCAAAGAAGACTCCCTGAGGAGGTGGCAATTGAGCCATGAACCAAATGATGAGTAGGAGGTTACCAGTGAAGAGGGAAGGGAAGAGGGTAGACTGTAATTTAATTGTGTTTTGAATTTGACACTCAGACAGATATATGGTACTGAGAAAGAGAGGGGAGGAGTAGCAAGGATAACAAGAGACAGTCAAAAGTTCCAGGTGCCCTTGGAAGAAAGATACTGAGAACAGAGTGGCCACGCTTGTAACTGCCTTTGTTTCTCCTGATCACTGTTACATGAAACTTATTGAAATTCATACCCTCTCCAGTGAACAAACTTCCTTTCTTTATCCATTCATTCATCCATCTACCCGTCCTACAGTGAGCCAGGTACCTGGCTAGGAGACCCGTTAGCCCAGAGTTTACAAATTGGTAGAAATTCTATTTCAGGCATTTTGTTGCTATTGTTTTGACTCCCTGCTTACCAGGAAAGGAAAGAGAACAAAAAAGTGACTGTGCTGATCAAAATATGGACCAACAAAACTCTAAGAAGAAACCAGGGCCGCCGGGTGCAGTGGCTCACACCTGTAATCCCAGAACTTTGAGAGGCCGAGGCGGGTGGATCACAAGGTCAGGAGTTCAAAGCCAGCCTGGCTAAGATGGTAAAACCGGGTCTCTACTAAAAATACAAAAATTAGCCAGGCATGGTGGTGGGCACCTGTAATCCCAGCTACTTGGGAGGCTGAGGCAGAGAACTGCTTGAACCCGGGAGGCAGAGGTTGCAGTGAGCCAAGCTTGTGCCACTGTACTCCAGCCTGGGCCACAGAATGAGACTCCATCTCAAAAAAAAAAAAAAAAAAAAACCAGGGTCTACAGCACACTGATCTCTCTATCCACAATTGCTGAGGAAATGTGGGAAGAAGGAGGAAGGATGGTAAGATATCCAAGAGCTTGTTCCACTCAGAGTTCAGTCATCCCTCACTTAAATAAAACAGACTCTGTATTTGATGCAAATGTAAATCTGTAAGAAGATGTGCCACTCGGGAATATATTTATAGATTTCTTTAATTTATGACATAGAGAATCCATTTCTTGGCCGGGTGTGGTGGCTCATGCCTGTAATCCCAGCACTTTGGGAGGCCGAGACAGGCGGGTCACCTGAGGGCAGGAGTTCAAAACCAGCCTGGCCAACATGGTGAAACCCTGTCTCTACTAAAAATACAACAATTAGCCAGGTGTGGTGGCGCATGCCTGTAATCTCAGCTAGTCAGGAGGCTGAGGCAGGAGAATCAATTGAACCCAGGAGGTGGAGGTTGCAGTGAGCCGAGATCACACCATTGCACTCCAGCCTGGGCAACAAGAGTCAGACTCCATCTCAAAAAAAAAAAAGAGAGTCAATTTCTTCATAACAAGGGCTGTTTTCACAGATAGCAGTTGAAGGAGCAATCACTTGGGTGAGGAGGAGGTGACTGGGCCTGTGGCACCTCACAGACCTTCCTACAGTGGCTACAGCCATGGGACAGATGGTGCCTCCCCTCACACTGGGCATCTGGCCCCAGGGATTGTCTTCCCTTCTTTCTGGCCTCAGCCCGACAGGACCTCTTGACTGGACTCCTGCTGTCATTGTAGATTCACATGGAAGCAAAGGATTCCTCAAACTGGAGGCTTCGGATTCTCCAAAAGCAAACCGGTTCATACTTTGAATTCACATGTTAGCAAAACAAGTGACAGCCTTGTTCCAAAAGGCTAACATTAATTACCTCTCATAGGTGGCATCGTGAATAGTATTCTTTTTTATTTTGTATCTATGCATTTTCTAAATTTCCTTCAATAATCATAGATTACATTGATAATAAAGAAGTGTGAACATTTCTTAAGGGTTGCTTAAAATGAGGGTCGCCTGTAAAGTGATCCTTCTCCACCTTGGGTGAAAAACAAGCTCTGCTTCTCCTTCTCTTGCCTTATGCTCCATCGCCGGTCCCCGTGTAGAGAGGCTACCCCACGGCTTCCTCATCCTTCTTTCTTCATCCACTTACTATCTAGTCCCAGCAGCCGCCCTCTTAGCTGTCAGTCCATCCCCACCTCCTCCAGCTCCTCCATGCTCCAGCAACACTTTAAAGAAGGCAGAGGGCCAGCATGTGGCTTTCGTGCCTTCCCAGAACAAACAGCCTGAGAGAGAAGCTGGTGTTGAGAGAGAGAGGCTCTCTCATTGCAAATTAGATAAGCCCTATGAAAATAAATAAAAGCATATTCACATTTATCAAACATCTCATAGATGTGGCACCTATGGGATTTCAAAAAACCCTTCATAGACTTGCCTCCCAAACCCACACAGCAGCCCCATGAGGTAGACATCAGTTTTGTTCCCTTCTACGAGTGGGAACTGGAGGAAGGTGGCACAGAGAATGCAGAGTTGAGTCCATGGTGAGGCCTCCAGTCCATCCTTCCCTTGAAGATGCTTGACCTGCAGCCGCGATGGGCAGAACCACCCATGTGACAGGCAGCAGAATTGACAGGTCGGAACAAACGAGGCCCCAGGACGCAGCAGACACAGCCCTGGGCTGCCATGAGCCTGGCTATTTCTGACTTGCCCTAGTTAGGAGCTCCCTTCCCAGGATCGTTTTATAATCACAAGGTTGTTTGATGTTGTACAATGTGACATCCATAGGACGCTACTGAAAAAAGCCTTGGTTTTTTCATACTTTTTGTGCCTTGCAGAAAAGGTGAGGTGAAGCTTTCAAACAGCCTGTGGTTGTAGCTTTCTTTCTATTATTGATGCCCATGTGTCCTGGCAACAGTTACATCTGCAACTTTGGGCAAAGAATAGGTTGGAAGACTGTTTCAACGTTTTCCATCAGGACAAGATCATACCGACACAGCTGGGGCCTGGGAAAATAAGACAAAATATCCTTGTCCATGAATTTACAAAAATGCAATGGTCTAGTAAATAATATTATATCCTTAAGATACAAAATTACCTAGCAATTGTTTTTAATATAGAAAATGCTTATGGTGGTTGGGTGCGGTGGCTCACGCCTGTAATCCCAGCACTTTAATAGGCCAAGGCGGGTAGATACCTGAGGCCAGGAGTTCAAGACCAGCCTGGCCAACATGGCTAAACCCCGTCTCTACTAAAAATACAAAAATTAGCTGGGGGTGGTGGCTCATGCCTGTGGTTCCAGCTGCTCAGGCGGCTGAGGCAGTCCTTGAGCCCAGAAAGTGGAGGTTACAGTGAGCTGAGATCGTGCCATTGCACTCTCGCCTGGGTGAGAGAACAAGACTCTGTCTCAGAAAAAAAAAAAAAAAGAAAAGAAAATGCTTATAGTAAGTAAAACACCAAGGAGAAAGCAAGATATATGGCCAGGCACGGTGGTTCATGCTTATAATCCCAGCACATTAGGAAGCTGAGGCTGGCAGATCACCTGAGGCCAGGAGTTGGAGACCAGCCTGACCAACATGGTGAAACCCTGTCTCTACTAAAAATGCAAAAAATTAGCTGGGCGTGGTGGTGTGTGCCTCCCAGCTACTTCGGAGGCTGAGGCAGGAGAATTGCTTGAACCGAGGAGGCGGAGGTTGCAATGAGCCAAGATTGTGCTACTACTATACTCCAGCCTGGGGCCTGGGTGACAGAGCGAGACTCTGTCACCCCAGCCCCTCAAAAAAAGAAAGAAAGATGTAAAATTGTATTTACCATATAACTTTAGCTTTAAAAACAATAAAAGAAAGAAGATTATATAGAAATAACAATAAATATTAACAGTGGTTGCCCCTGAATAATGACAATATGGGTGATATTTTTCTGCTTCCTATCAATTTCTGTACTTTCTAGATTTTGTAAAATAAACATATATTGTCTGATATTCAGGGGAAAAAAGTATTAAAAAGTTTTAGGATGGGCCGGGCGCGGTGGCTCAAGCCTGTAATCCCAGCACTTTGGGAGGCCGAGATGGGCGGATCACGAGGTCAGGAGATCGAGACCATCCTGGCTAACACGGTGAAACCCCGTCTCTACTAAAAAATACAAAAAAAATAGCCGGGCGAGGTGGCAGGCGCCTGTAGTCCCAGCTACTCGGGAGGCTGAGGCAGGAGAATGGCATAAACCCGGGAGGCGGAGCTTGCAGTGAGCTGAGATCCGGCCACTGCACTCCAGCCTGGGTGACAGAGCGAGACTCCGTCAAAAAAAAAAAAAAAAAAAAAAAAAAAAAAAAAAAAAAAAAAAAAGTTTTAGGATGTAATGACTATCCTCTTAGGAGAAACTTGTATTATTAAATGTTTTAGGGTACCCTAAACTTTCTTTTTTTGTTTTTTTTTTTTTTGAGAGAGAGAGGGTCTCACCCTGTCGCCCAGGCTGGAGTGCAGTGGTACGATCTCGGCTCACTGCAACCTCCGCCTCCCAGGTACAAGCAATTCTCCTGCCTCAGCCTCCCAAGTAGCTGGGATTACAGGCACACGCCACCACTGCCCAGCTAATTTTTTATATTTTTGGTAGAGATGGGGTTTCACCATGTTGGCCAGGCTGGTCTCGAACTCCTGACCCAGGTGATCCACCCACTTTGGCCTCCCAAGGTGCTGGGATTACAGGCATGAGCCACCATGCTCAGTCCCTAAACTTTCAAGAAAAAGGAATTCATAAAGTACTAACTGCTCACATCATTTCCTGTCTCCCTCTCTGTCCACAGGTTAGATGCTAGGACTATATGGTAGAGGGGCATTTGTCACAAAACATACATGTCAACACAGCTCCGTACTTTAAAAAATAACAATAATTCTTTCTCTCCTTCTCCCCTTCTTTCTCTGTTTGTCTGTCTCTCTCTTCCCACACATACATTGTTGCTTATTTTTTCTGGAGCAATTGAGAATAGATTGTTTACTCCTTAAGACTTCATTGTATATTTCCTAAGAACAAGGACATTTTCAGTGCCATTATCAAATTTAAGAAATTCAATATAATACTTTCATACTGTCAAGGGTGTGGTGGCTCATGCCTGTAATCCCAGCACTTTGGGAGACTGAGGCGGGCGGATACTTGAGGCCAGGAGTTCAAGACCAGCCTGGCCAACATGGCGAAACTAAAAATACAAAAATTTTTTTTCTACTAAAAATACAAAATCACAAATGCAAAACTTAGCTGGGCATGGTGGACACGCCTGTGGTCAAAGGAATAATATGTTCAAATTTTCTGTACCTTTTTTTATCCTAGGCTCTGTTTTATCAGCTTGCCAAATTATACAAAGCTTTCATTTCTACAACAAATTACCAGCTTACAAGTAGTGTGGTAGTTAGGGAAGAATTGTATAATTCTCAGCATATAACAACTGTATTTCCTTGGATTACTAGGCCATCTATCTTTAAGTACATGCAGTATAATTTTCTTGGATTACTGGGCTACCTGTTTTTATTTTTAAATTTTTTAAATTTAATTTTGTGTTTTTATTTTGAGATAGGATCTTGCTATGTTGCCCAGGCTGGACTCCAACTCCTGGGCTCAAGTGATCCCCTCGCCTCAGCCTCCTGAGTAGTGGGATTACAGGCATGCACCACCAAATCCAGCTGGGCTGGGCTATTTGCTTTCTGGCCTTTTTTTTTTTTTTTCTTTTTTTGCAGAGACGGGGTCTCCATATGTTGCCCAGGCTGGCTAGAACTCCTGAGCTGAAGCAATCCTCCCACCTTGGCCTCCCAAAGTGCTGAGATTATAGGCCTGAGCCACTACACTTGGCCTGGGCTACTTGTTTATAATAAAGACTAGTTTTGGAAAACCCATCATGTCCTTCATTGTGAATAATAGAGTCTTATTAAAACATCAGACCAAGCAGATTGGACAGGATCCAGCAATATCCCTGGAAACTAGCATTTTGTCTACCCTCAGCTCACCTTTCCGGATGGGCAAGGGACCTTAATTTCATTCGGAGAATCCTGAGCTTGTACCTTGGGCCTATTATAGATCCTGTAGAGAACATCAAGGAAACTGCAGCCACTTTATCCAGATCTTGATTAAATCTTGCAAGTAGACTCACTTGGTGATATTTCTGAAATGTGGTGGGTTCACTGGAAGGAAGAAATAATATTGAAAAATGGATAAAGACTACTAATGAAAGAAAGCAGTTTTGAAGCCTACAAGTCACTGGTAAGCTGGTAACTACTTCACCCCATAGCCTGCACTAGCTGATGTGTTGTTTGTTTGTTTGTTTGTTTGTTTGTTTCTGAGACAGGGTTCACTCTATTGCCCAGGCTGGAGTATAGTAACCTCCCAAGAACTAGTCAACTTTGATGGGCAAAGTCTGCTGACTCCAAAGGGCTGTGTAAGTGACCCAAAATGACATTAGAGCGATATGATGCTAATGACTGCCTCCTACACACCAGGTGATGTCCTTGTCTCTTGACTCATCTCTCCGACCCCCTGAAACATTCTGCGAGGGGGGCATTATTCTCCTCATTTAATAGACAGAAACAGATGCTTACAGAGATTGAGCTCCCCAGGTCACAGGCCTTATATGCAGCAGTGAAGGGATTCCAGCCCAGTTCTGACTGAATTCAAAGTTATGATCTTTCCATTAAACTGCATCCCTAGATGCCTAAGTACATCTTTAGCCAAACTAGATGTTAATTGAATTGTGCCTAAGCATGCATTTTATTTAGTTCTCCCTCTCAAGATGAACCTTAAAAGAGGCAAATCCAGAGTCCGATACTTTTTTCCAAGTGTATAGAGATGTTTTCTATAGGTGGGAAACCAAATTGAAGTTAAGGTATATCACTGGAGAGGTTCAGTTCAGTCAATGTCTTTCTGGGAGGTGGAAGGACCATGGAGCCCCTGGCTTCAGGAACAGAAGGCTTGCTCTAGACATTAATCCTTTGTGGTTTTCTTTTGTTCTTTTTTGTTTTTTGGGTTTTTTTTTTGTTTTTTTTTGAGATGGAGTCTTGCTCTGTTGCCCAGGCTGGAGTGCAGTGGTGTGATCTCAGTTCACTGCAACCTCTGCCTCATGGGTTTAAGTGATTTTCCTGCCTCACCCTCCTGAGTAGCTGGGATTATAGGCACCCGCCACCTCTCCTGGCTAATTTTTGTATTTTTAGCGGAGACACTGTTTCTCCATATTGGACAGGCTGGTCTTGAACTCCCGACCTCAGGTGATTCGCCTGCCTCAGCCTCCCAAGGTGCTGGAATTACAAGCATGAGCCACTGAGCCTGGCCAACATTAATTCTTACTTTGGGAATGGGGTGATTGTGACGAGGTATCTGTCACCCCACCGGGATCATGTCTAAGTCCCAAGGAGTACAGAAGTGCCACAAATAAAACTAATCTGAAAGGCGCCCAGATTTTGTTTTCTTGGTACCATCTCTACTGAAAGAAACTAGGGCTCCCTGGAGAAATGATTGATTCCACAGCTGGGGCAGGAAATGTGCAAAGTGATCCTGGAAACCCGTGTGCCAGAAAGTTAGGAAGTGTTTCAAAGAGTGATGGAAGCCGGGCGTGGTGGCTCATGCCTACAATCCCCACACTTTTTCACGAGGTCAAGAGATCAAGACCATCCTGGCTAACATGGTGAAAACCCGTCTCTACTAAAAATATAAAAATTAACTGGGCATGGTGGCTCGCGCTTGTAGTCCCAGCTACTCAGGAGGCTGAGGCAGGAGATTTGCTTAAACCTGGGAGGTGGAGTTTGCAGTGAGCTGAGATCACGCCATTATACTCCAGCCTGGCGACAGAGCAAGACTCTGTCTCAAAATTTAAAAAAAAAAAAAAAGTGATATAAATGTTCAAAAGACACAGAATCATCTCACACCCATTCAGATGGCTAATATCAAAATAATAGAACATAACAAATGTTGGTGAGGATGTAGAGAAACCGGAACCTGTGTGCACTGTCAGTGGGATTGGAAAATTGTGCAACCATTAAGGAAAACAGTATAGTGGTGTCTCAAAAAATTAAAAATAGAACTGCAATATGATCCAGAAATTCCACTTCTGGATATGTCCAAAAAAATTGAAAGCAGAGTCTCAAAGAGATATTTGCACACCCATGTTCATAGCAGCACTAGTCACAATAGGCAAGAGGAGGAGGCAACCCAAGTGTTCATTGATGGAAGAATAAACAAGTGTGGTATATGCATACAATGAAATATTATTCAGCCTTAAAAAAGAAGGAAATCAGCCAAGCGTGGTGGCTCACGGCTATAATCCTAACACTTTGGGAGGCCGAGGCAGGCAGATCATGAAGTTAGGAGTTTGAGACCAGCCTGGCCAGCATGGTGAAACCCCGTCTCTACTAAAAATACAAAAAAATTAGCTGGGCATGGTGGCATGCACCTGTAGTCCCAGCCACTCGGGAGGCTGAGGCAGGAGAATGGCGTAAACCCGGGAGGCGGAGCTTGCAGTAAGCCGAGATCGCGCCACTGCACTCCAGCCTGGGCGACAGAGCAAGACTCCGTCTCAAAAAAAAAAAAAAAAAAAAAAAAAAAAAAAAAAGGAAGTAGAATGGTGTTTACTTTGGGGTGGGGGAAGGGAAGTTGTTTAATGGGTGTAGAGTTTTGGTTTCACAAGATGAAAAAGTTCTGGAAATCTATTTCACAACAATGTGAATATACTTAACACTACTAAACTGTACGCCAAAAAAATGATTAAGATGGTAATTTTTATGTTATTTATTTTTACCACAATAAAAAATAATTTTTTTTTTTTTTTTTTTTGAGACGGAGTTTTGCTCTTGTTGCCCAGGCTGGAGTGCAATGGCGCAATCTCAGCTCACTGCAACCTCTGCCTCCTGGTTTCAAGCAATTCTCCTGCCTCAGCCTCCTGAGTAGCTGGGATTACAGGCATGTGCCACCACACCCAGCTGATTTTTTTTTATTTTTGAGATGGAGTGTCGCTCTGTCACCCAGGCTGGAGTGCAGTGACTTGATCTCAACTCACTGCAACCTCTGCCTCCTGGGTTCAAGCAATTCTCCTGCCTCAGCCTCCGGAGTACCTGGGACTACAGGCGCCCACCACCACACCTGGCTAATTTTTTGTATTTTTAGTAGGGACGGGGTTTCACCATGTTAGCCAGGATGGTCTCGATCTCCTGACCTCGTGATCTGCCCCCCTTCGGCCTCCCAGAGTGCTGGGATTACAGGCATGAGCCACTGTGCCCAGCCAATTTTTTGTAATTTTAGTAGAAACAGGGTTTTGCCATGTTAACCAGGCTGGTTTCCAACTCCTGACCTCAGATGATCCACCCACCTCGGCCTCACGAAGTGCTGGGATTACAGGTGTAAACCTCCATGCCTGGCCAAAAAAGAATTTTCTTTAAAAGACAATAACAAGTGTTGGCAAGGATGTGGAGAAATTGGAACCCTCATACATTGCTGGTGGGAATGTTAAATAGTACAACTGCCAAAAATAGTTTGGCAGTTCCTAAAAATGTTCAACATATACCGTATGACCCAGTAATTCCATTCCTGGTATATACCCAAGAGAAATGAAAACATGGTCACATAAAAACTTTTATCCAAATGTTCATAGCAGCATTATTCATAATTGCCAAAAAGTGGAAACAATCCAAATGCCCATGAACTGATGAATGAAATGTGGCATATAAATACATTGGAACACTGGCCACAAAAAGGAACAAAATATTACTACATGCCGCAACGTGGATGAATCTTGAAAACATTAAACTGACTGGGTGAGGTGGCTCATACCTGTAATCCCAGCACTTTGGGAGGCTGAGGCAGGCAGATCACCTGAAGTCGGGAGTTCGAGACCAGCCTGACCAACATGGAGAAACCGCATCTCTACTAAAAATATAAAATTAAGCCCGGCGCGGTGGCTCACGCCTGTAATCCCAGCACTTTGGGAGGCCGAGGTGGGTGGATCACCTGAGGTCAGGAGTTCGACACCATCCTGGCCAACATGGCAAAACTCTGTCTCTACTAAAAGTACAAAAATTAGCTGGGCGTTGTGTGGCCACCTGTAATCCTAGCTACTCAGGAGGTTGAGGCAGGAGAATTGCTTGAACCCAGGAGGCGGAGATTGCAGTGAGCAGAGATCGCGCCACTGCACTTCAGCCTGGGTGACAAGAGCAAGACTGCGTCTCAAAAAAAAAAAAAAAAAATATATATATATATATATGCATATATCCGGGCGTGGTGGAGCATGCCTGTAATCCCAGCTACTCGTGAGGCTGAGGCAAGAGAATCGCTTGAACCCAGGGGGACGGAGGTTTCGGTGAGCCAAGATCGTGCCATTTTACTCCAGCTTGGGCAATAAGAGCAAAACTCCGTCTCAAAAAAAAAAAAAAAAAAAAGAAAACATTAAACTAGCCAAACAAAGCCAGGCACAAAAGGCCACATATCGTATGATTATCTTTATAGGACATGTCCAGAATAGGCAAATTCAGAGAAAGTTTAGTGGTTGCCAGCGGGTAGGGAGTAGACATGTAGAATTACTACTAAAGGATATAGGGTTTCTTTTTGAGATGATGAAAATGGTTTGGAATTAAATGATGGTGATTGTTGTACATTTTGTGACTATATTAAAATTTACTAAATTGTATACTTTATTTTAAAATTTTTTTTTTTTTTTTTTTTTTTTTTTTTTTTTTTTTTTTTGAGACAGGGTCTGGCTCTGTTGACCAGGCTGGAGTGCAATGGCACAATCTTGGCTCACTGCAACCTCTGCCTCCTCAAGCTATCCTCCCACCTCCCAGCCTTTTGAGTAGCTGGGACTACAGGCACAAGTCATTACACCCAGCTAATTTTTGTATTTTTTGTAGAGATGGGTTTTGCCATGTTGCTCAGGCTAGTCTCGAACTCCTGAGTTCAAGTGATTCCCCATGCCTTAGCATCCCAAACTGCTGGGATACCAGCATGAGCCACTTCACCCAGCCAAATTGTATGTTTTAAAATGTGAATGTGGCCGGCAAAGTGGCTCACGCCTGTAATTCCAGCACTTTGGGAGGCTGAGGCAGGCAGATCACCTGAGGTCAGGAGTTAGAGACCAGCCTGGCCAACATGGTGAAACTCCGTCTCTACTAAAAATACAAAAATTATCTGGGCATGGTGGCAGGTGCCTGTAATCCTTGCTACTTGGGAGGCTGAGGCAGGAGAATCACTTGAACCTGCGAGGTGGAGATTGCAGTGAGCAGAGATCCCGCCACTGTACTCCAGTCTGGGCAACAAAGCGAGACTCTGTCTCAAAAATAAAATAAAATAAAATAATAAAAAAAGAGGGTGAATTTTATGTGAATTATTTCTCAATTTTTAATTTTATTTTTTG